>NC_045642.1:11966023-12266023 GCF_009829145.1 Chiroxiphia lanceolata
AGAAATTGCACTCAATTTAGAAATTAAATGTTAATGAAAGAAGTCTTTGAAAAGGCAAGCCTTCTTGCTCTCCAACTCCTCAGAGTGCTGGACACAGTAGAACAGGTGAAGATTTCCTCCAAGAGGATGCTACAGAGATGTGTAGGAAACCCACTGCTCAGCTGGGCTCTGTGTATTGCATCATAGATTGAGAATGTTTAATTTAATGTTGCACAACTCCATTTGCCCTGTCCAAGCAAGAGCCATTTCCTCTTATAGCTGCCTGGCCCTTATTTAACACATTTTTTTCCCTGGAAGAATGGAAGCAATTAAAATGCTTTTCCTCCCTAAAGATTTGTGTCTTAACAGGGTTTTTTGCCTCTCTGCTGTTTTTTAAGTCATAGGACTATTCAGCACATAGCCCAGGTCTGTGAGTATCAGACTATTTGTTATCTGATGAACATAGTTGCTTATTGGTGCAATAGGAGGAATAGTTTGTATCACAATCTATTTAAGACACATCTATTACTGCAGACAGACCTTGCCCCCAGTAAGATTTCCATTCTGACTGGCTCACGTGCAAGACTGGTGCCTGCTCACTAAATTGCAATGGTCAAAAAAGGTTCTTAGAACTCTGTTAACTCACGTGAGAGACAGTGCTAATATACCTCTTTTAGAGTCCCAGGAGCTCTTTTGAGTGCTCTTTAGGTGGTGTGCCAAATGCATGATAGGTGTCAGTGCCAAAACTTGCTAGAGCTGCTTGGTGGCAGGTCCCAGTGATGTGTAGACCGTGTGACTCTCCTTTAACCTTGCAGTTGATACAGTCTACATTTATTGTTCATTAAATGCAGGTGTGTTTTCAACTGACATTGTAGGACATACTGTGAAGGTTGGAGTCCATCAAATACCTACTGTCTGAGGAAATGCTCTTTTCAAGGAGACTTGAGCAGCTGGAATGTGAACTTGGGCAGATGGATTGGCTGTTAAAGAGACACAGATAACCTGGGCAAGAGAAGGATAGTCAAACGTGTATGGTTCAGGCAACTGGCACAGATTCCTGTGAAAAAATCTTTCTTCTGGCAATGCCAGCTTATTATGCAAAGTTAAAAGTTGAATGTTTTTATCTTAAAGGTGGGATTCAACAGTTGAATTCTAAAAGAACTCAGACCTTTGGATCTAGTGTTTTTATATTGTCTATACTGGTAGAGACCGGCTTGAAACCTTGCCTTGGAATTCAGTTCCATCTTCTCCTCATTTCTCCCTATTGCCACATCACAGTTTCTCTGTGGTCCATTGACAAGGAGTCCATAGAGTCAGTCACATATTCTTGATGGGGATACAGACTTCTTGTCAGCTCAGAAATAAATGTACAGAGGCAGAGCTTGAGTTGTATTTGTGGCCCATCTTGGGTTGTACTTATGTCTGTTGAGAAGTAATTGATGAAGCCACTCAGAACACTCCTCAGGAATCTGTGGACGTATCAGTCAGCTGAGTCAGATCATTTCAGATTGGCTTTAAATAAAAGTTAAATTATGTGGGAAGTCTTTCTAGAGGAGGAAAAGAGAGAAAAGAAGGCAAATAGCTGAAGGAGAAGCATTTGCTGACAGCTGGTGTGTCTGCTTTGGCAGCTAGAGCTGAAGCAGTCTAGAAAGTAAAGCAATGCCTCAGAAACATTGCTATGGAATCTCTAAAAGCAGGATGAATTTCTGAATAGAATCTTGCTGGTGGGTTCCTGTTGGGAATGTCCTGCAATTCACTGTCCTGGGGGCAGCTGGACCTCTTGGGGAGGGGTTCTTATGCACCTGTCTGCTCTCTGGACCTGTTCAGTATCATGGTTAGGAGACTTCGAGTCCTTTCAATAGATAGGCACTTCTCTAGACAGATACTTTTTGCACCTTAGGAGAAGGTAGACTGACAATAGCAACTTAATCACTGTGCTTCTGTAGGGGTATATAATAAATGAATCTTGTTACAGTTGACACCAGAGGTGACAGAAAAGTGAAACAGTGTAGTTATAGGCAATTGCTTAGCTGTTTTCATCTGTCAGTTTGAGTATCACTTCAGTTTGGGAGAATCAGCTTCTTGTTTACTTCTGCACTAAAACAGGACAACTAGTTCTGGGTTTGCATGGGCCTTCTTCACAGTCAGAAAGTTGAGAGAAAAATAAATTATTATAAAACCACAAACTTGTCAGGTTGGTAGTAGGTCTAGAAATGTTTGGGGGTTTTTGTTTGCTTGCTTCGTTGGTTTTTTGTTTTGTTTTAGTTTTGAGTAAAATATCTTCATCATAAAATCCTGTACATCTTCTGTACAGGTTTCAGGTAATCACAAAGCAGAACATCCTTCTTTTGGTGTAGCCATTTCTCCTTGAAATTACTGAGTATCAGGTTGTTGTACATGGGCAAATACAATCTCTTCAGAGAACAGAGGGGAGTGGATCTCTGAGTGATTTCCCGTGTGTCAGAACTCATAAAACAGAGAGCAATATGTCTCAAATCAGCATTATTAAGTGGAGTGTCAGGCAGCCTAACCCAGGTGGGTACCTGAGCAGTTAAAATAGGCAGGTGTGGACCTACAAGCAAGGTCCTGAGTGTGGAGGGAATGCCGGTGGCTTAACCTTCTCTGTGGAGTCCAGAAGAGCATGTCACTCCCTTTATATCTTGTGGTAAGGTACCTTGTCTCTCCTAAACCACTTAGTTGTTTTGAATTCTTGTGTAAAATTGGCATAGTGCATGTCATGTAACAAAATGGGATGATTTAACTGTTTTACTGAATCCTTCACTCTGTGTGAGAAGAGCTGCAGAAATGATGACTGAGATCCAGTTGGAAGATGTTCCAGCTTGACAATGCTTTCAAATTAGAATATTTGCAGAGTTCTTCCAGTAAATGTGGGAAAAGGTTAGAAAGATAGTGGGTTGTTCTTTCAAGTGAAATCCCACCTTCACACGCCACATTATTGACTGTCATGCTTTTGTAGCACATTATAGTCTGTCATATTATCATCTCACATCAAAGTCATTGTACAAATCAAGGAGAAACTGAAATTGCTGGGCTGCTGTGAAGCTGAAGCAAACTTGGAGACATTGCAACTACGCCAGCAGTGCTGTTCTTCTCTGAAAATATTTTGGGTTTTCAGCCAGACCCATTCCAGCAGGTCTCTGGACAGCTGTTAGTCAAAGACAGAGCTAGGATTGATGCAAAATGATGGTACAGGCGGTGATCATGGAATTGTATGTTTCTGTCTTCTTCTGCACCCATAGTCTGCCTGTCACACTCTAAAAATCACGTAAGATTTTGGAAAGTGTAATAGTGGCAAATTTAATTATAGACACTGTAGGCTAATAGCAGCCAGAGCACATTAAATCAAACAGTATCCATAGGGGCCTGTCAAAGAAAAGCCAAATACTTTAGCTGATCCTGTTGACAATCAGCCTGCTGCTCTGTTGTTACATTGGGATACATGGATTCCAGTTATTTTTAATAATCATCTCATGCTCTATTTAGATCTCAGTTTTTCTCTGTGGAGTCTGTCTCATCGCTATACCATCCGCTGCAGCGTCTTGTGAGAGTCTCTGTCAGCTGTATTGCCTGGTTTTCTAGTTGACAGTTTCTTTTGGCAGTATTGCATGGTTTTCTAGTCAGTGCGGCAGGCTAGTAAAACAGAGAAAAATAACCATGAGACTGCTCTGCCAAATCCTACTTTAAATTCAGAGACTGTTGAAGTCAGCAGGGTTAGACCTCTGAAGTGCAGGCAGTTTAGGCATGCTGATGCTGTACTGTGCTAACAGTTGCTCATCAGATGTTTTTGTGCACATGACTTTGGACTGACTGGTAAATGGGTGAATTATGAGGGTGAAATTTCTTATTAATTTATCAGCCATGCTAATTCTTCTCCCCTATGCTTCATTATTACAGCTCTAAACTCTTGCAGTCCCTGCAGAGATAGCCAGGAGCTGGAAGTATCTGCAGTGTTTCTTCTGCTTATTGCATGGCAAAGCAGAACTGGAGAAGTTCAGAAAGCACAGGCTGTTGCCTAAAAAATCCATGGACTTGGACTCAAAAGGTCGATTGCATTTTAGACTTGTCACTCTGCATGTTACAGATGCTCTACTACTTTTCTGAGATTGTGGTACTGAGCTGATACACTGGGTAATAGGACTATAAGCTGGTAATGGCTTGTAACTTAGTACTATTCAGCAATAGCTTTTCAAAAAAGCTATAATGTGTTTTAGCTGTACTTTGATATTGAAATGATTCCTCTTTCTGCAGATTCCTGAGGTAAATTCCTTAGCTGAGATGCACAGTTGCAGCTTCCCTGGTGTTGAAAGAGCTTATCTGTGTACA
Organism: Chiroxiphia lanceolata; assembly: GCF_009829145.1. Classification (NCBI taxonomy): domain Eukaryota; kingdom Metazoa; phylum Chordata; class Aves; order Passeriformes; family Pipridae; genus Chiroxiphia; species Chiroxiphia lanceolata. The sequence goes on from NC_045642.1 coordinate 11,970,347, forward strand.
AAAGAGCTAAGCTCAGATACTTTATGAGAGTGTAGAGATTTTGTGGTTTTCATCCATTTGATCTGAACATGCTCATAAACATCCCAGTGGCTCAGTTTTCCTCCAGCACTGGTGGTGCAAATCTGTGTTTGTGTAATTTTATGACTAAAATGAATGATCAGTGCACACACATTGCAGTGGGCCCACGTGGATTCTCACCACTGGGCAGTTCCTTGGACTTGGTGCCCAGAGATGCCAGAGGGCTGTAAGTCTGCACAGTGCTGTGCTGTTCCTTCATGCAGTGCTTGAACTCAGAGGTTTGCTCCCATTCCTTCCTCTTCAACGACAGCAAAAGCAGAATTCCCCAACCACCCTCCTCTCTGCTTGCTTCTTCCTTGCCCAGTGGTATTTTATCTTCTGCAAGGGTTTGTGTGGACCAAATGAGTTGGGCTTTATGCACAACTGAACAGAGGTCATGGGCAGAGGGCAGAAAAGGTTGTTCAAAGATCTGTAGGTGCCATCAGAGGGATTATGTGTGGAAAGGAGTTGATGTGACATCTTGTGTCTGTTGTTACAGAAACAATGTAAAAGATTGCCCCAAGCATCAGAGGTTCTTACAGACTGCTCATGTGGGTGTTTCTACTTGTCTGTTATTCAGTCCTGATTCTGCTTATCTGGGCCTCTTTTCCTATCCATTTATTGCCACTATTTCCAGCCCCTTGCCTAGGGAGCAGTATGTGCTGCTTTTTCCCAATTCTCTCCTTGGATGTCAGCTGAAGCTTTCATCTCCCACTCTATTATAATATAAAATACATTAATTGCCCTATATTTTCTGCACATGCTCTGTTATGCAGGAAATACACATTTTGTCACCTGTGAGGTGATAACTCTAACTCAGCTGTGCAACTCAGGGGCCAGGGCTTTCTATGTAGCCAGGAGGAAAGGTGGTAGGCTCTTAGCCTTGGGCACTCAGCATCACCCTCTGGATTCAGTATCTCCTCTGTGAACATTGGCTCCTGATTTAGGCACCCAGGTTAACACAAGTTGATGAGCCCTTTCCCTTTCTGTGTACCTGCTGTTTGCTGCTTCTTGCTTCCTGGCAGTGCAAAAGGCTGGAGTTATAAATCAGCCCTTGGTGAATCACTTAATTCCTCTGATAATTGTTTCTCCCATCTAGAAAGAAATGATGCATTTCCCTGCTTTCTGCCATTTATAGAGAAGCATCTGCCTGCTGCTTTTTTTTTCCCTCCTCAGCTTTACTTTTCACTCCTTTCTCAGCGTGAGAGAGGCTTGCTGAGTCTGCCTCTGCTTCCCATTTGCCACGTGTGGAGGCTGAGCAGAGGAACATTGTGTGCTGCCTTAGGATTCAGTGGGGCTGACGGAGTGAGGAGCTGCAACACCTGGAGGAAACTCATTGATGCTTAAGCTCAAGGCACTGCATTCCTCGGGACTTTTGAAAATATCACTGGTTGTTTTATTTTTTTTTCATTATTATTTTATTTTTTTTTCTTTTCTTTCCACGGTGGACCACTCATTAAATTGTCTGTGAGATCTTCTGAAGATAAATGTCGTGTAGATAAATGCCCTGTGTTAACTCAGCAGTTTGGTACGTAGAATTCAAGAGAATGGGAAACTTGAAAAAAATGCTTATAAAGGGAAGTGATCTGGGAGTAGGGATGGTGATTAGAGACAGTATTTGCCAAAGACTTACTGTTAGTGACCATATGCATTCTGGGGATCTGATTCAACTTTCTTTGAAGTCAGTGATTATCTGCTGTTGTCATTTGTGGCTGTAGGATCAGCCTTATTAAGAATAGCCTGGCCTCTATTCTGCGTAATGTTTCTCCTTTTGTCTTCCGATAGAGACATCCATATGGCAGGAACAAAGACGTTTCCTTGCTCTTTCATTGTAAATATGTTTTTCTTTTGCAGCAAGTCCAAATGAATGCCAAAGCACTGCAGCTTGCAAACATTCCCTGCCCGGGTTTTGGGACTAGAGAAGTGGTTGTGCTGAGGAGAAATGCAGAGATCAAAGCAGAAGACATAGACAAATAAACTGTCTCTTCTAGTTCACTGCTTGAACCAAATATTTCATTCAAATGTCAAATCAGCAAAACCGGGTTGTTTCTGATTGATTGCGTTATTTCATCATCAGAGATTTAGTGTGGAAGGAGTTTATTCCTTAAAAAAAAAAAGGGCAAAAAATAACGGTGAGATGTATTTGGTCTCAAGGCTTTATTTCAAAATGAAAAAAATCCACAAACACTCTGAAATAGTTTGGTTTTTAAGCAAATGAGAAAAAGAATGGAAACAAGACTTCTTGAACAGCAAACCAGTTGCTGAAGAAGCTCTCACAGCTCTAGGGGAAAGGGTTAAAATCCCTGTGGTGTCTCCTCTGACCTTCACATTACACTGAAGAGGAATTTGGCCCAAGCTTTCTCTTGGTAGAGAATCTAACTCAGAAAAGCAGCCTCTGCTCATGGTGCCTTGCTCCTCCCTCTTCTCTCATCCAAGACTTCTCTGGGCCCATTTCTATACTTAGTATTTCAGGTCATCATTAGTTATGTTGAGTTTAACTGGGTTCAAGCAATTCTGTTTGACATTGTGTCTTGGAAAGAGAATCCCCCTAGAATTTACAAATGCTTTACATTGTAAAAAAGTTTTCTTTTCACTGATGGGCTTGTTTCTTCTCAGAAGTTTGGATACTCTGTAGACGAATACAATAACATTTGTTTTCACAGGAAAGTGCATGTTTGAGCACTGTCTCATGCAGCTGGGTATTTTGAAATCTGTTAATCCATTCCAAAATGCTTGCTTGACCTATATGTGACTTGGGCTTACAAGAAATTTTTTTATGGTAGTACAGCCCAATTAGCTGTGAGTAAGTAACAACATTTTGCAAATTTGACTATTTATCATTGTTATGATTATCATATCTAGAGCTCTAGGGTTTACAAATAACAGAATTAGTGTGCAATATCTATTTTTCTTCCCACGGAAGGAATCATTCAATTCCATAGCCACCCCGGGACATGTGTAGCTTTACACTTTTTTTTTTTTAGGAATACTTGTTGGTTAAGATCTATTCTGTTCATTGCAATTATCAAAAGGTCTTCCTTCATGTAACCCATGCACCTGAAGGTGTTCTTTCCATGTGGCACATGGATTGGCTACAATGATAGTGCAGCCTCTGGAATCAGATTCCCTCTGAATGAAATAATAAGCTGTGATTGCCGCTTCAGACATTCTTCAAGAGCAGCAGCGATTCAGCCTTCTAATTAAAACAAAGCTAAAACATTCATTCTTGTGCTTATATTTGACTAAAAATCTTATTATGATGCATTACTGAAGCAAAACTGTATTTTTACTTCTATTGTGATATGTGAACTTGTTCAGCACAAATTCCTGCAGTGATAATTGATGAATCAAGCAGTTTCATGTTTCCAGGCTCAACAATTAAGTAGAAAGCACAAACTGCTTTTGTTTTCTTTTGTAAAATAAAGAAATGTAATATTCTGTCTAGAACAAAATAGCTGGTAGTCACATGGACTGAGTGTTAACCCAGGCCTTGCTCTCACTGAAAACACCCATGACTCAGCTGTCAACCCTTTAAATGCTGTGAATATTTTCTGTAACAGTGGGAATAATAAACCATGCTACAGCTTTCTGTCCTCAATTCTTAATTGACATAGTATGCAGTAAAATCTTAATTTCTTATATTAAATAGCTTGTATTGTAATATAGATTGTATTAAAAACATGGGGTTTAGAGTAATCTATAGATATAAAACTAAAAGCAAGTAGTTTTAGAAGCTTTGAACTTCCTGCATGTTTCAAGTTTCTGTAAATTCAAGCCTTGAATTTGAGTAGATCACTCTTTTTGGAGATGATTTCCTGTTTAAGGTGGTTGGAAAACTGGAAGGGCCCTTTATTTGATAAACCTGAAGTTTTAAATCAGTTGCTGATTACCAACTGTTTGAAAAAATGGATACAAAATGTTAATTTTGTTGATGGCACTCATTCATCTTCATGCTACTTAGTTCAGTGAGAGGTTTGCTAAGTTCAGGAGTTGTGAGAAGATGGTGGATATTGGATCTCAAATCTGGACTGTAAATTTTGGTCCTGATTTTCAAATGCTAAAAATTCAAAGATTGCTGTCTACTTTTTGATGTATTTTTCATTTATGTCATATGTAGTCATTAACTGTTCAAGCCTCTATCCATTACTAGCAGGATGAGTTTCCTTCTGGGATATTGGAATTTTATGTAACTTGAAACGAATAGCTGCCTAACTGGAAGACATAATATGTTTTAAAGAACACTTTGAGGATGCAGTATGGTTGGGACAGAAATTCTTTCCCTTTTGTATTTTCAATCTTCTCTCTTGGCACTGCTGAGCCAAAATATTTATTCTTTCTTTGCCTTCTCTCAGGAGAAGAGCAAAATGAAGGTAGCATCAAATAAGAGCTGTCTTATCGTTTGTAAGGGTGGTATGTTGAGAACAATTATTTATTGGTCTTCATTTCACCCTGTGAGTGGTTGTTACAGATTTATAAAATCTATTGATATACTTTAAAGTCGTTAAGTGCCTTAGCTTTTATATTTCAATAAATTTTCCACAGCTGCGGATGCTCAGAACCACGTCTTGTGAAATCTTTGTATTTTATTTAAAAAAAAAAAAAGGCAGTAAAAAAAATCCAAAGAAACTTGTCAACCGCATAGCCAAGTTCTCTTCCAAATACTTCCAGCTGCAGCTAGAGGGATGAGTCATGCTGAAAGCTGAGGAGCTTTTTCTAAAAGCCTTTCACTTGGTTCACATGATTTTTTTTTTATTTTTTTTTTCTAATTTTACATTCCTGTCTGTTTTTCTTTCCTTAAAAAAAAACCAACCCAAATGTGAAGGCGAGTCACCCAAGGAAAACCCGTACGAGGATGTGGAGCTGAAAGGCCGTCACGCGGGCCGAAAATCCCATCAGCTCTCTGAGAATTCCCTAGATTCTTTGCACAGGATGTGGACGCCGCAGAACAGGAAATACACATCACCTCCCCAGGTAACAGCCTGTCTTTCTGTGCTTGAAGCTCATTTAAAGCTTTTGCAAGGAAATCAGTCGTGGCATAGGAGGAAGAGCAGCCGTACTGGATGATAAAGGGTATCTGGAAAGAGTGCGACCGAACGCACGAGTCGGTGCTGGGAATGCTCTTGGCAGCTGTAGCTCAGCTTCCCAGGGCTGCAGGAGCTGATGGCTCTTTGTGCTGGCTGGGGCCTCAGGATTTCAATCAGAATCCTTCCACCGGTTGTTTGTGAGTTAAATCTGGACATAAATTATTTGTATGGCTGCACCTCTTAGTGAACTGCCTCCGCATTTGCTGCTGTGATTTTAAGCAGGGGCAGGAGGGGAAAAGTCAGCTGCTAATTTTGCCCGTGTGTTGTTACGTGAGGCCTCTTGTGACTTTGCTCTTGTGAAGTACGTAGTGTGGCATGTTTTACTGTAAAATGGAGAATGCCAAGTATGTCCCCCCCCCAGTAAATAAACGAATAATAAAATAATCAGAAAAACCTGAGTGTCTGCATTTAATGAGGCTGTGTAAGTTGTGTTTACAGCAAAAGATGAAAGATGAGGAACTCTGCAGACTTTCTGTTTTGTGGTGAATTTTCCAAAGCAAGTCTGTTTTTTGTGAACACTATGAAATGCCGAGTTTTGTCGTTATGGGATCATTGTGTTCATAAGAAAAAATATGATTCTCATCATATACTTAATTTTGAGATTCAAAACACCACTTAAAGGAACTTCACTGTGCACTGAATCAACAGAAAATTTGCAGGTGAACGAAACGTCACAACAATTTACATTTTGTCTTATAAGGAGACCTAAACCAAAACTGAATACATTTTCTTTTACTTATTTTGTGTGCATGGGAGCATCACAGTCCAAGAGACAAAAGAAGTACCACCAGGATTCTTAGTGTGCATCCTAGCACATCTCTTATAAAACAGCAGTGTTTTCAGCAAAACTACTGGAAAAGGAACAAGTGGAAGGTAGTAATCAGGCAGAATAAGGAGAAACAGAAACTGCAGTCACAAAGATAACCTCGTAGTGAGAGACTTACGCTGCATAACAATTATTTCTGGCTGTGTGCATATTAACAGGAACTGTGTAGCATCTAGAGGATCTAGGAGGGTGTAGGGTAGGAACCCTATAGGACCGTAGTAAGATACTGTCCAATGTTCTCTGTTTAAGGGTGACCAAAGATTATACAGATTTAAACAGCTTCTGTAAAGTTGTTCAGTAAATAAGTACTCTCTGGTATCTTTGCAACAGGACTGTTCTTATTCTGGCAGCTTGTTTTTGAAATGCTGCCTGGAGTTCCCTGCCAGGAGTCAGTCCTGCCATAATTGCACTGTCATTGTGCTGATATTTAAAGTGAAAAGGCACTAAGAGCGGGTCAGCTATGGGCCTGGGTAATTCTCCAATGACCAGAAATAGAAAAGTCTGAATTTCCTGAAGAATGGTAGATTTGGCAACGATTTATCACCCAGTTTTTCCATCATAACAACAGAGCTGGCTTAGCAACGTGACTTTTCAGTCATGGATGATGATAAACAAGAGGAAGGAGATCAGAAGGTCATCAGGCTTCCAATAATCACCTCCAAAAAAATTCCTTTCATTAAAGTATAGACTGCTGTAGACTTTTCTGGTGTGCTAATCTGTGGTAAGCAGGGACCTCACAAACACTGATTTTGAATCCCACTGTGTCTTCTCCCTTCCCATTTTTTATTTTCAGTTTTTGAAGTCATCACATGTAAAAGGAATGTTTTATGATGACATTGTATTTGTGATGCAGAACACACCCACACAGAAACACCTGTGCTTAATCAGTGCATGGCACTGTAATCAGTAAGCCCTCCAAGTAGAAAAAAATGGGACATTTATTACTTCAGGTTTATAACTTGTAATACTGCTAATATAATATTAGCAAATGCCAATTGACAGACATTTGACATAATAGTACTTTTTCCTGGATGTGCTGGTTAAGCTTCTTTACAGTGTTTGTGTTTGGGAGGAGAAGGCAGGGACCCAGCTTTGCCAGCCTGCTGGTTAACCTTCCTGAGAGCTGGGCAGAGCTGTTTGAAGGACTGCTTCAAAAGAGACCTAGTTTTTTAAAGAGAGGTGTTACTTGGTGCTTAATCCTGTCAGTGAAATTTTCCCCTCCCCCTCCAATGTTAACAGTTTTGTGTTTCAAAGGGAATTCTTTGGGAATGAAGGACAAAGCTATAACAGCACCTCTGCACATTGGCAGATATTAAAATTTCTTAACATCATGAAAATACATCAAGCATTTTTTTTTTTTTACTTTTTTTTTTTAGGATAAAATAGCATGAATTTGCTATTTTTTATTGCTATTACATTGAATTAATATTACACTGAATTGGATAAATGCTCTTGATCTTCACTCCTGTAAGTGAAAGAGATGGGCCAGGCCCACTGGATCAGTGTTCTGATGTCAGCCAAGCCTGTAAGTCAGATTTTTAAGGCTCATAGAGTTGATGTGATGTGGGTGCAGGGAAATGCACCAGAGCCAAAGGTACTGTTGTTTTCTTTGAACTTTAAAGTCTTAGATATTGACCCCTGACCTTTCATTAGGGGTTAAGATCATTAAAACCTTCTCTTCACACATGTCCCGCAGAGCTGTGGCTCACCTGGCAGGATGTCCTTGTGTAGCCACCACTCACTCACAGAGAGCTGCCTCTTCTCTCAGTGTTGCTGAGGAGGGGAAGAGCTCAAGCTGTTCTTGTTCCTGCAGCTGCCCTCGAAGCCCAGCAGCCAGTCTCTGCGCGTCGGGAACTGGTCAGAAAGGAAGAGCCACCGCTTACCACGGCTGCCCAAGCGGCACAGCCACGATGACATGCTGCTGCTGGCTCAGCTTGGCATCCCCTCCTCCCCTTCCAGCCTCAATGAGGACAGCCTGAGCACTGCAAGCGAGCTGCTGTCTACACGGCGAGCCAGGAGGATCCCAAAGGTACTGGCAGCGTGATCAGGCTAATGCTGAGGACAGGCCACCTGTCTTCAAGAGCTCACAAATTTCTACCCAGCCTTTAGCCACCACTGAAAGCTCTTTTAGTATCCTAAAGGAACATTTAGATCAAAACAGAGACAGTAATTCTCAGGAGCCCAGCCATACTCCTTTGAGTTGATTTTAAGGCAATTCTGCTTTCCACACTCTTGTTTAAGCTCTGTGGATCAAAGCATTGTTGTGGACATAGCTTTCTGATTTTGAATGGGTGATGGCCGAGAAGTTATTATTTATAACATGCAGCAGCATCTGAAGTGGTATTTCCTCATCATTTGTTTCCTGGTCTCAGGAAAATAACAATTATTGGCCTAATATGTTTCCCTTCAATTACTCATAACCTACTCAATCCTGATAACCATGTTGTCTTTGTGGATTTGAAGTAAAACTTAATTTTTCGTTTTTCAAGGAGTTTTCCAACTCAGAATGTGAAAAAAAACCTCCAAGTCACAAGACGACAACCAAAAAAACTCAACAAACCTTTTCTTGTACAATAGCAACAGAGAGGGGGAAAACTGCTAATATACTTAATTTTGGCTTGTGAACAAAGTTGATTTTTACTCTGTATACAACTCTTTCCTGTTCTTATTAGAAAGAATATTTTAAAGCACATGGCTATAAATGCTGTGAATAGAAGGACATTTTTATGTTTCTGTCAATTAGCCAGAAATTCTGTTTAAGGAGGAAATTACATCCTTAATATTAACTATATTTTTACTTTCTTGGAATTTATTGTTTTACTGCACAAATGAACATAGATCTGTGGAGGACGTTACATTGTAACTTACAGAGTTACTTGTTTTTGAGTAAAACTTTGACAGTTTGGCTGTTGGTTTTGTACCCAATTTTTTTTTTATTGATGAGACAGGTATTCTCCTTATGTGACATTATGTTTTCAGCATATGAATGTTCATAGTTTTATCATAAATCTTGTGACAATTTCTATTGTTTTATTGCTGTAACTCCAAGAGTCTCATGTTGCTGGAGAATATCAGGTTTTCTTACTGAGAAAATATTAGTTATTAGAGGGAAAAATTCAAACCTGAGAAACTCCTGTTCTGTACCACCCCCAGTGATGCTTCATGAAGCAATACCCAAGTCCTGCTTTCCTCAGGAGAGTGCAGGCATTTACCCATGATGAAGCAGCTCAAGCAGACGAAGTGCCAAGCAGCACAGCAAGAGGAGTGAAAAATCCCAGCAAGGTCCTCCACTCCTGGTTCATGTGTAGTGGTTTCCTGCAGGAGTTTCTGGGCTGGTGCACATGCAGGAGCTGGGCAAAGTTTTATCCTGCTAGCTCTGCCACAGGATTCCCAGTGGGAAGAGCCAGGCATGTGGCTGCGAGCAGAGAATCACAGAATCAGCTGGGTTAGAAAAGACCTCCAAGATCAAGTCCAACCCTTGATCCAACACTGCTGTGGTTACTACACCATGGCACTAAGTGCCACATCCAGTCTCACCTCAAAAACCTCCAGGGACGGTGAATCAAGTTCAGCAGAGCTTTGCTGGTGGGTTGCACATGGTTCAGTCAGCACCTAGAGGCAAAATCCCTAATACTGATTCAAGTGGGAGAACAAGTGAGGATTTTAACACTTCAGAATGTTCTGGGCTGGATCCTCTTCTTCTGTTGGAGGGGTTGCATGAGGTTTTGTTCCAGTCTGTGCTCTGTTACTGGCCTTCTGCTCTGTCTATGGCAAATTAGTTTATCTCTCATTGAGTCTCTCTCTCTCTGCAAGCTGAGGTGAAACAGTTTTTGCAAAATGTATTATAGTGCTATGACTAAAACTACTATGGAATAAAATATATTATTCCTGACTCATAAGACATTATGAAGATGTCATATTAGGATGTATTTATGACTCTCCAGAAGTTCATAATAGTCTGTTTAATTATGAATTCTTAGTAATCCCAACCTCTTACCAAAGGCACTAAACACAAGTTATCTCATTAATATTTTCCATCATCTCAGATTTTTTTTGGCAGACAGTTATTTTCTGCATTAGCCCTCCTGAGGGAAGTCACAATGATTACCAGGACTTAAAATTCTGGCTAGTGATGGATAAAGCCAGCTAAAGACAGCACTAGTAGCTAACTTCAAAATACTTTTGTAGATAAGAATAAGATTGGAGACAGTATGTACAGCACCTCTGAAGTGAGGTAAGTACAGGGTAAGCTGGAAAGGGGAAGAAGTCCATATGGGCCAGACCCTCAGCTGATACCATGTATCTTCAAAGCAGCTGGTTCACTCTGCACCTGAAAAAGCTTAAAAAAGTTAGACCCAACTCCTTGTGCTTATTTGAACACAAGAAAATCTCAGCTCAGAGAGGTGCTGGTACACCTTACTCTTGTATTCAAAATCTGAATATGATTTTCAGGTCCATGAGAGTTTGGCAAAGTTGGATAAGGCTAATGGATTACTATTATTTAGAAGATGCAAGTGAAGAGAGAAATAATATCTTAGAGGAATGAGGTGGTAGAGGATGACAGCTACCTTTGGCTACCTCAGGCTCATTGCTGTTATTGCAAATGTCTATGGCATTTTTGAAAATGGTATTTAGATTTCTGAGTTATTTAATTGTTTTTAAAAATATACCCATAGGTAAAGAAGTGAGATTGAAAATAACTTATTCATACAAACGGGATTCAAAATAAGAGAAATAAAAATGCACTTTGAAATAGTAAAGGCTTTGAGGGTTCAGCTGGCATATCATCAATGGTTAAATTGTTTGTTTGGAAAGCTTAATTAAAAGTCTCCTGGTAGAAAAGTGTTTAGTCTTACTGAGTCCTCATTTTCTTATTTTGCAGCTTGTCCAAAGAATCAATTCAATCTACAGTGCAAAAAGAGGAAAAAAACGACTGAAGAAACTTTCTATGTCCAATATTGAGACAGCATCCCTACGAGGTATGATACAAGTGTTATGGTTCAGTGAATCCATTGGAATGTTTCTGGATTAACAGATTCTCTTCTTTTCTCCACATCTCTCCTGGACTCTACTTTGTTTAGAACTTTCTTCCATGAACAGCAATAACTTTCTCTCTGCTAGAGGAGAAAATGAGGATGAGCTAAAAATAAACAAGATTCTCAGTATTATCTCTCCTACTAATCCCATGATCAGCTAGACTTATCAAGCTTCTTTAGTTCACTTTTCAAGTCACTTGCATCTGTAAGTTTTGTCCAAAATTCACAGTTTTGACCTTGTAATTCTTTCATGCTTCTTCCTGGCACTCACACTGTGCTTCAGACTGCTGCTGGAAAAACAGGGGCCAAAAAGAAATTCAGGCCATGTTTGTAGTAAGAGTACAATAGAGCTTTAATACAAGTACCCCTCAGAAATACATCTTGTCATATGGCTACTTTTGCCTGTTAACTCTAACTCAGTTTGTTGAGCTCTGGTGGTTGAAGATGTTGCCCAGACAGCCAAAGCTCATAAGGCTTACTTTGGCTTCTCAAGTGCTCCATAACTTTCTTTTTTCAAAAAAAATTAAAGTCTGAAAACAGTAGTGAAAGGGTTAAGATCCATTTTCTAAATGGAGTATTCACTTTTGCAGCTGAGCATAGGTGGGGGTTCAGTGCAAACAGTTGCTGTAAGGGAGAATGAATTTTGCACTTTCATCAAAATGAAGCTCTTATTCTCAAGCAAAGTTGGAGTTGAATCCAAGGAAAACACCATCTAAGGAGTCGTTCAAACTGTTTATTTCAAGATATTTTAAGCCTGAGGAGAAGTGCATGTGTGGATCACAAGGCTCAGAGATGTTTCACCACAGTAAACTGAGTTTGTTTGCTTTGGTTTTGCATTAACTGTTCCCTCTATGTCCTCTGCAGATGAGAACAGCGAGAGTGAGAGTGACTCAGATGACAGGTTTAAAGGTAAGGGATCAGCCTTCAATAACTTCTAGTCAGACCCTGTCATAGACCTTACCAATGTACATCCTTCTGACACTGCACGTTGTTTCTGCCCATGGTCTATATTTTCTTTCCTGAGCTATACTAACTCCATTACTGCAGAGCTCACAAAAGTTCCAACACAGGAGCATGAACGTGGAAAGCGAGTTACAAAATGAACTGTGAGGATCTAACAAGGATTTGGCAACTGTGTCATATGATGAAAAACAGGGCCTTTGATAGGTTTGCTTTGTTAGCCACTTCACAGATGCTGATCTATTCCAGACTGACTACTGGGTGCAGACTTAGAGGGATGAGATTGGATAAAGATGCTTTCTTCTTATTCGTATGCTGCTTTCAGTGTTTGCTGCAAGCTGCTGTTGGAGGCAGGAATTTGGGTGTGATCCAGCATAGTGGTTCTTACACTCTTTTATAACTCGGCAGTCTCCAAATTGCAGAAATTCCTTTATCAGTGCACAGCACCTGCACAAACTCTGCCTGAACCAGACCAGTAAATTAGTCCTTCCTTTTCTAGAGTTCTGATACAGAAAGAGACCTATAAAAAGGTTGAAGGCAGCAACAACAACAGATTTTATTACTAAAACCCCGTCATGTTGTGTGTAAATGAGAGGGGGAAAAAACCCCAAGAGTGTGGATCTGTTGTTATAAGATAAGGGGTAAGCATCCATGTTTATCCACTGCAGATGTCACCTGCTTACTGTTCATGCAGTAAGACTTTCTGGAAAACATTGTCTTAGGGAAACAGGTTTGTTCCAGGTAAGTGGTGGTAAGAACACCCAAAACAGGCTGTATGCAACATTTTGGGGTTGTGTGGAAAAAGATTCATTGCTCCTTTGTCTACCTGTACTAGCCCAAAAGCACTTTCAGCTCTGTTTCTCTTTGTGTCAAAAAATATAGGGGTTGCTTGTTCTCATAGCCCATGGAGGAAGATAGGCAGGGCTTGGCCTCTCTTGTGTTATTGGGAGGATATTCTGATTTCAGTGGAAACAGGGAGGCTTTCCCCCCATTGTTGTGGAACAGAGGATCTTCATTCTGGTGTCTCACTAACCAACTGTTCCTGAGTGATCTTATATTTACATTGTGCTCTCAGGGCATCCTCAGCCAAAGACACAGTTGTCATGTGTAGTGTGACAGGATTCACTGGTTCCCCATCTGGTGGGGTGGGCTCTTTGGTTTCACCTCTTGCAGATGTGAAGTGCTGGCTGGCAGAGTTGGGCTATCTCAGGGCAGGACCAGTCAGGTTATTCCTTGGGGTTTATCTTCCCTAGTTGTGCAGTCACATCAAGTGCTTTATCAAAATAATTCTTCATTTTTGTGTTGAACCAGTTGTAGGACAGCTGGTCATCAAGAGGTTTCCCTTTCTTTCTGGCAATTAATTATGGATGTGATCAAGAGCTTATGACATCTTATTTTCCTACCATGAGGGATAGTTTGCCTTTTGCAAACTGTGGGCAAAGACAGTGATAGCACAAAAACATGTGCTGCTAACAGTTTGATTGCCATTGCATAGAGATCCTGGTGTGAAGAGGTGGGGCAGAGCATGCAGGAAACTGGTTTTACTGAGCTGTTTTCACTTTTTGGTCTACCAGAACTGGTAATGATGTTACTGGCTAGTGCACCATAGATTTCTAGTGACAAGTCACTTGATGAAGGCATATCTTTGAAGTCTGGATGTGACCATCAATCTAAGATTGCTCCTTAATTGAATTGGCGCTAACAAAGCAATCCATGGGAGGCAATTGGCACATCTTTCCTTTTCTTCCTTTCCTCTTTCCCTGGATATTGTTCCATGGTTCATAGCAAAAAGCTGTGCTACATAGAGGCAGGGCAGAGAGCACTTTTTCACCAATGTAAGCTAGATGCAAATCAGGCCTGAGATGTGAAACCCTCGAGGCCCCAGTGCATTTGCACACCCACATGAGGGTTTATAATCTAGTCTTATGTGTGAAGAGAAAACAGACCTTTGGCAGGGTAACAGTTATGAACTGCAAATTATTTCAGTGACTTAGTGTTGCATCACTTGAGTACTTGGAGAGAGTTTTGATTTATGGATGCAATTAGTAAGGGAGAGTACAGAAGGTTTGCTAACTAGAAGGTTTGCTTTTGGAAGGAGAACATGCTTGGAACAATACTCTGGCAAATTGAAAGTCCTTTGTGAATGGCTGTGGCTTACACACATACATTATAGTCTCAGGTAATGATCTACCTCTTTTTTAATTCCTTTTTTTATTTTTTTATTTTTATGCCAGCTCATACCCAGCGTCTTGTGCACATCCAGTCAATGCTGAAGAGGGCTCCAAGTTATCGAACCCTGGAACTGGAGCTGATCGAATGGCAGGAACGGGAGTTATTTGAGTATTTTGTGGTAGTGTCACTGAAAAAGAAGCCCTCTAAAAACACTTACCTCCCAGAAGTGACATATCAGTTTCCCAAGGTAAAAGAAAAATTCTTACATACAGTGCACTCTAAGATCAGTAAAGTGAATAAGTGGAAAAATGAATACAAATCTAATTTTCAAATGGAGCTTTCAATTATTCCAAAGCAATATGTTACAAAGTGAAGTGCATAGAGAAGGTAACTGAAAGCTTTCCCTGTTTTCAGATTTATCTTTTCCAAGGCTGGAGAGTTTGGCCCAATGGCAGATACTTTAAAGACTGTGTTTAAATTCAGTTTCTAAATATTTCGCTTTTAACTCATTTTGGCTATATTAGGATTCATTCCAAAACTCGCTGAAGTCAGTGGAAAGATTTTTTCTGATCTCTGGAATTTCTCTTGTGCTCTTGCAGCAGAAAGGTATTTGAGTTAAGGCTGTGCTTTAAGTGGCCGTTGTGTAACAAGGGAATTTCAGGCAATTAAGAAAAAAAAATTAAAAAACCCAGCAGTGATTATTTCTTTTGTACTACCATCTATAAACCTGTCCTGGAGTCATGCCTCGCTCTGCCAAGGACAAATAAAGAACAATCTGATGTGCCCTTGCTCTCAGAGCTCATTAGTAGCCCTGCCCCCTGAGCAGTGCTGTGCAGCCAGGACTGCAGGGACTGACTGAGCCTCACTTTTCTCCCCCCGCAGCTGGAAAGACCGACCAAGCAGATGCGTGAGGCAGAGGAGCGTCTCAAGGCCATCCCTCAGTTCTGCTTCCCTGATGCCAAGGACTGGCTCCCTGTCTCTGAGTACAACAGGTAACCGCCCTGGTGCTCCTCTGCCGCACGGCGCTGACGGAGAGCATCTGGAGCAGCCACAGCCTCTGCCATGCCCAATTAAGGAAGCAGCAGTTTGAGCCTTGGCCACTTCGTGATCAAGCAGCTGTATTTCATTTTTCTTTCTTTTGAAGTTCCGTGCTCTTTTTCTTGCCTGTTCTGCCTGCCTCACAGGCCTGTGTGGCTGAAGGGAAGAGGCTTGAAGGTTCCTCTGAGTGCTAAACTCAAAAGCATAAATGGAAGTATTTAAAATTAATCTAGAAAAGGACAGGGCCCTGCCCACCACCTGCCCCAGTCATTTACCTCAGAGTGCTTGTTTAGCATTGCAGGACACTCTTCATTTGTCCCAAAACACTGCTGTCTGAGAACTTTTTTTGGAACTGAGCTCTATGCCAAGAGAGGAGCCCTATCTTCCTTCTAGGGCATAGGAATGGCTGTAAGAGAAGGGTGAGAGAAGGGCCAGGATTGAATTTTCTTTTTCATTCAAAAGTAACCTCAAAAATGTATAAGTTTTTTTCCCTTGCATTGGTATGTCAGAACCTGTTGATTCAAAAGTGCAGAAGTAACAGGATCGGCAGAGGGTATAGAATAATGGAATGGTTTGGATTGGAAGGGACATTTAAAGGTCATCTAGTCCAACCTTTCTGCCATGACTAGGGACATCTTCAACTAAATAGGCTGCTGAGAGCCCCACCCAGCTTGACCTTAAAAGTTTCTAGGAATTAGGCAACTACAACCCCTCTGGGCAATCTGTTCCAGTGTTTTACCACCCTCACTGTAAAACATTTCTTCCTTTTATCTTGTCTGAATCTCCTTGCCTTTAGTTGAAAACCATAACCCCTTGTCCTATTGCTACAGGCCCTACGGGTCTGTTCCCATCTTTCTTAGAAGCCCCTTTTATTAAGCATTGAAAGGCCACAGTAAGGTCTCTCCAGAGCTTTCTCCAGTGTAAACAACACCAATCTCTCAGCCTGTCCTTGTAGGTATTCCATTGCTTTGATAATTTTTTGTGTTCCTCCTCTGGATCTGCTCCAACAGGTCCATGTCTTTATTGCACTGAGGATTCCAGATCTGGATGCAGTACTCCAGGTGGGGTCTCCCCATATTCTGCTAGAATATGACATGGTTTGTTAAGGTGCATGGTCTGAGTAGCACTTAAATGAAGTGAGACCTGTTCAGAGTGTGTCTAGAGGGATTTTCCATGGTGACAAGGAAGTAGCATTCACCTGCAGGAATTATTGTAGCCAAGAATACGTATCGAACTTTTTATAGGCTTCTGTATGGCACATGCAACATAGTGCTGTTGTATTCTGTGTTCCTTGGCTGCATTATTCAGTACATGGAAGCACCTGCACAATGAGTTATTGAAAACTCTGACAAGGAGAAGCAGACAACTGTGTGGGTGACACTGGCATGGGAAGCCCACAGCCCTGCCTGTACTTCATATCTCCTCTTCTGCTGCTGTTCCCTTTCATGAGACCATGTTCGTGAAACAAGATATCTCTCCCATATACAGTTATAATTATATAAACCTTGGCATTCCAGCACAAAGAAGTGTTTTATATAATGCCATTTAAAAGTTGCAAAGCAGTCAGGAATGTGCCTCAGCCCAGGCACAAATTCACAGACCCATCCTTTACCTGTTCTGTAATTATAGCCTCAAACTGTTGTTTTACTGCCCTGTCACAAATGCTACTTATCCTAGACAGAAATCTAAAAGCTATGTTGTTTCTGGATTAGAAAATGATTTCTCTACTCTTAGAGAATATTTGGGGTTCTCCCTTAAAGAGCAAAGCTCAGTCCAAAGACAGGATCTATCTGAATATAAAGGAGTGTTTCAATATTGCCTTCAAAATCTGATTCTTGTGTTCGTTCTGCAGTACAAAGGGATGCCATGTTCCTGAATTCAGCATCCATCTCTTCTGCTAATAAGACACCTAGGTTATCCTCAGCCGTGCAGATATTTTTGCTCTACTGCTGAGGGAGTTTTTCCTGCAGAGTGTGTCCTAATAAAGGGCAGAGAGAGAGAAGGGCAGAGACCCTCCAGTGGGTAGAATCTCTCACTGGATAAGGCATTATCCTTTCTAAGCTATGCTGTAGTTCTGACAGTAAGATCTGGGCAATTTACTTTCTTCTAGTGAGACCTTCTCTTTCATGTTGACTGGGGAAGATGGGAGCCGACGGTTTGGCTATTGCAGGAGGCTGTTGGTAAGTACATCACCTTCACCTCAAAATGCAGAATTCTGTTAAACAGTATCTCCAAACTGTACTCTGAACTTTGAGGATGTCTCTCATGGTTTAAAAAAGAAATGAGGATTTTCTCACTCTGAAATCTGGAAATGTGAGAAACTCTCAAGTAAAGTAAGAATTTGTAATGGCTGTTTTGATCAAATAGATCCCCAGGCTTGTAGGAAATTCCTAAGAATGTGTAAGCGCTTACTTTATAAATTCTTTTTATTATGTACTTTCAAGCAAAATCAGAAATACAACAACACTGCAAACAAAGGCAAGCCTGGTATTTCTAAACATTTGTGAGTAGTGTTTATCTCTTGGGCAGATGCTCACATCTCCAAAGGACTTTGCCAGCACTGCCTAACCAATCTGCAGCAGGCCTGTGATGTAGGTAAATAACCCACCCTGGTGAGTAGGAGGGCAGCAGTGGTGGACAGCACACTCCCATCACCCTTTGCTCAGGACCATGAAACCAAAGCTGGTCCAGCAGTGGGAAGTCTGGTTTCCGAGGCTCCTTTTCTGTCCTTGTGACCAGGGCTGGTCAATGGGTGAGGTGGAGACCTGACTCAGCCTACCCATCACCAGAAAAATCACTGGATAATTGATAAACTGAGAACATGGCAGTGTGTGTGTGTGTGTGTGTGTGTGTGTGTGCGTGTGAGGGGGAGGAAACAGCACAAAGGCTTGCAAAGTGTGTTGAGGCTGTTGAAGCACAGTGCAAACAGATTTTTGGTGTCCATCCTATAGACCTGACTTGATGGCAGCAAAGCATAAAGCAGTTGGTTGTTCCTGTGCTGGCCTGTGCTCATCACCTCCTGGATAGGTTTGGAGCTGTTTTTGAGTGACTGGTGGGGAGCTATGGCTCCTGTACTGTTCATATGACAGTTGCCTACACTTGCTTGGAAAGCTTATATGGATATTGGATGCTGCAGGACTCTTTGGCTTGCTCTTTGTGCAAAATGAATGTCTACAGCAGCTTTATAAATAGGTCCACTGTATCTAAGAGAAAGGGACACTGGCACTTTGCCCTCCCTTCTCTTTCTGGCACAATTTCCCATCTTTTCAGGCATGGAACACCTGCCTTCAGTATCTTTCAGTGGCTTCTAGTTGACAGAGCAACTCACTGTCACTAGAACAGCAGCCTCCATCCTGCAATGATGCCTGTGCCTGACCCTGCTCTTACCCTGCTCTCTGTCCGTGGCAAAGATCCTTTTCATGCAAACAGCAGATGCTCTGTCTGGGAGGTATTGCTGTGTGTGGTTCCTCTATTTGTAAGAAGTTTCATTTAAACTAACATAACAGGAAACTTGTTTATCAGTTCTGGGGGTGGTATTTGCCATAGGTAGTGTCACAGAGACTCACTCCATATAACACAATATGTCAGAGTGGGCCACAAAG
This sequence comes from Chiroxiphia lanceolata, assembly GCF_009829145.1. NCBI lineage: Eukaryota > Metazoa > Chordata > Aves > Passeriformes > Pipridae > Chiroxiphia > Chiroxiphia lanceolata. The sequence continues at coordinate 11,989,122 of NC_045642.1, forward strand.
AGGTTTATATGTGGGCAAGAAAGGTCACTGAAGGCTTGTGTTGCAGTAAACCAAGGGCTGGTCAGGAGGAGACTCAGGGATAAAGAAGGGAAGAACCTAGAAGGTATCCTTGCTGGTGTAAAGAAACATAACAAGATGCAGGACAACAGTACAATTCAATGATGGTTTTATGAGCTGTCATATAAGAGGGTAATAAGGTATATTTGGAAAAAAACAACAAAAGCTCAGAAAATTTTGCCTAGAAATATATCAGAGAATGTTTTCACTCTACCAGGTGAAGGTGGTTTAAGACTTTTATCTTTCTGAGAATATTAGCAAATTTGTAATCATGCACAGAGCTTACATTTGTGAAATAGTTGATCCTGGACCAGGCTGAGATTGAAATAATCAACCACAATGAAAAAGATTTTTACACAGGAATGTTGAACCAGTTTGTCAATGACATTAACATAGGCTTTTTTTACTCACTTAAGGCTCAGTGAAATACACCCTACATTAAAGACAACATAAAGTAGAACACTGACTTTCAACTGGTGCAAAAGATAGGTTAGCAAAATAGGAAATACCAGCAACAGAATTAAATCAGTAGTACACACTTTTATACAATGGTATTTTGAGGCATCATTGAATATAACTTTTATTCTACATTGGGTATGGCAAAAATCAATCAACCAGATAGCAAAAAAACCCCCAAAAAACCCCCAAACCGGAAAATAAGTACTGTCTTGCTATATCTATTTAATAATTCTAAAGCTAGTTGAAAATCAGATCTGCTGCTGCCACCGTGGGAGATCACTTAATTCAGGATTTTTAATCTGGATTCCAAAACCTGGCATATAGAATCTGACATGTCTCATCTCACTGGTACACCCTACCCAGCAGAGGAAAGAAAGGAGTGATAACAGTGCCCTTTCTGGGGCAAATCCTGCTATGCCTTCTGAGAGCAAAACTAGCACGGTCTAGTGCTTGGAAAGAAAAAGGATTTTGGAAGCTGTGGAGAGAAAACATCAGCATTTCCCCTATCTGAGGAAATCGCAAAAGTAGAAGAGATCTACTGTTATTTGGATCTTGCAGCCTCTTTCTGTCCTGCTGGGAGAAACTGTGGAGTTTGGGTTGTTACCTGAAGTGCCTTCTCCATAGGGCCCAGCTGCGCTCACAAACTGTAACAATGAAGCATAACATGATGAAACAGCCTCACCGATGTATTCCTCAGTGTGATAGATCTGTTTGCAGACATGTGCATACTTTCTGATTTTATATATGCAAATACAGAGTTTGTACAGGCAACAAGGAGTAGGTAAATCCCACAGGCACTCTTTATATGCCAGAGGCGCATTTTTTCCAGTTTCCTGAGCAGTTTTTGGAAGCTTATGTCAGGGTGGCTCTGATGTCCAGGAGGCCACAGCATCTCCTTCAATTAGTCCCATTCCTGACTTGCAAGTTCTGTCAAATGCAATAACCATAATTTGGGAACTACATGCAGTTTTTAGCAGACATTATGTAAGAGAAAGGTGGGGCCACACTGTGTAATATAGAACCATACAAAACCCCTTATAAACTGTTCCACTTCAAGCCAAGCCAACTGCTGTGAGGCTAATTCCTCAGAAAATGTTCCCCAGCTGTCCTGGGGAAGGCTCTTGTAATACCCAGCGAGAGGTGTCTCACACCTTCTGGAGCACTTGGCAGCCTCCTCAGCAGGCTCCATGGTTGGCTGGGCCAGCCAGCCTGATCCTGTGAGGGTGGCTATCTGTGTCTTCTGCAGAGTCTGGTGTGCAGATTCCTTTCTTTAGGAAACAATTGCGTCTTATCAGCCTTGTTCTCTTTTGGCATCTTGTAATGTGAACAAACTGCTCCACTTTTTCTTTTTTGCTTTCAGATTTCAAATTCTTTCAGACCTTTTTTTTTTTTGGTTTTGGGGATGTGTGTGCTAAAACCCTGCCAAAACTACTCCAAGGGATACAGTGACCATTATGTTTTGTTTGTACTACAAATCCCGTACAGTATCCTCTTTAAATGTATTTATGTTGTTTCATTTTGGAACAGGATTAGGATGGAATGTAACCTATTGTACCACAGTAGACAATCTGCACTTCCATAGATAGCATGAAGTTTCCCAGTTACGTCTTGATACCTCCAAGGCAATCGTGCAACAGCTTTTCTAGTGAATGCACATCAGCAGCAAAAATGATTTTGACACCCTTGCACGGACTGCTTCATCTTACCCCTCTCTTCCCTCTCACATAAAATTTGCTTCTCCACTACTTCTGTAGGTGAAGACAAGCCAGCCCCAGGAGTCAGTGGAGGAGCAGATGCCTTAATGTGAAGTGTGTACCTTAAAACATGAAAACCAGCTGTTAGGTGGGACTAGTTCATGCTGCATTTGCTGGGGTCAGGAAAAGGGAGTTTGTTCTCCTGTCAGCCCCAGGAGAAGGGGAGTTGTGAAAACAACTTTTGTTGGATGCAAAATGTTTATGGGGCTGAAAAAAGCTCACTGGAAAACCTTTTCTTCTCCTTGCCTTCTTCCCTCCGTCCTGCCCTCCCCCAAACACCTTTGACAGCCCTGTGCCCATTGGGTGCTCTGGCATTCACAGTTTATGTTTCACAAGTAACAAGAAGACTTTAAGAGGAGCTTTTGGATTTAAAACACCCACAGTTTTCTCATGATCTGAATTTGGCTTGTTCCTAACAAGGAATCAAGAGCTGCCATAGAAACTGGCTTGTGACTGACTATTCATTTTGGACTCCCAGTGTTTTTGAATTGTTCTGATTCCTGACACCATTAAAGCACATCTTTGTTTCTGGATATGCTGCCTAGCACATGTGCTTTGCAAAAGCTGCTTCCTTCAGACAACTCAGCTGCTGCAGCGCGTTTTTGATGGTCCTTTTTCACCTGGCCTTGAGGCACCTCTTACTGCTTCCTCCTGTTTTCTGAATAATGCTCTCTGGGGAATTATTTAGAAAATCTTGGGGAAGAAATCTTGTCCCATTCTGGGGGGAAAGGAGCACAGTCCTGGAGTTTCAGGTTGATGCTGGACTCCTGCTTCTTAGAGATGGCAGGTAGGGTTGTGGTGGATCTTCCTCTTTCTTGCCGTTTGGTAGTTCTGGTTTTGCTGCTTTTTCTCTCCACACAGTTAATCTTCAGGAGATGGAAGAAGCTGAGGGAAGTGCAGGAGGCAAAATGTCGTGTTTGGGTCCTGCTGCTTTGGTTCCTCTGATGTCAACATGCTAGCATTTCCCAGTTATTTCTAGGGCTGTGAAACCAGAAGCTTTCCTGATGCTCCATGACCTCCTCAGTATCTCATAAATCCCAAACCCCTGGGTTATGTGTCTGAATGGCTGGTGGGTGTGCCCATTGCAGGGACAACCTGCCTTGCTTTGATAGCAGGCATGTGCAGTGTGCGAGAGACTCTCAGTGCTATGCCAGACTGGGATAATCTCTGGAGGCTCCTCTAGATTTCAAGCACGCAGGTAGGGAGGTGGGATTTGAAAGATTAAAATGGCAGGCTTAGTTTTTGGAGCAAAAGCCTCTTGTTTCTCCTGCCAAAGCAGGTTTTCGAGTGGGCTTCTGTCACTAAAATTCAGATTAAACTCACTATAAAAAGGATTGTGCTGAGACACCCACGGACCAGCCTAGATGTAGATCTCGGCTTCTTCATCTCATAAGCAAGTTCTTGATAGTTTATGTTCATCCTTTTGGGAAACTGTCTTGTTATCAACAAAACTCATTAGCATTTTCATTCACGATACTGATCTAGGGCTGAAAATATCCTGGACTCCGTGAAAACAAATTGAAAACAAATCCAAACCAAAATATCATCCCTAACATCCTCTTCTTTCAGGAGGAGTGCAGTGCATCAAGGCAGAGTCACTCAGGTGCCTCTCAGCTGTGCTACTTTACCATATCACTTTCCTGAACTGGACCTGTTCTTTGTGTGCAAGAATGATCCTTGGATGGAGGACATGGTTCCAACGCCATGTAAAGCCTTGTGGAGTGCACCCTGCAACTTGGGAGAGCTCTCTTTTGGGAAAAGAGGAGGTTAAACTAGGACTGCTGGCCAGACCCTATGCCTGACTCTCCCCTACTTAGGAGACATGAGTCCAGGCAGGAGTGACATGTCCCATACAATGTTTTTTTTTTTCTGGGACAGAAGCAAACTAAAGCACAATGAGCAGGTGTTCTAGATCTATCTTTGAGGTGTAAACTAATGGCTGAGAAGGGAGGTTATGTGAAGGGTTGCCAGTGTCATAAATTTGAGAATTCCTGCCCCTCAGAATGGCTCCACCTGAGGCTTTTGCTTGCTGCCTCTTACAGATGATGTGCATGCATCTGTGAGGCTGTGCTGTTTGCAGGCAAAAAGCCTCTGAAATAACAGAAAAGGATGTCCTATATGATGAGTGCAAGGAGGGAACAATCCCAGCTCTCACAGGCATGTAGCCTTTAAGACGTTTGAAAGCAATGATATTTCATGAAGAAGAATCTTGGAGTAAGCACTAAGCAGTTATTGTTTCTGGTCTTATAGATGACCCAGGAATGTGCTGTTTTTACTGGCACTCAGTGAGACAGCTCTTGGCTGGGAGCTATCCAAGGCTCCTGGCATGGCTTCGGCATTCCTGCAGATTTGACACAATGATTTTAACCAAAATCCCACATGCTTGATATAATCACTCAGTGCCTTTAGAAAGGATTTTATACCTAATATGGACAAAAAAGGGCTCTGCTTTTTCAGAGATGTGACGTGTAGTGAGCAGGTTCGGATCCAGAAATAGACTCATCTGTATTCACTTAGCTTTGGTATTTTTTTGTGGTCTTTATTATAACAGGCAGGCACCTGCTGACTGTCCAAGTCCTGATTGCAATATTCAAATTTAAAAAGAACAGCTACCCCTCAGTTTCTCTCGACTGTCATCTCTGTGGCATGTGAATGTCAAACACACTGCGGGGAAGTTAATCACTGTATCAGCAGAGTCTAATGATGATTTAAAGAGAAAAATACACTGGACCTCTGTGTTGATACAGAGGAGATCGTCGGCCACTTTGGCTAAATGTACAAGTGGGCAGAAGCTGATGGAAACAGTGACTGAGCTCCTCTGTCATGGAGTCGTTATTAATGGAGATGGTTCTGTCACTGCTGCATATCAATAATGTACAGCTGCACAAAGAGGCTGAGTGCTGCCAAATGGTTCTTTTACAGTCACTTTTCACTTCAAGCAACACAGACATAAGACACAAGGATGTAGGCGGCCTCCTCTCCTATCGTCTCAGACCTCCCTTTCAGCTTTTTGCTGCTGAGGTTCCGGGGTTTGCCAGTGTTCCTGCCACCATTCTGTGGTGAATGAGGCAGCACCAGGACTTCTTTGCATTATGTCTTGGGATTGCATGTGACTTCATCTGAAGTCAACAAGCTGCCTTGTTGAAATAACAGCCCCCAGGAAGCGTGTGCCTGCTGATCTGGTGAAAATCAGTTGCAACTACACAACGCTGGAATGCTGCATCGCAGCTTGTTAAAAATACAGTGGAAAGCTGCTATGCATGGATGTCACTGCTGTCAGCATGCACTGTACACAGGCAGACCAGCTCTCTGCCCTGAGGACCTTGCAGTGAGGGTGTTTTTTTCTGAAGTGTTCAACATTGGCCTAATTCTACTTCTTTTCCAGTAAATAAGCTGAATCCAGCTGAATCCAACCGGTGGCTATATCCGTCTTTCACACACAGTACTGGTGGGCCTTCCCTGCAGTAGTATAGGCAGGGTAGCAGAGTCCAGTATGCTTAGGAAATACCATTTGCTTTTCTAGGAAATATCTTATATAGGATGGTTATAGAGGATGATCTTGACAGGCTTTTTTGGGGAGGGGGCTGGGGGGATGTGCATCATTGATTCATACTTGCCACTGTTTAAGTTATTTGAGTTTCATGTTTATCATGAGTTAATTGGAGGAAGTTAATGATTTGCTCATGCAGCTTGCCTTTGTTTAGGTCTGTGGGCTTGCCTTCTGTATGATGAGCTCTCTCTGAACACCATGGAATGAGTGGGGAACTGAGGCCATCATAACCTTCCTTAGCATTGTAGATCTCCTCTCCCAGCACAGGGCCCTTGGGGTGGCCCCACTCCTCATGCTGCAGCAGGAGCAGAGGACAGAGATAGCAGAGGCATGAGTTACAGTCCTAGTTCAATGCTTTTATGGCTGCAAGCTGGAGTGATATTGCACTATATCTCCAACGCGCTGTGATTTCCAAAGAGGATAAGCCCTATTTACACTTTTTAGCTTCCTGTCTTATGGAAGAAATATGATGCTTTTCCAAGAGCAGCTATTTGTTGGACAAACAGTGAAAGACATCACATGATGGCCAACTGTGTGATTGATCAGAGAGAGAAGTGTATTTCCTTATGACTCCAAATTAATATATAATTTCTATCTCCTTTTTGCTGTTATCAGCCGAGTGGAAAAGGCCCACGTCTACCTGAGGTTTATTGCGTCATCAGCCGGTTGGGGTGTTTTGACTTATTTTCCAAGGTAAGAAGATACTTTTTTAATATTGCTTTTTAATTTGATTGTTTACTGAGACACATCTGCAGTGATGAACCAGACGGGAAGAATTTCTTCCTTTGATGGGAGATAACTGTTTTACAGTTGCTATTTTGGATATTCCATCCCTATTGTTGGATTCATCAAAAAATCTTATTACTTCTGTGACTGAGGCAGAATTTGATTCAAAAAACATCTGGGTGTCTGTATGATCTGGCTGCCTGAAGTTTTTTCCATTGTTTTCTACAGCCGTGCTGTGTTGAGCTGTAATTCTTGGCATCTATAGTTTGAATGATGGGCCAGTACCACTTTTCCTCCAATACCCCATGGAATGATGAGGTTAAGAAAAAAGACTATTTGATATGTGAATTCTATATGCTTAAAACTATTGACATTTTTTTTTTATTCTAGGATGCTAGGAAAGCATGGATAATCTTTAATTGGCCAAATCTTAATTGATAAGGTTTTAACTTGCCAGACGTTTTCACTTCAGATATGGGAAATCTCAAACACCTTACACAGATTTTTCTTGTTCATTCATATAGGAATAAGGTTGAAAAGAACATGTATATCATTGAAGTTAATAAAAATCATAGCATTTATATTGTTCATACAATCTAATATTCATACAGAATGTTATCTTCAAATTAGGTTTCAATCATTTCTAGATAAAACTTTGTTTAAGGCAAACCTTGTGTGAAGAACAATTGGGTTGCAATACTTAATTGCAGTTCTGCTTCTGACATCTTTCAAAAAGCTCTGAAATAAAGGCTTTATAACAGTGTCTCTTAGACATAATATGTATCTAAACACAGATATTTGTGAGTGAAACAGAATGCATTGTTCTGGGAGGATCACATAGCTCTCCAGACTCCTGGTATGGACAGATCTCCTGAGGCTCTTCATTTGCTATTATGTTTTTATCTAATTTTGATAGTGAGGTATTTTTTCAAAGGCAAACTTGGGAGAGGGAAAAATAAGCAAAAAAAAAAAAAAAAGGAGAAAATGTAAGTATCTTCCTTACAACCAAGTATCATTGTAGCTGAGGTGTAAGGTCAGACAAGGAACGTAATTGCACAAAAATTGCAAATACTCTGCTTTTCCAGTTCAGTCTGTAACTTGAGAAAAAGTGTCTGGTCATTCAACCAAAGTGACTCCAAGGCTGATGGGTGAGGGTAACTCCAGTGGCTTCAGCAGGGGCTGTTCCCAGGCACTGTGGCAGGCTGGCCCTGTGTGTCTCGAGTTCTTGGTGTGCGCAGGGAGGAAAGCTCCCGCTCAATTCCATACTGGATCCTTAATGGGGCTGTAACACATCTGTGCTCTTTTTCAACTCCTGGGTTCGTGGCGGGGCTGGGCCACAGAAAGGCCCCATCCCCCCTGGGGTCTGGCCACAGCAGTGCTGTCCTGTAGAGGACTGGTCACCTCCCAGTGGCACCGCGCCAGGGTGGGAACAGGGTGTTGGGCACACGGGGCTGACCCCAGCCCTGGGCTGGATTTAGCACGGCTCCCTAGCACACACTCCAAGAACCACATTTGGAAAGGGGTTGGAGGAAGCAGTTGTTAAATGAAGGAAGAAGCGCTTGAGCCTTAGTGTCCTTGTTGGTTTTGAAGACAGATGTGGTGTGGATGGAGACACAAGTTCTTGAAAAGTGAGACAGTCTTTGTTCAGCCTGGTAAGAGGAACCTCGGTTGTTCTTAGATGATAATCTGGTGAAAAGAGGAAAAAAGTCATGATGGTGCATTTTTCTGAATTAGTCAAAACAAGGAATAGTTGTCTTTACAGTAAAATGTGGGCGATGAAAGACCATGGCTTATTAAATCTTGGATATTATTTATCAGAAAAGCAAAAGCATTCCTCTGTTTTAAAGTGTTTTTCATCCTATTTCTGATAACCCTGCATTATTTTCATCATCCACATCTTCCTTTTATGCTCACTCACTCTTGTAATACCTATTGCTAAGACAGACTCTAGAACCACAGATATCTTAACTTCCAGCCAGTTCATTTAGTCATGGTTTCAAAAAATATTTTTAACCATTTTATCTCTTGAGATCTCTGTTCAACTTTTATTTGGTTTAAATACTCCTCTTTATTTGTGTTGTGAAGGTTGTTGGGGCAGGCATATGACACACACATGACCCCCCAACTCCAGCAACTAAAACATCAAACAGTGACTGCAGGAAAGGAGATGGGTATTGGGCACATTACAGCTGTGTGCTGACAGGGTGCAGGAGCACTGAGGAACCTGGGGCACAGCCCTGGTTCACTACTGCATCCCATTTGGGCAACTAGTTTTGTTTGGTGAGGATAGTTATGCTGCAAATCACATCAAGAATGAAATTCATGTCCTCATTTTCGGTTATCTGCCACTTCCATGGACTTGAATGCAAGTTACGTATATAGGGGCCTTCACTATGTTGCAAGGAGGAAGGGGAAACTGCACTAGTGAATGCCTCTGTTGGCATTTGGTGTCACCAGCTACCATTGCAATTCACCAGCTTGTGCTTAAGTATCTTTTAATGTTCTGTTCCAGTGAAAATAATTTCCAAGAGAAACAAGAGCAAATGCCTGGCTCAGACCCACTAACTCTTGTATGGCCTTTTGCTCTTGAGTGGTGGTTAAAAGATCACCATTTCAGGTCAAACCACTAACTGCTTTGAAACTTGCTTTCTCATCTTCTTTAGGTTTATCATCTATATGGTCTGTCTAATGTGGGAAAACTTAGCTGTGATCTAATTTATGTTGGCCCATGTGACCAAAGAGAGAAGAAAATAGTCTTCTCTCTAAGAAGTTCCATCTGCCTATTTCAAAATTAGCTTGCCTGCTCTGCACTATGTCAAACAGAAAATGACCATAATGCAGATAGCCAGTGTGAACAGCTGGGCAGGCTTCATGAGGCTGCTTGTGTCTCTCCAGCTCAGCACAGACTGTGACATGACAGCCACTGCTGACACCCTTTCAGGAGCTCTTTCCTGGTAGACCTCTATCATAGTGTGGCAGCATTGCTTTTCTTGATGCTCTGGCTTTTTCCTGCCATCTCAGTTGAAATGGAAGGGATGCCCAGGGTAGAAGAAAGTGTTTCTCCTTAATACAAATTTCAAGATGTACTACTGAGACATGACCTTGCCTGTGATCATGCTATTTGTCTTCATCTTTCTCTCCTTCAGTTCACCCTGTTATTCAGGGTAAATCCCAGCTATATAGATCACTTTTGTCATGCTGAGTCTTCTTTCTCCTTTCCAGATTTGTTCATTCTTCATTGAGTCTGTGTTAACTGCATTCACAAACAGGCTCTATTTCGTAACCGAAAAATTCATCATTTTTGGGGTATGATCCAATCCCCTGGCCTTGATAGTAGTGAAGAAATGCGTGGCAGACGAGAATTAAACTTAGATGTGCCACATGTTTAGGCACATGTGAGTTAGGAGATGCTTCAAAAGTGTATGTGATGCTGACAGGTTCTGTTTCTTTCTCTCTTATGTCTTACTAATGAATTAGATCCTGGATGAGGTTGAAAGGAGAAGGGGAATATCTGCTGCCCTGGTTTATCCATTTATGAGAAGTCTGATGGAATCTCCTTTTCCTGCACCTGGAAAGACAATCAAAGTCAAAACTTTTCTGCCTGGAGCTGGAAATGAGGTAAAAAGCAACTGCAAACATTAAAAGTCCAGTATTAAACAGCAAAAGAAGAACAGGAGGAGACATACAGATACTGCAGGGATGTGAGGTGGCACACCCTCAAACTGAGCAGTGCAGGAATTGCACCAGTGTTGATATGCTAATGCTAGATTATAAGCCAATTTATTGTTATTTACTTATTATTTTATGTTTATTAGTAGGTTGGGCAAAAAAACCTCAAAACACAAATGTCCCAGTATGGCCTGGCCTAGTGTAGTTCACAGACTACAGCATTGCTGGGCTTTATCACAGTGATAACAGGCAAGTGTGAGTTTCCCATGCTGTCTGTACTTGAGCAGTTCAGCAGCTGGTTGCCATTTCAAAACTCATTACTGCTGGTCCTGGCCTTGGTAGGAGTGACCAGCAGCATTTAAATGACTCTTTTTGGTAATAAATATCCTTTAACTGGCCCTCAAAGAAAAGCGTGTCATGTAAAAGTTTTTTTGTGCATGTGTGCACATACATATAATAGATATAATTTCTTTTTATTACTGACTCAAGTAGCTAGAAGCCTACCATTATACAACATATGCCTTACTGGAAAATGGCAATATCAATGAAAAGTTTTTGTAACTTGAGGCTTGCCAGACATTAACTGTGTCAAATTTTGCTCTTTGCATGCCCTGATGTAAGCATACAGTAGCTCCACTCAGATGAGCAAGCATATAGAGGGGATACATTAGTGAAGACAGGAATAGAATTTGTCCCAGTTAGTGAAAGCAGTTAAAAAAAAAATCCCATTTAAGGGTTATTTTACACTCCTTAGGGTTAGTTTTACAGTGTTTTTACTATTTTTACATTAAATCATTTTTTTTTTTTAAAATGTCAGGCCACAGACTTCAGTAGAGTGGGCCTGTAATGCCAGTTGGTATGAAATGTAAAGGGTTCCTTGTGTAAGTGACTTTCAAGGCATGTTAAAGTTACAAGCATTTCTTCTGGAGAGGCAACAGCCGAAAGGGTGATTGGAGTAACAGTGGAAAGATCTGATAATTCTTTTTCGGTGTGAATATATCTGGGAACCATGGATCTGCAACTTCTCTATTCTCTGCTCAAGCTCCTGAACTCTCCCCCCAAAAAAATTGAGATAATTCCAAGCAAACAAACAATTCTCTTCTGGCTGAGCTTTGCCCTCTGTTATGCTAGTACAAACTCGTTATTTAAATGGAATGCACTGGCTTAATTAGGAACAGAATCTTGTCCTTCCATTGTGGCTCCTCTTGCCTAAACAAAGATGATGATTAATTGGGAAGTAGACAGTATATTTCTTTGTGATGAGCAGAGTGAAGCAGAAGGCTTTGCCAGGCAACAGAAAACATCCATGGTATTTGTAAAGGCTGCTGTAACTTGCATTGCATCCTACCCCGCAGCAACATTTTAGTGTTGGAAGTCTTTCAGTAAAATAAGCTCTTTGTGATTTGGCACATAAACTTGATTTGAGCTTGCAATCCCAATGCTAAGGAATGGAGGTGGGCACCTTTCCTGGTTATGAGGAAGAGGCAGGCAGCATTTCCCAAGGAGGCATTCCTGGTACACCGTCACTCTGCAATTTGTTTCTTACTGCTTTTTGGGGCAGCAGCTCAGTGATGGGTGTCCAATGTTCTGGCATCATAATTTTTCTGTATTTCAGGCTTAAAAAAATCAAATCTGTACACAAATACTGTTTGTGAGGAATTTTGTAAGGCCTACTCCAGTTTAAACCTGATATGGCATGCTTGTGGAAAATGGTATCATGTGCATGAAAACATAAAAGTAGTCTAAAACAATAAAGTGATGGTGATTTTTGGACATATGGGAAGAAGGAGATGTATATATGTTCCTGTTAATATGTCTTCAGAGATTTCAACACAACTTCGAGTTGGGCAACTTTTTCCCTTTCCCTTCTCTTTCCTCAGTTCCTCAATAGTCCATCATTTGCTCTCTCGCGTTTCATATTTTTCTCCTTCTGTTACTCTCTTCATGTTATTTTTCCCTCTTCTTTTTTCTGTCCTCTGCCTTCAAGTTCCACATCTGAGCATGTCAATTGCAGAGTAAAAGGAAGATATAATAAAGGAATCGAGCAAAAGACTTTTGAGAAAAGGAAGGAGAGGGCCTGAGGTCATGGATGAAGTATGAAAATTAGACTTTAAAGGGATGTCACAAGTCACCATCTAAGGCCTTGTCCTGACTCCCCAGTTAAGTATATATATATATGTACATAGCTTTATATGAAAAGATATATATGAAAAAAAAGGTTTAAAACATTATTTAGTGAATTATGCATCATGGAAAAGTGGAAATTGAGTAAATTTGGTTTAAATTCTGCCTGGCCTTATAGTTTGGTCCCTGGCTCCTATCTAGATGTTAACATGAATTGCTAGCCAAGCTTAGAACCAAATGACTGTTAGTCTTTATGACTGTTTTAACCCTGTAAGCTTCCAGCTCCAGTGTTTCCAGTTGTTAGTTGTTTCATACTGTTGACTGAGCCAAGCTTTACGTCTCTCACAATGTTTAGAAGGGAGAAATATGCTCAGAAATGACAGCAATGCACACAGCTGTATTCTGGGAAGAATGACTTGAGAGTGAATTGTGCAATATGCCATTTCTGTGGAGTGCTTTGCCTCCAGCCTCAGTTTGCCAAAGGGGACAGGGTTCGTTCCCTGTGTCCCCTCAAAAGGAGAAAGGAAAGCATGGAGCAGTGCCAGAGGCCCAGGCTGGGGTGCCGGGCATCCCTGGCACTGTCAGCCCTGGCCAGTGATGCTGACTGATGTTTGTTGGATGTGTTCAGGTCATTGAGCTGCGGAGGCCCATGGACTCGCGCCTGGAACACGTGGACTTTGAGTGCCTTTTCAAGTGCCTCAGCGTTCGTCAGATCATCCGGATCTTCGCTTCTCTCCTGTTGGAGCGACGTGTGATTTTTGTAGCAGACAAGCTCAGGTAAGTGGCAGAGGGACCTGAACCAGGACAGTGCTACCTCTGGATACAAGAAGCTTTATGAACTGTACAGAATGGTTGTCAGCTGTGAGGATCCTCTCACTGTAGAATTTAAATGTCTTTTTACACTAATGGAAGTTATTTGCGTCACAAATATGGGGCACACATTCGCTAGTGATCACTAGCTAGAAGCTGTTAGTTCTGTCTTACTTTCCCATCTGTAAAATACATATTCTCACCTGCTTCATAGTCAGCAAATGTTTGCACAGCATTTTGAAGCAATGGGGTTCTGGCAATATTTCATTTCAGGTTTTGGACACAGAGTACTCATAAACAGTATCAGAAGGTGCCACCTTGCAGCCATGCAGTGCAGCCAGGCAGGGAAGTGGGGTGCTGAGAGTTCCCCTGGTTTACTCCATGCAGTACAGAGAGTTTATAACAGGGTTAGGTTTCAAATCCTGCACTGCCAAACTCATCCAGTGGAAGTGTTAAAATGCTATCATGGTCTATCCCAACTACTTAGGATATTTTTCCTGCTGCTCACATGTCCTGAAAACATTTCCTTTTTTAAAGCTCCATCTTGGGCTGCTTGCTACAACCTTTCAACATAGCTCTTGCTTCCCTGCCCTTTGATTGCAGTCTCCTCTCTGGGTTCCTCTGAAGCATGAACTCACCCCAAGGTGTAAGGAATGAGAGCAACAGGTCACAACTCTACATGGCCTTTCCCAAGGGAGGGAGCTCTGTGTAGGCTGCACCCCTACCCCACAGCAAAGAATTGTCCTATTTTTCAGATGCCTGTGTCCAGGCATCCATATAGAAAAGCGTGGACACTGTAAATAAGACATTCTTTGCTGTGGCATGATAAATAATAAAAGATGGCAAATAAAAATAAAGACTGTAATTTATTAGACTCAGGAACATGCAGCATCTTTTAAAAGGACACAAAAGACTTTATGCGTGGTTAAAAACACAGATGGACCTACCCAAACAAACTCTGTTAAACACTTTATCAGTCCCGACCTTCTCTGAATGACCGCCAGAAATAATAGCTGCACTTAGTGGCCGCCAGTGTATATAATAGCAAAAATACTTTGCATAGTAAAAGCTTTACAACCTTTAGGGGAGAATTTCTTAAAGCTGCAGACCCTTCTCAGGTTATAAAGTTACTTCCTTAGCAGTCTTTTTTTGTTGTCTAGAACAACAGGAACGTTTTATTTCATCCCTTCCCTTGTCAATAACCCTTAGTTACTTAGGCTGAATGACCATTTGGGATGACTTAATTTTACATTAACTCCTGGTGCGAATTGTGTAACTAGTCCAGGGTTTCTGCAGTACTTTAGTAGATATGTGAGTCACACCATGAATATTGCGGCAGGTGGCTTTTGAAAATGCTGTTGGTGTGTTCCTTTTGGCTCTTTTTCTACAGCACGCTTGCTTACAACATTCTGTCTCTTTCTATTTTACTGTTCATTTAGCAGAATTAGTGGCACCCACAAGTCTGACTGTAACTCAGAATGACACGGGTCTGCGTTCCTTCAAATGGCACAGTGATTTGGGTGGAAAATCACAGAAATGGTACAGTGGAAGTGAGGGCTCTGCTGTGCTGCTGCCAACTGTTGCTCTGCTTTGGAGTTCCCAGTTGCTCCTTTGTAATGTTGTCCCAGTTTGGCAAAGTACCACAAGCCCTGTTCTGTGGGCCATGGGCACAGTACTGAGGGGATGGCTTGCAGCAGGAGACATCCTCAGCCATGAGGGTGGAGGCAGACAGGAGCCATTCCCTGCCTGGAGTGTTCCTCTGGGACAGCTGGCCTAGCCAATATCGTGTCATGCTTCTGGGCACTGTGCAGAGAAGAGAAGCAACAATTAAACTTACTTTGACAGGCTTAAGGCAGCTTGGCATGGAAAGCAGTCATGTTGCCAATGCTGAGGGCTTGTGGTGACCGAGGTCTCCATCCGGCAGCCAGGGTTTTATACACATTGCAGCCCTGGCTGGAAGTTAGCAGCTCAGGCTCCCCTGTGCAATTACCTTTCTCCTGATAGCTGCCTAGTCCTGGAGGCCTTAGAGCAGGGGATAACAGTCCTTAGAGGCAATGTGCTGCTCACCCTTTTGGCGCATGGAAACAGGGCAACAAGACCAACAGCAACCAGAAATCTATAAGATCCCTTTCAGTAAATACATATCCAAACATTGTGCTCTCCTGAAAAATGATTCTCTGGTGAACTGATGTTTCTGTGTGAGAGCAAGTCATCAGGGACCATGAGCACATACTTTGAGAAAGGAGAGGATTCAGATGGATCCAAGAGGCTTATGAAGTTTTGTGGTTGCTCCTGTAAGAAGGATAGAATCTTTCTTACAAAAAGGTTTATATCCATATACTTTGTTATATCCACATGTACCCTTTATTATATACATATTCTTCATTCTGTTTAATAAGAGGATGACAAAATCTGATGTGGTAGACAAGGTCCTAGATTAAGACTTGTGAATCCTGAGCTATCCTTCTGAATCCAGAGACCTGCTGAGTGACACACGCTGTAAACGTAGCACCTCTTTCTTACCTTTTGTCTGGTCTGCCTGGGGTCAGAAATGCCCCAGGACAGAGGCTGCTTCTTGCTCTGTGTGTATGCAGCTCTGCTTTATGCAGTGTGGTCCCTCTCAGCATGGGGATCTAGGAGGTACTGTAAAATAGAAACTAATAATGAGTCCTTTGACAAGGGCCTGGAGAAAGTGACAGTGGATTTAAATTCAATACTTACTGAGGTTTTCATGGTTTAAATGGGGATGAAGTCTAAAATGAAACACTCTAGCTTTGAGCTAATAACTGTCTATCTTGGAACATTTGCCTTATCTGACATGAATTTTGTTTATGGGCCTTGTGGCTGAAGCTGAAGGAGTTTACCAGTAATGTGGAAAAAAAAGAAGTGAAATATCTTACCAGTCCACTCTGTGTGCCCAGAGAGAACAAAAGCAGGAAATTAAAAAGATTTTACAAGGATTTGAATTCTGTATGTACCCAGAAACTAGCTTAGAAATTAATGATGTTGAGGTTTAGGCTTCAAACAATGCAGTGGGCTTTTGTGGCTGCCTCTTTAACAGGTCTCTGAGCGATAAATGAGTTCACACATTATACAAGTTTGTGAAAGTCACACCTAGTGAAGTGAGATTCATTTGATAAATTGTTATTTATTGTTCTTATAGTGCCCATAATATTAAAATTTATAGTCCTTGTTCTTTGCACAGAAGAGATTTTCACTTTTCAACACAGAAAGTGATGCAACTGGCAATGAGAAAGGAACAGTGAAGTTTTGAATGACAGGACTGTGAGATTGCCCTGGATAGATATGTGCAGTTAGATTTGGGGGTTTTGGGTGAATCTGGGTGAATAAATCCCTGCAGTTATTTGCTTACCTTCAAAAATGAATTTGAATCTGCCAGTGACCTTTCAGTATTTTGCTTTCTATGAGCAGTCAAGAAGACAGAGAAATAAAGATAACAACAAAGAAACTTGGAATAATAATAACAATAATAATAATAATAATGACAACAACTCTTAAAAAGGTAACCTAACACTCCAATTCCTTAAAAATCTGCTGAAAACAGAACTGAGGTGGTATGTCCCATCCCAGTTCAAATCCCTGACCCAGCTGGAAGCCCCTATTTATGTTCCCGGCATTCTGCCTGTTCACCCCAACTCTTGTGTCACAATAGTCTTGTGACTTCCAGCTGCAAAGGGAGAGCTGCTGTAGTGCCATGCTCTGGGGTTGGAAAGGCAGCAGATGCAAAATTGGTGGGTTCTGGGGCTCAGGAACACTGATGCTGCTGCAGGTACAAAGGCAGCAACAGAAAATAAATAGAAAGCAAACACTGGAAGAAAAATATTTCTCTGCTTGTTTTAGTTTTATGCTGGGGAAACAAATTTGTGGACATGTTTGCTGAAGAGGTGATGTATCCATGTGTGTGAGAACAGTCTCTTTGCCTTTTCCCCTAAATGTTTGGTGAGTGGGAAAGGAAGGCCCTGGACATACCAATGTCCTTGTGTTATAACCTCATTTTTTATAAATAAACCCCACTCTTGCTGTAATCCACTATATTGTGAAGGACTCTGAGGGTATTTTGCTTACATTTCACATGTGGGTCGAGTCCAATGCCAGCTGGAGTCAGTGGGAGTGATGAGGCTTGTCTTTTGCTATGGATCCAAATCCTACAATATTCCTCTCAGTGGCCTTTCTAGAGCTTTTGGGGCTGCGAAAGACTTCTACAGAGCCCCTGCTCTTGTAAAAGACAAAATAACTTTTCATTGTTATGAATGTTGTTTTTATATGAGATATTTCAGCTACTTCTCAGTGAAACAGGAACATGAGCCTTGGGGAAAAAAAATCTCTGCCGACAGCAGTGTGGTTTATGCTCCTAAACCATATGGATAAACTTGGAAATGTAACTCAAGGTGAAGGTGGGCCAGGCATCTCTCCTAAGTGGCAGTGCCAGCTCAGGAAGTCCTGAGGGAATGAGGCTGAGGCAATGTTGAATGACAGTGAACTTCAATGCAGCTTAATCTTCTGCACATCAGGGTCTTCCTCCTGTAGGGATGGCCACAGATGACTCTGTCTTATCAATGAGAGTTTCCTCCCCTCCATGTTTCTGTGCCCCTCTGCCAGCACATCCCCTGGCCAAGCACAGACCAGCAGTCTGTCACCTGGTGTGCTGCAGCACAGACCAGCAGTCTGTCACCTGGTGTGCTGCCAGGAGGAATCTGTCTTGCAGCACAACTGTAGAAAGTTGAGGCGGATCCTATATCTGACCAAAGGTTATGGGCTGCCTACAGAAACACTGACTAATACAGGACAGAGCATAAATATGTAAATATCGGGGTAGTCATCCCACAGGCATGTCTCTGTTAACTTTGTGGAGCAAAAGGGGAGCTGAGTGTACTTGTATTCAAGGGCAAAGGCTTTCAGAACAAACAACAGCATTTCCCAAACCTCACGGACAGACACAGCTTAGGGCTGTTACACCCAGGATGTTCAAGGACCACTGATGCTTGTCCTCATATTTGAATCTGCTGTTTTGGAAGTCACGAGGCTTAAGGAACTAGCAGCAAAGTTGAGAGGTAGCCTGGTCCCCATCTCTCAGTGCCTACCTAGAAACACAGTATTAGGGATCCTTTAATCTAGTAGCTGAAATCATAGCATGATCTTGCAGCTCAAGTTGAAATATGCAAATTTAAATAGGAGATAAGTGGCAATGTTTTAGTAGCAAATAATTGCTTCTTAGTCCTGTAGCAAGGTCAAGTGGAAAAGCAAGAGCAGTCAAACCTTGCGGCAGATTACTAAAGTGCAAGCTCATTCCCTATTTCCTTATTGTTCATTTTTTATTAACAAAAGTGGGATATAATTCTTACAAGATAATCATGGCAATGACAGGTCTGGCCAGCCTCACCTGCTGCCTAGGAATGCTCCTTTCCCATAGTCTGTCATATCATAACTCTTGTAAAATCTGCCAGCTGGCAGTTTAAAAGGTAAAACCACGTATATTAGGGTAGAGAGAGAATGTGTGCTTAGTAAACAGACATGAGCTTTGGCCAGTAATAAAGATTTCCTTTACTTTCCCCCTGTTGTAAAAACCTCCACAAAAAAAGGTGAGAGAAATTTGACAACAAACACATGCCAGAAAACTTGTGAGGGAGAACTTACTGTTGCCCTGTTACTCTAACTGGTCTGGACCATTTCTGAGCACAGGCCATGGAGTTCTTAGCAGTTTTTTGGTTATCAACTGTGCATTTAATAAGGAGATGTTTAGAGATGCAAACTACTGTATCTGTGGAATGTGTAATCTTATGTCTGAACCCAGGAGAAGTATGGATGGCTGACTTTTCTTCTGGTATATTTTTATCCAAAGATCTTGAAGTGCTTTCTTAATACTGTCAGGTTTATTGTGCTTGTCTGGTCTGATATGCTGAACATAAGCTAGAGAACTTCTTCCACTAATTTCTGCAGTGGAAAGAATGAGCTCTTGTATAATTATCCAATATATAATCATACCTAGTAGACAGAATTTATTCTACAGCAAAAACATCCATTCCTCATGTAAGTAACCAGAGAGTTTCTGTTTCCTCCAGTAAGAGCCAGATCAGCCCCTGCTGAAGAGTGATTTAGAACCTGCAGACCACCCCTGCTTTACCTGAAGGACAACAGCTTGCAGGTCCTTTTATAAAAGAAACATCCTCTGGAATCTGTCTGAGTCTCTGTTACCTACCCTGCTATCACTTTCCATTTGTGAGACTTTGTTTTTTCTCAGTCTGCTTGCACTATGAAGCAGCAATAAACAGAAACATGAATATTTAAAAACACCCCTTAAACCTTCTGTAATATATGTGACTAACTGGCCTGATGTAGCTGCAATTTCTTGATATCCTGCTTTCTTTCCTATCAAATCTAGCTAGTAATCTTTCTTGAGTAGGATGTTTGCATGCAGCCAAGTCCTACAAGACGTGGAGCACCTTGTCTTAAGAGTCTGAATGCTAAAATTGAAGGTCTTCAATGTGATGTGAAATCAGTGGTTTAAGGCAACTAGCAGAGCTGACTCCCAAGATTTTTTGAAAGAAACTTTGCACTTTACCCCATCCTCTCAAGAAATACTTACATTTTGTACCAGTTGGATTACTTTCTCTGTCACCTAGATTGTGTGATGAGGAGCCGTACATGGATAGTAGGAAAATCTGTGTCAGGCAAAAGAGACAGCCCAAGGGAAAAAATGAACATTCTAAGTCTCTGACTTGTTTAATATTCCACAGTCCCAGAGAAAAACAATCTAATTGTGACATTTTTAATATGCCATATCCCAAGAAGGGTAGAGCTTGTATAATTTTCCTTTTCCTCCACCCCTCCTTTTTAATGGTGTTTATTTATGTCACTCCAGGCTTTGGCCAATGCCCTATAGTGGTAAAACATTATAATTTTTTCACTTATGATTTGTGCAACAAAATTCTCTCTCCCTTCCCCATGAAAGGGAATGGGATAAGAAGACAACCGTGTTGTTTGGTAATTCTCTTCTGGATTGCTTATTGGCACAATATGGCAGTAAATTGCAACATCTTCCCAACTTGACCTCTAGCTCCCTGCAAGAGGATTTAGCCAGATTCTCTCTTTTCAGCTTTTAAATGAGAAGGATTAGGGAGATGGGATTGTTCCTCTCCTGCTTGGTTACTATCTAGAAAAATACTTCATCCTACTTTACAGCTGTCCTGTTGTTAATAGTGCACTGATGGCCTGGAAATCTGAAACCACTGGTGTGAACATTAACAAGGACTGGTGGGAGCAACGGTCCCACTGTGGAAAAAACAGGTAGTTAACACTCCTCTGGAGCAGCTGGGCCAGAACCACTTCTGTTATGGATTCATGCTAAGAAACTGTCCTATAGGAAGGAACTAAATAACTCTGTGGCCTATAAGGATAACTTTCCACTTGGAAATGTCGGGGTTTTTTTTCTTGTAACCTCCTGACATAGCTTGGGCATGTGGCTGATGTGTCAAAGCAGTGACTTTTTCCCAAAATCCCATTTGCTTGAGTTTTGCTTGGAAAGTTTGGTTGAATGCCAGTTGCTTGAAAAGGCAAATCCTCATTCTGAAGAGCACTTTGCATGTCTCCTTCTCCAGGGGCTTTCATGTGCCTTGCTTACGCACAAGTATTACAGGAGCAAAAAATAATGTCTTTGTTAAAACCACATTCCCCTTTAATCAACTGTTCTCTGTTTTCTTTAAATTAAGCACTTCAAAGCTATTCCCTGAGAGAGAGAGAGAGAGATCTCCTGACAGCACGGTCTCTGGTCTGCAGCTTTCAGCCCCTTGATCTGTGCCATGAGCCAGGGTTGTGCTTTGCAGTTTATCTGTGGCACCTCAGACTGCCTGTCGCTCAGGTGTTCCAGAAAGGTGGGGGCTGGATTTTGAAAACACTGCTCTCAATAGAGTAAAATAATTCACTAATTTCTGGAAAGTTATGATAACTTATGGAAATTTTGCATAAAATGCGTGTCTTCCAATACTTGGAGAAGAAACAGAAAGTCTCCTGTATAGTCAGAATGAACTGCACTTACTTCTTTGATAATATCTCCTTATGAGTTGTTTAATTATCAAGCATTGAAAATCTGAATTACTTTAACTGACTGAAAAATTCAGTGGCTTTAAAATAGGAATCCCTGAGAGCACATAATTTTTCATGATGCCCATCTCTCTCTAGCTAGGAGACATCATCCCAGCAGGGCAGACAGCTACTGGTTGTTCCTGATATCACCTCCTGGATACTCCATTGCATTGTAACTTAACTGCTCATTCCTTAAGCCCTTGAACCTAAATTGCAGTTGGGCACAGATTGCTGCAGCAGCCCTCCTGCATAACAACAGGGGCTGCCAAGAGTATCACAGGTATAATCTTCGGTCTCTTTGTTGTCCTCTTAGAAAATACTAAAATTTAAGTTCCTTGTTCCTAGTGTGTACCCTGTGTACCAAAATACGTCCTGACGTTCTGTGACGTTTTCTGTTCTGGTGTGACGTGGCATTTATGGTGATAAGAAAAGCTTTTCGGTCCACGTGCTTCTGTCAAGCTTTCATAGGAGAGCAACGAAAGGACAGGCAAGGGTCATGACAGACCCCTCATCCCTTCTGCTTCATGCTGTCTGGTGTGCTCACAACGTGCTGTGGGGACGTGTTAAGTGTCACTGAGGCTGCTGATGGACCCAAGGTGGTTGGGTAAGAGCACAAAACAAGCAGAAGATGTTGCACACTTAAGCTAAAGGGGATATGGTCAGAGAAGAGCTTATCAATGAAGATGTTGCCCACTTAATTTTCAGTAAAATATGATAAGGAGGAACCAGAAAAAGAACACAGATGATGATGCAAAATGTTGGGCAAGTCTGCTCCATGAACTGTACCCGTTGACATGGCAGTGTTGGTAAACCATGGCCCCATGAATCAAAGTCAGAGAAAACAATTCCAGAAACCGGGTTGTGACATTTGGTTTATCATAAGAAATCTCCTACCTGGAATCATCACTAGCACAAAGGAATTGCTGCCTGAGCTCTGTGTAACTCACCTTCAGTAGTCACTGGATTATGTTCCAAAATTAACTGTGTCACTGGTGCCTCCCCCCTGCCCCCTCACCAGACAGGTGAGGACATACTGACTTTTACAGGCTTGGCTGTTCTTATACTACCCTGTAGAAAGCACCAGATAAAACCTGAAGTGTGACTCTTGCAAAAGAAGGTTTGGGTTTAGCTCATTTTTATGGGGCAAAACTGCCATTTGAGTGGTGTGAGGGTTAAGTAGCTACACTCTTTGAGTTGTAAGCATAGTTAAAAGATTCTGCAAAGGACAATAACTGATAATTAGGCTGATGTGATGTGGAAAATATGTATTTCCTCCTCAGTCTGTGCCCCCCTCTCCCTGCCAGTGTTATCACTTGTTTGCATTCCTTGAGATATCACAAAGGTCACTTGCAGCAAACTGCCAGCATTCAAATTAGGGGAGCCACTGTTGACTCTGCCCTTCACCCCTGGAAAAAGCATGGTTTGGTTCTCACTTCTGCATCAGCTTGTTGCTTGCCAGAGGGGGGAAGCCTGGCTCAGGAGGTGAGGAAGGAGTGGATGCACCCTGGAGGCTGAGGGCAACAGCAGGGCTGCTGGTTTGTTAAATCACCTGCCCTGCAAAATGTTCATTCTTGAGTAATGTTTTTTCTTTGTCATGCTTCTGTGCACAGTGAGGGATTTTCATCTGCTCCTGTACTAAGTGTGAGTCTTATCTCACTGCTAGTATTATATGTTGATGAGTGTTAAGACTGAGTGACATATGTTTTGGCCCATAATAGACAGGGGAGATCTATTGTTTGTGCTTTAGAGAGCTCTTTACCCAGTTCCAGAGATTGACTGTAGCAGTATTTGTTGTAGTGTGCATAATGATTAAGTTATGACATGTTCAGAACTGGCTGCTGAATTTGAGATGGCCCAAATGGACCTGGCTCACCACGATCCTCACAGGAATTATACGTGTTCCTATCCATCACAATCACATTTACACTAGAGAATTCCTTATTTAATTCAGACTCTAGGAACAGAGCTTTCTATTGGCAGGTCTCCTGTGACATTAAGAGAAAAAGTAACATAAAATTGCTCATACAGATTTGCCCATATTTCCTGAAAATAAGAATGTTGGGTATTGATCAGAGATATAGTATTAGCTGCCAAAGACCTCAGGTTGTGACTCTTAGTTCACTTCTTATTGTCTGTTTTATAAAATGAATCACAATGCAAAATATTACTCTGGCTCTTACAGCCCAAAAGTCACACAATTTTCCATGTAATATGAACCCACTCTTTTGATTTTAAACAACTTATTGATTATTCTAGAGAAAGATCAGATTTAGTAACAGGAAATTCAGAAAGTTCAGAACTCTCTTTTAAGTCTCATATGCAATCACTCCATCCTAAACTTCCTGCAGCTATGGATTTACCCAGGTTTCCACAGGTTTACCTGAAGCTCAGGTTAGGAGAAGTGCCTTAGCAGCAGGGTAGTCCTCCCCCTGTGAACCTCTATACAGAGTTGGGCCCTTTACAGAAGGATTCTGCCACAGCAAATTCTCAATACAGAAGGTTGAAATCTAATTATTTAATTTAAAAATATATTACATCCTTAAAAGTTAATAAATATATTAATGATACAGTAAAATAAAATTAAAATATTTAATAGCCTAAAAAATTGCAGTCTCTACTTCCAAACCACCTTATAAGGGCTTGAAGGATCCTCTGCAGTTTGTTTAACTCCTGAAGGGCTTCTAGAAAAGTAAAAAATTATTCAAATTTCTGAAGTTGAAACATGTCTTGCTGAGGGGAGGCTGATTTTGCAGCAGCCCTCTCCCACAGCAGTCAGAGAACTTGTGGTTTAGAAGGCGCTATCATGTCTTGTGCGTGCACTTGAGGGCTGGTCTGATTAAAGGAGAAGTGAGGGAAAAAAAAGGTCTTTGAGGCTTCATTTCAGCAAAGTATTTCAGCACAATGAAAGTAAATTAAGGCTGAAACTTATGCTGAAATACTGTGTTGACTCAAAGCCTAAAGCAGTAATTTGCCTGTCCCCTCATGCTTTATTTTAATTGCATGAACTGACTGTAACTCTTGCTGCTCTGTAATCATTAGAAATAATTTTTCTATCGGTGTCCAGACAACTTACTAGATTTGAATTAATTAGGGTCAAATGGTAATAAACTGAGCCTAAATTCTGGTGTTTGTTTTGGTCACAATCTTCTGTCTCTCACTGTACTGGTAAATGTATTTGCTGTGAAGGAAACTTGTCTTTTCAGTTTGATAATTATTCCTGATAGAAACTGTGGGTTTGTGTCTGCCTGCTTATCAGCAGGCTGTGCAGAGTGGGGCAAGGAGGAAGCAGTGCAGAAGTGGCTGAAGTGCAGAGTACTGGTTATATTTGTTTTCCATCTGTGCCACGAGTAGGCTTTGAGCTTCTGTCACACACCTTCAGCTATGCTGGTGTCTGACCTTCCCTCCTGCAGCTGCAGCCCCTCTCAGCAGTGCTGGCTCTGAACAAGGATGGGTAATTGGCATCAGACAGCTTCATGATCCTTCCATCTGCCTACAGCAACAGGGAGGAAGAATTTTCACCTAGGGACCTAATAATTTGGCTCCATGTGTGTGAACAGAGCTTTATCCATGATCACATTAAATTGTTTTCCTCAGTCCTTGCATTGTTTGGCCCTGCCAGTCACTGTCTTGTTCCTTAATTTTGCATCCTGCCCTCTTTGCCCTCAGTTTCCTTTTTACCTGATCACCAGGCTCATTTTGTCTTCCTCTCCTCCCAGTTCTGCCTCATGGGTCTTATTTTTACCTCCTTACTCTTAATTCAACCTCTGCCCTGCTTTCCTTTCCTTTTCTTCTCTTGTCTTCCTTTGGGTTACCTGCAGGATGAAGATGACCTTCCTCTCCTCATTTCTCTGTGTAGCCCAGGGCTACAATGGAAAAGAAAGTGCTGCTTAGTGTGAACAATTTATTCTGAAGAAATTAGCAGCTCAGTAAGTCTCTTTTTAGTATGCACAAAAACATTATTTTAAGATGGCTTCTAACATAACTGAATCAGAGTGAGTTTAGACAACACTGGCAGGAGTCCTTAGTGCACCGGGCACACCCTCCTGACAGCCTTCAAATCCTTGCCAAAGAATGCCACCCTTTCACAAAAATGTGCAACAAAGATGTTTGATCTATCAAAATACTATATATTTTTATCTGGCTTTGGAAACAAACTGATCTGATGTCAAGCAACGGGGAGTTGGATCAGTTGATATCCTGAGGTTTATTGCTACCTGAATTACTTTATGGTTCTATATAACTTTGCTTTAATCTGGGAAACAAAATAATAATTTTATTTTGTTTATTGTTATTTTGTTTATTTTGTTTATTTAGTTATCCAGAGGCAGATACACATGCTTAAAAACATCAGTGAAAACAAGTTAAATTTTGAATCCAGATCATGTGAAAGTAGTGCCTTACAAATGCAAGCAACCCTACAAACAGGCAGGTCTCTTGGAGCTCTCAGGAATCACATGCCTTATGCATGAACACACAGAAGTATCCTTTAATTCCTAATCAGCAGGGATGTTACCCATCACAGCTTCATCTCTCAAAATATCTCTGTTTTACATTCACTTCAGTATTAGTTTACAAGCACATTTATTGCTTGATTTTGTTCTGGTTAGGAGGTTATTCATACACTTCCTGCAGTTGTCTTGACACAACCTCCTCCCCAACCCTCTCTCTACCCAGTGCTGTACCTTTGAATGTGCCTGTTGTTCCTAAATGTGTGCTTGCACATTCCTGAACTTGGGGCTGCAGCCGTGCAGTCAGATGGCTCCATTGCTGTGCCCTCTTTTCCTCTAGCAACAGTGACTCACATGATTTTAATTTGAAGTGTTCATGGGGTAAGTCTTCTTGCTAAAAAAATAAAAAAACCCATGTAATTTCTTTGAGTCGAAAGAGGGAATTGAAGAATTTTTTTCCCTTTTAAACGTCCTAGAAATGGTAACAGAGAAACAGTCAGCAATAATTTTGCATAGGAGGAAACATTGTCATGTCTGACACTTTTATACTGGCTGGAAAGCTGGAGGTGTCCTGCACCATTGTATCAAAGACTTTCTTGAATTCTTATTTTTTTCCTCTCTGCCCTTTTTCGTGAGCAGCTGGTGGTATCTGGGTTAATGAAAAATGCGTCCTCACAGCACAGAGCCCTGGGAATGAAAGACAAACCATTGATCTGGGGGGCTCTGGGAGCTCACAGCCTCAGGAAGAGCACTTGGGCATCACGGGGAGTACTGGGGCTGAGCACCCACACTATGGAGCGGGGAGAAAGCAGTAACATCTCCCTGTCATCAGCCAGCTCTTCCAGGGCTTACTTCAAAGGCTGACCTGCAGGAGTGTTACAGGAGCTCATTACAGCCAGACAGCTGGAGCTTGGAGACTATCACTTCTGATACTTATAAGTTTTCATTTATATCTTGTCCCTGATGCTATTACTTAGTCTTATATGCCTGATTAATCGTGCTGATATGATTTATTCTTATGCACTCAGAGAAACCTTTATTTTTTCAGAGCTTAATTGTGTCTTGTATCTGGCACAGCACAGCTTTGCTCTGAATTACTGCCAGAGCACGTCAACAGTGGTGCCATATGCACTCCATCTCCCACCCAAACTGTAGCTGCAGTTTTTACTTCCATTTCTGATGCTTTTCAAGCTTTCTGCTTTGTCCTTTCCACTGCTGCAGCCTGTGTGTGTTGGGAGGGGAAATGGGCTGAGTCCTTGGCCTGTAGCCTTTTCCCAGAGTCCTTTAGAGAACTCCTTCACAGTCCTCTGCAAACCTCTCAGACTATGTTAACTTGCAGAGTTGTCACAGACCTCTCTCTCTGCCAGAGACTGGAGTTAATATGGAG
Source organism: Chiroxiphia lanceolata (assembly GCF_009829145.1). Taxonomy (NCBI): domain Eukaryota; kingdom Metazoa; phylum Chordata; class Aves; order Passeriformes; family Pipridae; genus Chiroxiphia; species Chiroxiphia lanceolata. The sequence goes on from NC_045642.1 coordinate 12,016,206, forward strand.
AGGCATTGAAGGGTGTAGAAGGAAAGTGTCAGGCATCTCTTTTTGCTACGCAGTTCATCAGTAGCCCAAGGGTAGGAGCTGTCACAGAAAAGCACAGCTGGGGCCTGTGATGAGGAGGTATGTGGGTGTGTAATACCCACGTGAGTCATGGTATTACACCTGGAAAGGACAGAGCCTCCAGACTGCAACCTCAGAGGGGAGGAAGCTTTTGCAAGCACATGAAGGGATGTGTGTCAGGGAGGTTACTCCGTCTTGGAGTGGTTGTGGGCTGGAGCATGAATATGTCAACACAGCAGATGAAAGAGTTCAGCAAAGGCGGACAGAGTAGCATAATTTAATCAGCTGCAAGAAATGAGAAACATAAAAAGGTTGTGGAAAAGTAAACACGGGCAGTGGAAATGCTCTTTTGTGAATTTACATTTTCGGCTACATTTCTCCGTCTGAGGAAGCAGGGAGATGAGATTCTGATGGTCAGCTCCAGCCCAGTGCATGGTCCAGAGCACTGGCACAGCACAGAGCTGGCACCAGGCCTGGGGTGAGAGAGCTGCTGTGTGGCTTGGCTCTGCATGTAAGACGTGGAGGAAGGGAAGGGATATTCTCGCCTTCTCCTCCTTCAATGAGAATGTCAAAATGACTGTGGAGGTGCATGTGAGTAGCAAGGTGGGATCAGGGAGCCATGTCAGAAAGCAGTTGTCTGTGTTAGAGGCTTAGTCCTGGACTTGGGAGATGCTCAGTGTGTGAGGCTTCTTTGGGTCTGTGAGAAATTTCAGGTGTGGAGGGGGAAGTGGGAAGGAATATAGCTGTTGGGTATTGTTATAAAGAAAAGAGAGTTATCAAGTGTATTTGTAGAATATTTCCATTGTGAGTAGTATGGGTAACTGAATATGGCTTTAACACCAACAGACAGTTGGCAACTTGTAGTAAGCAACAAACCATGGTCCTCTGAAACAGGCACATCCAGCACTAACATCCACATTGGCAGCTCTCCCCACAGCCAGGGCAGTGGACAGTGTGTCTTTCTCAGAATATGGTAGTTGTGCTAAGATATGAATCTACCCTGGGCTTGCACTTATTTGTTAGTTGGCCAACCTAGAAATTGCTAGCAGACATCCTCTGTATCTGAAGGACAGTAAAGGTTCTTGCTAAGTCATTTTTCTTTTTGAGATGGACCTAAACCATGTTCACAAGTAGTCCCCAAAATTCAGCTGAATCACAGTTGTGTCTAAAATTCCTGTGTCTCAGCTCGTAGTCTGAGCTTGTGTCTCCAGAGCAAGGAGAAGTTTCTGTGTGCTGTCATGAGAAAATGATTTCAGAAAGAAAATAGCCCAGAGGAAGATAAAGCAACTTTGGGAAAGAAGTGATGCCATATTTTGCCTGTAACATGATAAAAGATTTCTTCAAGAGAAATTTGTGATTAAGAATGTCTCAATAAGATCGTATAACTTCGTATTACTACCTTCATTTGGAGAAGATCAAACACTGAAGGTTTTTTTAATCTAGTCAATAAAAGACATAGGGAGAACCAAAACCTTGGCAAATTCTAAGATTGCCCATGTTTTGAAATTAATTGAAATTGGGCGATTTTCTATTAATTGTTCTCTAATTTTGCTTTGGCAGAGTGCAAATTCTTGGGATAAGGCCAGGCTAATGGGGTGATGTGCACGATTCCAGCAGTGCTTCCCCTCTGAAATGTGAGGTTTATGTTCCTTGTTAGAGTGTGACTCAAGTAATGAGTTGGTTTCTTGTGCTCGCGTATAAAATTCCCTGCATATGGGTAATATAAGAAGTGTTTTCCAGTAGAACAACAGCTAGAACATTATGCAGCATTCCTGTAAAACTACACGGAGCAAATGAAAAAGGCCACTCACCAAACCAGCTCTCTGGATTACCAAAAATGCCCTAGAGTATTAAAAGTGAAAATATTTTGAAAATCTAACTTCTTTGACTATTCTGTTGCTTTACTTTCTGTGCTTCACACACCTTAAAGAAAATAAATCATCTGACCTTACTGCTTTTTTCTCATAAACAAGAACAGTGGGATAACGTGTGGGCTGCACATTTGGAAAGGAAAAACTGGAGTGGACTTGGTTTCCCAGGGTAGGGTTTTCTTTTTTAGTTTACTAAACATACCTCTCATTAATAACATTCTTTAAAAGAATCTGAACTGTATTTTAGAGATTTAAACTGGGGGGTCCCTCACATCCGTCATCTTTGAATTTTACCTTACAGAATGTGAAAATCTCACACTGCAGTGAAAGGTGTGTCCTTTCTAAATATGAATCTTTTCAGCTACGGAAGAGACTCGGGGACTTTGTACAAGCAGGAGTTTGGTAACAGTGTGTGGGAGTCCAGCTGCCCTCTGTGGGAGCAGTGTCCGGGAGGGAGGGCGGGCAGCAGGAGGTTCTGGGGACTGAAAGTTCAGAGGGAGTGTTTCATGGGGATGAGATGTCTCACGGGGAAAGATTCTTCTGAGGCTCAATTTGAAAAACTGCGTGCAGAGTCTTAAAATGCAGAGGCTGAGGTGCTGACAAGGGCGATGGTGTGACTGTCGGGGGACGCTGGCAGGGCAGAGCAGGACACCCCCCACCACGGCCGCTCCCTGCATTCTGCTGCTGCCTTGACACAGCCAGCTCCCGGGAAAGCTCTGGAAGAGAAACCAGTGTCCTGGGCCGGAGCCTGAAGTCTCCCCTAGCGTGGGAATAGCACGCACAAGAGGATGCAGGGGCTGATTTACGTCACAGCACCGTGTGTAAAACAACAAGTTACAAAAGGGCATTTTATAGAAAGGAAAAAAATACCAACTGAGCATCGGAAGAATGTTTGTCTTCCTGCTTTTAGCTTAGCGTGGCTCTTTTTTTAGTTGCACAGCTAGGATGACTGAATTTGTAGTAGCTGAAAATGCCAGAGAGTCATTAAAGTGATCTTGAGAAAGCGCTGGGAGTCTGTACCATGTTCCACAGCTCTTCCGAAACCCACCGCTGCGCTCGCCATGGCAGACGCTCGAGAGCAAAGTATGAGGCAATGTGTTTTTATATAGCATTGTTTTTTTATTAAGCACTGCTGCCTGCTATATAAAAAAAAAAATCAACCCAAATTAGAGAAAAGCATCATTTTACAAGAACCCTGTGTCAGGCAACATATGTTATAAAACCATGCTGTGACTGTTAGATCTTGAAGGAAATGTCAATTAAAACCAAGCCAACAGATTATTTGCAGTAAAAGACAGCCATTTGTTCTTCCCCAACCTTTTCTCTCTTTGTCCTCTAATTATCACTTTTCTTATTTAGCAAACTTCAAAGGTTAATCACAGACAGGAACAAACAGGTGAAACATTTCTTCTGGCCTTGGAATAATCCACAACTAAAAATGCTCATGAAGGTTATTCCAGTGGAGGTCTGATGCCACCTAAAGCCTCCACCAAGTCTTGCAACAAAAGAAATCTGCACCTCTCCCCAGCATTCTCAAGCAGTAACAGCTCTGGAGTTATTATTTATAGTTCTTTGTGGCTACATTAAGCACAGCAGAAGTTTGCAGTGTGAGAAAATTAGTTCAGTCATGCTAGGCTGGGTAATAATCCAAACTTCTGTCATCTCAGCCTGTGAGAAGCAGACATTGTAACTCAGTCCAAAATTAAAGCTCTGATAGGGAGAGGCTGTCTTTATTCCCCTGATGCTAAAACTAACTTGGTAATGACATTCCTTTATTTTTAACATTTGGAAACCATGTCACTGTAAAAGGGAATCAGATTCCGTAGATGGAAAGACAACATATGCAAGACATTTTCCATGATAATTTCAAGCCTTAATGTTCGGTGGATACCAATGTGTATTTTAGACTACTCTGCTGATCAGGGTCAATACCTATATCACTGAAGGCAGTTAATAAGCCTGTTAAAATGTATTATAATAAAAATATGCTGTTGTCACAAAGATATACAAACTTTGAGATATGTGTTGGTTTTACCAGATTTCCTTCAGAATAAGTATTGATAGAGGTTTCTTGCATCTGATTTAGTAGAGTTTTTCTTTAGGATTTTTTTTCAATTCTATTTTATTTTTCATTTTCCCTTGTTCATGTATTAGTGCTCAACATAAGAACATCACTATAATGCATTTTAACTACTGACTTGGTCATAACAGCCAATATCTGAAGTTGCTTTTGGATTTTAAGCATCGTTCAAAGTGGCTGCCGTTGAGTGTTTTTGGGAACGTTGAACCTTGTCTTCTAGATAAGTGTCTCCTGACTGCTATAATGAAGCAAATGGATTCTGGTTTTTTTATCTTTAGTTTGAAGTCTCCTGGAGGTGATTAGGAGAGGAACTACCACACTGCACAGTACAGAGGTGGTAGGGACTGGAAGGGGACTGGGGCTGTCTGAAGTCACAAGCGACAGAGGGCACTTGTACTTCAACACACTGAGTTTATCAGCAAGTGGTAGCTGTTCTGAACTAAGTTCAGCTGTTCTGAATTAAGAATCTCTGCTAACCTGGTTGTTCCTCTTTCTCCAGCACCCTGTCGAGCTGCTCACATGCCGTGGTGGCCCTGCTCTACCCCTTCTCCTGGCAGCACACCTTCATTCCTGTTCTGCCCTCATCCATGATTGACATCGTGTGCTGCCCTACCCCCTTCCTGGTGGGACTGCTCTCCAGCTCTCTGCCCAAACTCAAGGACCTGCCTGTAGAGGAGGTAGGAGCTGGCACCAGAATTGTTTGCCCTGAGTAAAGCTGGCCTCACCCTGGAGAGGGTCTGCCATTCACACATAAATCCTCACATGTTTAATTTTTAACCCACCTCTTTGTTTCTTCTCTGCCTAATTCTCATGGGCAACTACCTCTTGGTAAAACACAGTAGTAGGTTTATTCTTCTCTCTATTCTGCCCCTCTTCCCATATCTGGCACCTTGATAGAGAAAAGTGAATGTTTACCAGGTTAACAAGTAAGTAGGGTGTAAAAATGCTGATTTGTTCTGGAAGAAGAAGAGGAAGCCACCTGCTATGACACCTCTTAATGGTAATGGAAGTTGTGCATGAAGCCACAGCTCACACAAAAACCAAAACCTTTCAGAATTTGTTTTTTTAACTTCTAAGACTTTGTTAATACTATACTGGGAATCAAATGAGAGTTGCACTTCATCAGCTCTTCCAGTAAAATACCATAAAAACACTCAAGGGCACACTCTTCTCTCTTACTCCTACTAGTTTTCTGGCATTTTTCTAAGAAATTTTCTTTTCTCGTGCTTGCTTCTGAGGTTCTGTGTTCCTCTGGCCCATGTAAATCTCTGCTCCATTTTCCTCCCACTTTCCTAACTTTGCTCTTCCACATCTTCTCAGCTCTATCTCTAGTTTTGCTGCTTCATTATCATGAATATTTCACACCCTTGCCCTTCAGAAGCCCTGCTGCCTCCAATGACACTGTTTTCTTTAAACCCTTCTGAAATAATTTTCAACTGTATGTTAACAAGAATTATTAGCAATAACTTGCTTAGATTTAAAAAAAGGGACCTGCCTAACCCTTTTAGCTTTTTTTACATGTTAACCTAGTATGAGACCTGTTGTATCTAACTATGCTAAATTAGACTTTTAGCTCTAAAGAAAACTTTCACGCTTTTATTTTATAAAGCACACAATCTCTTGTTTCACAGTAGGAATTTGATTCACGTTGAGGCTTGGCACTGTTCAGATGGTCTTTTGCTATTAAAAGGCCATGAGTGTTTTCTGTCTCCTCAGGTATATCTCACTACAGCGTTTTTTTTTCTTTAGGCTTTGATGGTTAACTTGGGATCTGATCGATTCATCAGGCAGGTAAAGTACAGCTCGAAATGTTGCCATGCAGTCTAGCAAGCTGTTTACTGCTGTAGCATGATTAGGTTTCTTTGATCAGAGATATTTGGCAGGAATTGTGTGTACAAAGGGAAAGTGATTAGAAAAAAAAAAAAGTGTTCATTTTCTGTTTCATCTGCAAATAAGTACCTCTCAGGTATGCAAAAGGGACTTAGGCTATGACTGTCAGAAGGAATCCAGACCTGTATTAACAGTGGAAAGAAAACATCCAAAGATAACAATGCCACCTTAGCAAGAAAACTCACACTGTGGGAGATGAAAAGCACAAAAATTGCAAAGAAGTTTCTGAGTGAGAGAGGAGAGTAAAGAATAATTTATTGTGATGGGAAAAGCAGAAGCCTTGTAAAACAGGGAGATAAAGGATCACAATCATCTGATAGTCATGTGGCGCTAAATAATTTCAAGAACAACAATCTGCAGGTTAGATGAGTAAACTTTCTTGTACGATTCCCTGGACGATATGGCTGGTGAATAGGGGCTGCACAGCTAAGATTCTTGTGTCGACTTGCTTTTGCTGAACAAGCATTAAATAAAATGAAGAGACCAAAACAGGGAAAACCCAGAAAACAAGATATACTACAATATAGTAAAAACAACTGTCAAGAACCAAAGAAGCAGCCTAAACCAGAGCAGCTGTGTGTACGCATAGCAAGGCTTCACATGATGTATATTTAGTTAAACACAATTATTTGGACTCTTTGTCATGTAAAGAACCAATTCTAAGATTCTGTATGTTTACCTGCTCTTTGGATTACCATTTCTGACTTTAATCTCATTAAGAGTGACAAGAAATTATGTTTAGAAGTATATGTTAGCTGTACATAGGTTTTCATTATTTATGTAGCCATGATAGTAGCAGATACAAATTTTTTTTCACCTGAGTGAAAATACTTCTGAATACTTCTGAAAGTATTTGCTGTAGTTTCTGCATAGCTTAATGTAACCTAAAGATTTCCTTTCTTTCCTCTATCAGATGGATGATGAAGACACATTATTACCTAGGAAATTACAAGCTGCTCTGGAGCAGGCTCTAGAGAGAAAGAATGAACTGATAAATCAGGATTCAGATAGTGACTCAGATGACGGTAAGTTCATTTGGAAACAGGGACTTGTATAAAACAAACCTGTAGGTGGAATTGTGACTTTCTGTTCAGGAGAAAGAAAGATGAGACTTGAGTTCTCAAATACCTTTTGTGACATCAAAAATAGTGAGCACCCAGGGAATGAGACTGAGAGCATCAACCCCCAGCAATACCAGCAATCTATTTTAATTTCTTTGTAAATGACATGGGCTCTCATGGGTCCCTCTGAACCTTTGCTCATACAGAGGTTTGCAGTTGACTTGGCCCTAGTTCAATCCAGATAACTCTACAGGCTTAGAGATGTGTCTGAGTTTGGAGTTGCTTTTGGCACTCGGTATTTTCAGGGGAGAGAAACAGGTACCACCAGAAAATAGTTTCAGTGCAAGATGGGTTGAATTGTCTCTGCAGGTTCATATTTCTCTCCAGCAGTGATAAAAACAGCTCAGGCTCAATATAAATGCCTATGGTTAAAGGTATGAAACAGGCCCCTATTCGGTTTTTGAAATTTATTTCTACTCATCTGTATTACATATGTAAAACTGTTTTAACATCTCTGAAATGATGAAAACTCAAATTCTACAACATGCCCTTTTAGATCAGTCTTGGTATTGGCTTATTTTCCTCAGGGATGAAACATCCATAAAATGCTTAATTTTCTGAGTTGTTTCCTGAGGATTTGTAATTCTCATTGACTGTTGCTAATGGAACACCAACACAGTGGCACTTGTGATTATGAAGTTGTTGCCCTCTCTGATGTGCACCAGGTGTGCAGGGAGCCCCCGGCACAACTCCTGTCAGTTGTTAGCACAGCATCAATAAACCGAGAGATGCAGTACTGGCCCTGTGGGAATAATGCTGACAGCTCTGGTAGCAGCTGATTTTGGTGTCTTATTGCTGCCTTATTTTGCAGAATGTAACACCCTGAATGGATTAGTGTCTGAGGTTTTTATCCGATTCTTTGTGGAGACAGTTGGCCATTATTCCCTGTTCCTAACCCAGAATGAAAAAGGAGAGCGTGCCTTCCAAAGGGAGGCATTCCGCAAATCTGTGGCCTCCAAGAGCATCCGCCGCTTCTTGGAAGTTTTCATGGAATCCCAAATGTTTACTGGCTTCATCCAGGACAGAGAGCTGAGGAAATGCAGGGCAAAAGGTAAGGGCGTGTTTCTCCCCGGCGGCGCGGGTAATCCGTTCTGCCGGGGTCCCTCAGCCACTGACAACGTCTGCGCCTCTGCGCTCGCTGGGAAAACGGAAACGCATCCCTGAAATAATGCCGGGCTAACCGGAAGGTCGATTTAAGCGGGGGCTGCCGGAGGCAGAGCCCGCACGGCCGGGGCTGCCCCGGGCCGCCCGCCGGAGCTGCGCCGTGGGGACCGGGGGACGCGGGTGCAGCCGGGCACAGCCGGGCACAGCTCACCCCGGCGCCCCTGTCTCCCCTCTGCCGCAGGTCTCTTCGAGCAGAGGGTTGAACAGTATTTGGAAGAGCTGCCGGACACGGAACAAAGTGGAGTGAACAAGTTCCTGCGAGGCCTTGGTGAGGAAAATGTTTAGAAGTATTTCTGAAATTAATTTTAGTGCTTGTGGTTATTTATTTTTTTTTTAAATTTAAAAAAGCCTTACCTGAGGTAAAATCAGATAGGCAGCTGCAATGTAATAGGAAATATTAAAAGGAAAACAGTGAAAACATAGTTAAAGATGACAAAGCTAGATTTAATTATTGTTAACGCTTTCATTTTCATTTTGGGGATGGGGGATGGGGGAACCGAACCATAATGGAGGAGTAGAACAAGAAGGTGTCTGACCACTCAGCACTTTGTTAGTTGGCTGTCCCTGCTGGTGTTGATTCGAAGAGTAACCTTACAGCAGTAACCTAACCTTAAAGTTAGACCCATCTGCTAGGTCACTTTTGATTACCCTGGCTTTTTGGTACATTCGAGACACTGACGGTGTGCTTTCTTCAGGGAACAAAATGAAGTTCCTTCACAAGAAGAACTAATTCCTTTCTGCTGAAATACCAACCCAAAGACTATTTATGACACTGCGTGAGACACCTGCGGCGTTCCAGGGTTCGGAGCATGAGGAGAGCAGAGCGAGCTCTAAGTGATGACTGATGCTGTTGACAGTGTGCCACGTGATGGCTCCTTTATGTATTTAGATAGAATTTGTACATAATGTGCTGTAAGCTTTTTGTAACTGATTTTGTAATGAGCAAGAAAACTGTGGTAAATATTTGTATATTCCTGAGAATAACAGGTGCTTATTTTTGTTTCTTTAGTATGAATTGAGTTATGCTTGGTGCAAAAATGAATAGCTGATTTATGTGCAGCTGACTGTCTCAGCAGAACCACTGACTTCAAGGGATGTTTGTGAGAGAGCGACGCTGATGCCTGAATACTGTGGGGTGAATGAGCTCGGGTACATGGGAGAGGTTGTACGAGCGGGGGCCGCCTTCACGCGGCACAGTTGCTTGTTTGGTTGGGTTTTTCCCCCTCTAATTAATTTTAAAGAAATAACAAAGCAACTTGATAATAAGGTACTTGGTTCACAATGCAAACTTTCCACTTGGTTTGAACTCTGGTCAGTAAACTCCTTGTAATCCATTCTGCACTAAGACTGCTAAACCTGAGGAGATCTCAGCTCTTTGACATACAAGCTGCAGCGAGTAGGTACAGTACATCCTTTCCTAATGTATGTATGTATGGTTTCTAATAAACTCTGTAAATATACCTGTTTGTTTATATTCATTGCAAACCTCTGCATTTTCTGATGTTGAGCAGGTACAAACCCAGTAACTTTCCTGTGATTTTTTTTTTTAAATGAATTTTTAATTAAAATGGTTATTATGAACCTGTCTTTTGGTAGGTTTGCTATTTTGTGATGTGTAGTTTGGGTTTTCTTCAATGTTTTTCACTGGTGCTAAGAGCAGGTGTTTTATATCGCTGCTATGTTAATTTTATCCGAACAGAAGCATCTCTTAAAACATTTCTTTGATGGGGTAGCAGCAAATTCTTTTGTCATTGTATCGTATATACTCGTGAACTGTGGTATTTTCAGGTTGCTTTTGTGCTACCTTGGGTAGATGATCAGAGTAGAATATGAGCAGCTTATAGCAGGCAGCCTTTCCCTGGATTTCTGATGAGCTGATCACCTACATTTCATGAGAGACTGCTTTTCTTTTACATTAATTGCAGTGTGTTTAGCTGATGTTTCCATGTCAGTGAAGACAGGACAGGAATGGTTCAGCTTGCCATGGTTCCTGCACAGCTGTGAGTGCTGCTTAACTACCACATTCATCCTTGATCTGATAACAGAACTGTTGAGATTCTGTAAGTTTCCCTGTAGTCTGAGGAAGAAAATATAAAATGCTTGAATATGTTTGCAAGTCTGGCAGATAATGAAAATTAGCTAAAGCTTCTTACCTTTAAAGAAAACAAGCCATACTGTGTTTTTCTTCATCTGCAGCATGATTTCTGTAGTTAGACTGGCTTTGAGGCTTGCGCAATTCCAAACCTGTCAGTGGTTCTGGTTTGCTATCAGCCTCATAGAACAATATTGAGGGATTATTCACTAAAAAGGTGAAGTCGTTTCCTTTTTTAATTACCTCCCTCACACTCGTGTGTATGCAAAAGCTTTTAAGTGGACATGAAATGTCTGTAAAATATCAGGTGCTTTTGATTCAATGGAAATGTCATCACAACCAATAATTTCCATTAGTTTTACTATATAATATGTTCTAAGCTCCAGAATGACTCCTAGACGTAAGTCTTTGGAGTGGAAGGAATAACGTCACTTGTACAGGTGGCTTCTGGCCTTTTTATAAACAACAGCTGCTAGTAAATGTATGGGGAAATACATATTCCTCTTAAGAAAATGATAGATAAAACATCATCAGGACATGCTGCAGAGTTGCTACAAAAGCAAGACAAAGCCGCAGAAAGACGTACAAGACTGATGCTGTAAAAGCCGTCTCCCACACCAAAGCTATTTTCCTCCATCTGCACTTTAAAAATTTAAGGAGAAAGGTTTTAAACATTTTATGATCCATCAACATGTCGCTCCTGCTTTTGTAATGTGAATCAGAGGATAGAAATGGACACGGTGAGATCATGTTTCAAAAAATCTGTAAATCTTCTTGACCCTCAGACTATGGCTATATAAAACAATCTCTGTGTTATTTGGAGGTCTGTGTTTGAAAGGGAAGGATGAATGAAAAATAAGGAGTGTTCTAAGTTAGTTGCTAAAACTAATGGGTTTCCTCAGCATGGAATATTACAAGTGCACCGCTTAACTGAGAAGGAAATTCTGAAAAAACCCAAATCTAATACCAAGTCCTGTGTTTAAAACTGGTAAAGATCTGTTTAAAATCTTACAGTATAAAATCCCTTAAAAAAAACCCCCCAAAACAAACAAAAATCCAAGCTTAATCATAGAATATTTAAGAGTTGGAGGGGCCCCAAAAGGATCATCGAGTACTACTCTTAAGGGAATGGCCCAGACAGGGTTCGAGCACACAACCTTGGTGTTACTATCACTGTGCTCTGACCAAGTAGAGCAATGAAACAGTAACGCTCCTCAGGCATCACTGGTACTCTAGTGTGGCAAATAACTGTGTTTAATACATAGTGTTTATTTTCCCGTTGTTATGGGTGTTTAATAAAGTGACCCAGCTTGCAAATTTTCAAAAGTTCTGCTCAAAAATCCCGTTTTTGCTGCGGACCGCCACAGGAACTCCGAGAACAGCCGCCACTGCTCCTGCACACGGAGCTCAGACCCCCCCGCGGCCACCTCAGCGAAGCCTCGCGAGAGTTCAGCCCCGCCCACCCGCCCACCGCGCTTTTTTCTGCTCTCGCGAGAACCGCGCCCTTTCTCTCCCTCGCGCACGCCGACAAGATGGTGGGAGCTGCTGCCGGACCGGGCCGGGCCGGGCCGGGCCGGGCCGGGATGGGATGGGATGGGACGGGACGGGACGGGACGGGACGGGACGGGACGGGATAGGATGGAATGGAATGGAATGGAATGGAATGGAGGGCTCCGCGGCCGTCGCTCCCGCGGAGGGACATGGCTGAGGAGTACTGGAGGGTGGCGGGGAGGCGCGTCTCCGAGCCCGCGGCGGGGCAGAGCGGTGCGGGAAGGCCGGCCCGCCATGGCCTGTGGCTCCGCGCCCGCCGTGGGGCTGCGGCCTCGGGGTGCGGCGGGTGGTTCTGCTGCCTCTCGCTGCCCACCGCGCTCACAGCTTCTCTCCCGCTTTCCCGCAGCCTTCCAGGCTAAGGAAGACCCGGAAGCTGAGAGGGCACGTCAGCCACGGGCACGGCCGCGTGGGTGAGTGGAGGGGAGGCCGCGGGTGGGCTGGGGCGCCTCGGCGGGAGTGTCCCTGTCGACTGAGGGCTCCCTGGCGTTGAGGGGAGGCTGCTGTGCCTCACGGGTCGCAGGAAAAGGCGGCTGTGGGTGCAGGGGCCCGCTGGGCTGTGGGAAGTAGCGCGTAGTTCCGAAGGCCGCAGCGTGCGGGGGTCGGTGCCACAGTGATGGGCCGATCAGAAGCCTTGCCCGTTTGTAACTTCAGTAGTGCACAGGCGATCAGTACTGGTCGTGCGACATCGTAACATTACAGGGCAGTGCTGTTTGCCTTCTGATTCTTTGGCCATTCGCACCTTGTCACACAACAAGGTGGATTAATTAATTAAATTAGTTTAAAGTGACACTTAATGTACCTTTAAGCCTAAGTATTATATGTAACGTTAGTGTAACAAACTTAAATTTTTCTTTTTAGGGAAACACAGGAAGCATCCAGGAGGACGTGGTAATGCTGGTGGTATGCACCATCACAGGATTAACTTTGATAAATAGTAAGTGACCATTTTAAATGGATACTAGCAACCTGTGTGTGTCTACTGAAGTAGACACAAGTAACTTTCATGTGTGAATAAACAAAATTTCCTGCAATCTTATGTGCTTTTTACTCTTAATGTGAAGTGTGGCATTATAGCTACAGGCAATTCGTGTCCCCATTTACCCTAAAATCAAAGACTTTTTCACTTAAATGAGATGTATTTTAACAGTTCAGTGCTACATTTGGTAAATTTGACCAGACTTGCTGGTTAACAACTTGGTTCCTGCTTAACAACGCACACACAATAAACTTAAAATATTATATTAAATGTTAAATCCAAACTACATCCTATTAGCTGCATCCTGTAGGGTCAGGGGTGTTGTCCTTACTCGTGGCCGAGACTATAGAGTCACATCTGGGCACTGCCTGTTGTCCTGGTGTGCTGGAGTCCTCGGACAGTAACCACTAATCTATTCACTGGCTGTGCCCATTCCTGTCTCAGTCAGTCACCAGGTTAGTGACAGGAGTGCTGAAACTCTGCAGGCAGTGCAGCCCTCCCAGCATTCATGGAGTTGGGACTGCCCTGGAAATGCAGACTCCAGTGAGAGGGATGATGAAACACTTGAAGAGGAAGTAATTTTTTCTTGGTTTAGTTACTAATAATTATTACACCTAAATACTACACATACTAATGTGAAAAAAATATGATGTGAAATTTCGATTGCTCTAATCCAATAAGGTACTTGTTTGAGTGCTAATTTTGTAGTTCTGCTTGTTCAGGATGAATTAAAAATGTGATCTAATGTGGAATATGTTTCTTTCCCAGTCACCCTGGTTATTTTGGAAAAGTAGGCATGAGACACTATCACTTGAAGAGAAACCAAAAGTTCTGTCCTACTGTCAACCTGGATAAACTGTGGACGCTCGTCAGTGAACAGACCAGGCTTAATTATGCCAAAAATGAGGCTGGTCTGGCCCCGGTCATCGATGTAGTGCGCTCGGTGAGTTCCTGCTCAGTCAGCCCTGTGACTTCTGGTCTCTTCATGTGTGACTGAGCTTTGCCTTTCCAAATAGGGAAATGGTGAACTGCAACTAAATTTGAGTGCTTAAGTATTTGTGAGCTTCTCAAGACAAGTATCTTGGCATACAAGTAGTTACAGAGGCACTTATGGTGTTACATTTTTCCCTGTAAGAACTTTTTCTCGTAGTTGTGTGTGACTGTGGGCATGGAGTTCCCTCCTTTGGGTAGATGGTGAAAGATTTCCTGTTTAAAATGTTCCTAAAAGCATGTACAAAAACCTGGCGGAACTAGTCTCACTCTCATAACATCACGTTTCCAATATCGAGACTAGAGTCACATCTCCACATGTTTGGTTGTCTTGGTGTGCTATAGTTCTCGGACATAAACACCTGATCTTTATTCACTGGCTGTGATGTCCTGTATCCCAGTCAGCCACCGAATCAGGAACACTGAACTCTGCCAGGTGGGGTGTTCTGCCTCCCACATGAAGGTACCTGTGTTGGCCAGTTAGGTTGCCACTTCTAACCAGCAGTGATTTCAACAGCTGTTTTATTAATGGGCTTCATGCCATGATTGTCCTGTTAATGTAAGGGACAGGAATGACATGAGAGGATTCCAGTGTTAGAGAGCAGCTATGGCTGTGAAAGCTTGACAAAGCTTCAGTTGTGCATTTCAGGCATGCAGAAGAGCCCTCTGCTCTGCTCAGAAGTACCAGGGTGTCCAACTAGTAAAGAGCACTGACCAGCAGTCATTGCATAGTAGGCAGTGTTGGAAGTGCAACCAACTGCTCTTCCCAGAAAAACGTGGAAAGGTTGGTGACTTTAGGGTGTTTTTTGTATATGGAGTATTTGGGGAAGCATCATCCAGCTTCTAAATCACAGGAGAATTTCAGTTTACAGTTTCTCTCAGAACAAACGCAACCCCACTAGGTCATGCAGGGCATCTTTCTGTAGGTACTGAGTTGTCTGGATGAGGTCACGGTGATCACAGTTTTAGTTTTAATTGTTGAAGAACAGGTCTGAATGTAGAAGCCTTCAAGCCGATTACAAACACTAAACTTCTTTTTTAAATCTTTCTAGGGCTACTACAAAGTCCTGGGCAAGGGGAAGCTGCCCAAGCAGCCTGTAATTGTGAAAGCAAAGTTCTTCAGTAGAAGAGCAGAGGAGAAGATCAAAGAAGTTGGTGGTGCCTGTGTGCTTGTGGCATAAAAGTTTTTGTTTTATTCAAATTTTTTGAATAAAAACAATGGGTAAAATGAACTGATATACAGAAGCTTGTTTTGTGTTTTCTTTTTCTGACTTGTTCAGGCACCATTCACACTTTGGTCTTACCTGCTTAGTTATTTCTAGTACTTTTTGACCAGTGGCTTGACTGTTTCTTGCTTTATTTTGAAATTGCCTGACTACGGTGTCCAGTACATGGTATGTACAAATACCTCATCTTTTTGTCTTTACAGGGTAGCAAAATAGATTCTGTATTTGTGCTGCTCTTTGATTGGTGATCCTCTCTACAGCTGTCTGTGAAAAGGGGACTTGATGTGTTTGGCAGTAATTAAATTTAGATGGCTTTTAGGGTAAAATTGACATGTGCTCCATTTATGAAATGGTTCATCTTAGCCAGTGGTACTGCTAGTTGTGCAGAACTATAACTTGATTGAACAGTTTGTAAAGTACTAAGGTAAGAGTGTGTGAACTGCTTCTCCCTGACTGATGGGACCACTGTTTCCTAATAGGTGATACTGTTCATCCAAAGCAAAAACATTCCAGTTCTCAAAGGTGAGTTGCGTGGTACAGCAAACTAAGGAGCGCTGTTACTGCCTGGTATTGGCCACCTGGTCGCTGACGAGACCACAGAAGTGAGGAAAAGCTCGCTCAGCACTGACGTGCCCTGTGCACACGTAACAACAGGCAGGTGACACCAGCTCACTTATATGCATAGCAGACACCACGCTCAATTCTTTGGTATTTAATGTCTTAATACTATGTCTTGTAATATTTTGTCACGCAAAATGTTCTTTGTGAGAGGCATGCCAGCCCCACCAGCTCTGGTCTCTGTAAGCCAGCTGGGATTTAGTGTGGGGTTGGGATTTTGCATAGCTGAACCTTGTCGCTGACACACCTGCACTGAGGCTGGGGCAGGACTTCTCCTTCCTTGGCAGCTGCCTGTGCAATGTGCCTACTCCTGCCGTAACTGCCCAGAGGAAGAATTCAAACCTGGGGTTTGAGGTTGAGCTGTTAATCTGTCAAACAGGAGTGGCTGCCAGAGGCACCATGCCGGGGAAGGAGGTGATGTGCTGGAGGAGGCTGTCAGTCACTGCTGTTGGATGCATGCCCTCCCCTCACACTGCCTTGCCTTGCCCCAGATTAAAAACTGGTGGAATTACTCTTAATAACATTTCAAAGTGCCTCCTGTAGCAACATCCATTTTTAATGGACTGAAGAAGATACAAAAAAAAAACCCAACTGATTAAATAGAGAAAAATAATCACAGGAAATTGAAAGACCTTCATAGAGAGTTCATCCCTCAAATATAGAAATTGTTAAGTTATAAGAGTGTATTATTACAAAATTCTCTTTGTCTGAAATGCATTAATGCTTTGCTGGAAATTCCAGTCCTGAGATACCTGGATGGTTGCCATCGATTTGCTCTGGGATGGCTGTTGCCTTCTCAAGGCCATGACTGACCTTTTGATCCCAAGGTAGCCCCAGTGCAGTGCCTTTCCTTTGCCCTCCTCTGGGCTGACATACCCAAAGCACTTTGCTTCCCATTCCAGGTGTGACTGCCTGCCAGGTGCCTCCCCAGTTCTCCAAGTCTTCCTCTGTTTCTGTTCTGTATCCTACCTCATTATTCTCACCATACATCTCCAAATGTAATGAAGTTTATTTTCTTTGTAGTCACTGCTGCTGGACTTGGTGTATCCTGTAAGCATAGCCAAGTCACTGCTAATCATAGACCCATAGAATAATTTGAGTTGGAAAAAAACTGAGATCATTGGGTCAAGCTGTTAACCAAGCACTGCCAAATCTACCACTGAACCATGTCCCTAAGTGCCACATCTACACAACTTTTAAATACCTCCAGGGATGGTGACTTGAGCAGCCTGTTCCAATGCTTGACAACCCTTTCAGTGAAGAAATGTTTCCTGATATCCCATCTAAACCTCCCCTGGCACAACTTGAGGCTGCATCCTCATGTTCTATCTCTTGTTGGGAGAGGAGGCCGACCCCCACCTTGCTACAGCCTTCTTTCAGGTAGTTGTGGAGAGCGATATGGTCTCCCCTGAGCTGTCCCCAGCTCCCTCATCTGCTTCTCATCAGACTTGTGCTCCAGACCCTTGCCCATCTCCATTGCCCTTCTCTGGACTCTCTCCAGAACCTCCATATTTTTCTTGTAGTGAGGGTCCGACAACTGGACATGGTATTTGAAGTGTGGCATCACCAGTGCTGAGTACAGGGGGACAATCACTTCCCTAGTCCTGCTGGCCCCTCTATTTCTGATCCAAGCCAGGATGTCATTGGCCTTGGTCACCTGGGCACACTGCTGGATCATGTTCTGCTGCTGTCAAACAGCACCTACAGGTCTTTTTCCCCTTGACCCCTTTCCAACCACTCTGTCCCCAGCCTGCGGCGCTGCTTGGGGTTGTTGTGACCCAAGTGCAGGACCTGGCACTTGGCCTTATTGAACCTCATGGGCTTGGTCTTGGCACATTGATTCAGCTTGTCCAGGTCTCTCTGCAGAGCCTTCCTGCCTTCCAGCTGATCAACAGTCCCACCCAACTTGGTATCATCTGCAAACTGACTGAGGGTACCCTCGGTCCTCTTGTCCAAATCATTCATAAAGAAATTAAACAGGACTGGCCCCAATACTGAGCCCTGGGGAACACCACTGGTGACTGGCTGCCAGCTGGATGTAACTCCGTCCAACACCACTCTCTGAGCCCAAACATCCAACCAGTTCCTAATCTAGCCCAGAGTACACCCATCCAAGCCATGTGCAGCTATTTTCTCCAGGAGAAGGCTGGGGGAAATGGTGTCAAAGACTTTACTGAAGTTTAGGTAGACAACAGCCACAGCCTTTCCCTCATCCACTAAGTGTGTTGTCTTGTCATAGAAGGAGATCAGGTCAGTTAAGCAGGACCAGCCTTTCATAAACCCGTGCTGACTGAGTCTGATCCCCAAGTTATTGCATAAGTGCCACAAGATGGTACTTAAGACGATCTGTTCCACGGCCTTCCCCAGCACCAAGGTCAGGCTGGCAGGCCTGTAGTTCCCTGGATCCTCTTTCTGGCCCTTCTTATAGCTGGGTGTCACAATTGCTGGCCTCCAGTGAACTGGGACACCCCCCTCCTCCCCCAGTTAGCCAGGACTGCTGATAAATGACTGAAAGTGGCTCAGTGAGCACTTCCACTAGCTCCCTCAGAACACTTGGGTGGATTCCATCTAGCTCCATAGACTTGTGTGTGTTTAGGTGGTGTAGCAGGTCACTGACCATTTCCTCTTGGCTTACAGAGGTTTCACTCTGCTCCCCATCCCTCTCTTTCAGCTTAGGGGGCTGGGTACTCAGAGAACAACTAGTCTTACTATTAAAGACCAAGGCAAAGAAGACATTAAGTATCTCAGCCTCCTCATCCTCCATCTACCAGACTACTAATTTGCATACCCATCTCAGCACGAAATTTTAAACACTTTTATCCCTCTCCTGCCAAAAAACCTTATACATAGTTTTGTATGTTATGCAAAAAGCATAAATTAAAATGTTGGGTAACCTGCTTCTGCTCCTCCAGCCACAGGTTCGGCCTTTACAGTGATACAGTGTTTCCCTGTATCAGGCTTTGTTTGCACTGATTCTCTGTGCAGGGATGCTTTGGTCCTGGGCTGTGGTTTCTTTGTCTAAACAATGTGGTAGTCTAAGACCTCAGCTTCCTACTGCAGAAATGACTTGTTTTTGTGGGTGCTGGTTTGTCTTCTTAGCAACAGCACTTGCAAGAAACAACAGAGATGGAGTGAGCTGAGAGGCTGTGCTGCTCTAGGCACATTTGCCTCTGAAAGATGAAGATGCATTGTGAAAAGTAATTTTGTGTAATAAGCACTGATATAATGTTAGTTAAATCATAGGTACAATTGTCAATTCAATTCACAGATCATTTCTAAAGGGACCTCTACTTTTGAAATTAGAATCTTAAGTTTTAGTGGTAGTTTTGAATTTGTCTAAGTAATTTGTCAGTCAAGTTGGTGGATATCTACCTAGAATAGGTCTTGGGTATGAAGTATGGTGCAGACTTTAACGTAGGGTCCATTTTTTTCTCTAAAATATTCTAAATACCAATGACTTCAGGATGCAACACTTAAAAAATTTCCTGGTTGTGAATTTCTGAGACTCTCATAAATTTTTTGTATTGTAGAAAAAAACAAAACAAAACAAAACAGAGCCACTTACTAACTATTTCCACTGGAATCTCCCACAAGACAGATTTGTTCAAGGGAATAGGTGGCCCTAAGATTAGAGCTGCTGCTTTTCTGTACTGGGGAAATCTGGATATTGTAGCTTCAGTTACATACTGCTGGCAGCAGGGCCACCATGTCAGGGCTATTGGTCCCAGGAGGCTAGCTCAGATAGAAGGGTGACTCCGAGGAGATGAGACTTTATTTGCTTTTTCACCTCTGATGCAACTTGCAGAAGTTGCCCTTTGCAGGTGGTGTCTGATCAACATCTCTCACAATCTCGGAATAGAGGATGAAACATGAACTGCAAAACTCTCAATTGACCTTGGGGAGCTTAGGTTGGCAGGAGGAACACTGTCCTGCTTGTGGGAAACTTAGGTTTTGTTTATAATCTGATCTGTGGTCATCTTGATAGTCAAAATTTGATTACTGTGAAGTACATTTTCTATAAAGAAGATTGGCAGAAGATGCTGTACATTTTCCAAGACAGCTTTCTAACATGACGGGCGTGTGATCAGCTATGGTTATTACTTACTTTACGTGAAAACTGTAAAATATTGAAGTGAAATTGTAAAAATAGTCAGAGAATATCGTCATCTTTATTGCACAGTTTCAGTGCTTCTAACAGGAAACGTACAGTGTGTGATAATTCAGCCCAGTAGCAGCTTTGTAAGTAGATCAATAGAACAGATTAGTTCAGTTTTTACAGAAGTAGCAAATACTAGAGAGATAGTGGGATCATGGTTTGTAAACCTTAAACCACACTTTCCTGCACAACAATCTGCAAAGATATTCTTTTCTGTAAAGCAGGTATGTGATTTTCAGCTGAAAGGAACTTCTTTTTTGCACAAGGGCTAAATAAATGTTGTTTGCTTGATTGTTCATCCCGCTGTTGCCTTCTAGTTTGCGCTTGAGTGATCAAGTGTTTTGTGAAGTGTAGGGCTTGTCATGAGCCATTTTGTGACTTTTCATGTTTTCGATGTCAGACTGCAGCCAACAGAAATGGAGACCCTGGATCTGCTGAGGAGCTGTTTGGTGTGCAAGTGGGACCTGAGGAGGAGAGACCCCAGAATGCTACCTTGCCTTCATTCCTTCTGTAAGGACTGTCTTCCAGATTTGATTCAAGGATACAGCTATATTCCCACTCAGTATGAAGTTCTGTATGAAGGTAATATTTAAGGATCTCTGGCTTATGTTCTTTGCATTACAGTATTAGAAAAATAGTTGGATTGAGAAGTACTTTTTGAAGCCTATTCTTCTATGGCACTACTTTAAATTGATAAATTAGGAGAGTCAAGATTTGTATGAGCAGAGAGTGGATTGAGAACAAGCCTTCTTCATTATGTTTTTCATCCAACAGCAGTGTTTTGAATAGAAATGACACAGTCAGGCAACATTTAACATTTTTCAGCATGGGCGAGGTTTCAGTTATCAAGTGTGTCTTTATGAATATTTTGCTTTCTTAGCTTAATAAATGAATAAATGCTGCAAGATAGTATCCAAGATGCATCCTTTTGCAATCTTTTTGACATGCTGGACATTTCTATGCTACTGGTGGTGGTGATAGCTTTGTTCTTCCCTCACCCCCACTTCAGTGTCTCCCCAATAACAACACCAAAACATCCGGTCCCTTGTCATAATAATTGTTATTAGAATATGTGTATTGTGGTACACTGAAACTCTTCCTTTTATCCCCTTTGTAAGTGTGGTTTCTCTCTACCTGCACACTTGTGGCTGTAACTCACCCTAACAAGGTGAGTAAACTCATGAGGATGAGAAGCATTTTGTGGCTGTGCTTTTTGAAATCCTGAAGTTATTAGTACAGTTTTTGGTAGTGATGTTAAGAGAAAATATGTAACTTCTTTTGAATTAAAACTCCTATGACATAATACAGTAATTTTAACTGAAAGAGTCTTAATTGCTGTGGGAAAACATTCCAGACTCATTACTAATTTGTAAGAAGAGCAAAAGCATACAGGTTACTTGTATTTTCACAGGCTTAACTTTAGTTGAGTAAGCGGTATAATTTATTATATTTTCCATAGCAGATTTTAGAAACGTAGGAAGAGAAGATACCTTCCCTGAGGTGATGGTAATCAGAATTGATGAGATAACACAATCATCTAGACTAGTTCAGGTTTGAGAACAAATGGAAACAGTTGAAGAGATCACTGTTGAAAGGTTAGCAAAACACAAAACTAAAGGAAAAGGGAATGACTTTATGGCAAAGGAGAAGGGCTGTTCATGTTTAGGTTACAGATAGAAAAAGATATGAAGGTAGGAGAAGAAGATAAAGGTAACAAAGAAGTCATTTCAAGTAATGTCCTCTTAAAATTTTTAATGCTCAGTCATAGTATGCTTAAAGTCTGAGGGACCTCCTCTATAAAAAAATGCTGTTGAAACAAGCACTCCATTACTTTTTATGTATTCTCATTTGACACTTAAGCCATTCCTCTCTCCTTTTAGTTTCTGTTTGCCAAGTGGAAAAGTGAAATTCCACCACTTGGTGATCTTGGATAAAGTACAGCTAAAGGTTCCCATGAGTTGTTAAAATATTAGATATTTCTTCAAGCTGGATCAGGAATCCATGTAGATCAGGAATTCTTTGTCAGTAGCAAAATGGAATAAATACTTGTTTATTTCTGTATTCTTGAAGTTTCTCTATTTACTTCCTCATTCTTTTGTAGGTAGGGAAATTCTGTGGGAAACAGTAGGATCAGAGAAAAGAAATAATGAACAGTGATGACCCAGTAAATGAGGAGAGACACCAGGTGCAGAGACTCAGTTGATATATGAGCAAGGAAAGCAGCAAAATCAAAACATCTGTGTCTCTTAATTAAGTCAACGACTGAAACTGCTGCCACCATAAGTCAGCCAGGATAAATTTGTGAACTCTCATGCTGGCACGATGCTAAATGTTGCTTGTCTTATCTGCACTGATTGCTGAGTTATGGGCAGTACAACGCCAACTCAGTTTTCACTGTTATCTTTAAGTATGATCATAGTTAGGTGCTAATAATAAACTGTACATGCAAGAGCTAAACCATGTGAGTAAACATAAAATATTGCCTGTAAGAAAAATGTGTTCCTTACTCACTATGGATTCTTTAAGAAAGTGTAAGAAAGGAAAAAGTAAATGTATTTCCAAGTGAAGTTAATCTGATATTTGTTACAAAAAGCATACTTGAATTTGCAGGTTTCTGTATGCTTTACTACAAGCATAATTAAAGTACTCTGATAACAGAAAGCTCTTTTCTAGTTTATTATTTTTGTATTGAAGTTGCTGAGAAGCTGGAGGTAAGTAGTCCTGATATTTGGTGGGTGTTGGTACTTACTTTTATACCTTTGTGTGTTTATGGTGACTCATGAAAGAAAGCTCTGAGACAGCCAGAGCTCATATGGAAAAACTGCGTACACATCAGAATGTGTATAGCTGTGAGAACTGAGAGTTTGGAGGTAATTTGAGTGGAAAGGCATCTTTGTGAGTTTGGCTCCTACATATGCTTCTTATGTGAAGGGAACTTTAACTTTCTCAGTTCTCTTCTCTTCTCTTCCCTTCTCTTTTTTTCTTTTCTTTTCTTTCTGCAAATCTTCCTCTCTGTAAGTTATTCAATGATTTAAATTGTTTCAGTGTTTTAAATATTAATTTCAAAAGTAGCAAAATGAGGACCAGTTTAGGTGCATTGTTGTGAGCAGCTCATGTTTTTGCAAGACTGTCTCTGCTAAAGGATTGATTGGTTTGGTTTTGTTTTTCTTAAGGAAAAAAATAATCACAGGTAACCACTGCTCAATCACAGTTTAGACCCCTGAGAACAAGGCAGATTAGGAAAGATGTACTGGAACACCTTGAGATTTCTGCTAACTGATATCAAGCCCTGGTATTATTTCGATTGTTTGTGGCTGAATTGGGTAATTAGTCTAACCTTTAAGTTACGCTTTATGTTAGTAAAGTGGGATTAGTAGTTGCCTAGCTTTGTAAATTGCTTTGTGAAGTGTTACATTTAGTTGTATCATGGTTTTGTATTGAATTTGTGTGATTTTTTTATGCAATTCTATTTTAAAAATGTTCTTTGCCCTTTTGTATTTCTCTAGGTTGGATAACAAAAATCATGGCAAATGACCACATAATTTCTGTCCATGTTCTCTGCATAAGTAAAAAACTGTCCCTGCTTTGGTTATGTTAGCTTAATGCCAAGAAATGTAACAGGGTTATGTATTAGGGAAATGCAAACTGATTGGATAAAACTAAGAGAAAAACAGACTTTTAAAGAGAACAAATGTGGCTTCAACTGTTGACAGGTGCCCACTTGCTGCATCTTATTTTTTCCTCCTGAAAACAAACAGTTTTCTTCAGCTTGTGTGGTGTGAGCTATATGTAACCATGCATCCCTAATTGCGAACACTTGTTAGTGAGGCACATCCAAATATCAGCCAGGCATTGGTCATAGTTGCATTTAATTTGGTCAGAGATATCTTCAAGGGGGTTTGTTTCAAGAAAAGGATTGAGCTCTAGGACTCTTTTGGCTCTAGGCTCATTTTCAGTGTGAAGTTTTGGCATAAGAATTATGATGTACTGGCTTAAGGAGACTCCAGGTGTCAACACACATGCCTTAGCTTGTACTAAGTCTGTATTTAAAAAAAAAAAATAAAAAATTGACAGTTCTTTAAACTAGGCTTACAGTGAGACAGTTTGGCTGCCTTGGTGTTGGTGCAGCTGTGGTGTCTCCAGGACTCTCAAAATATGTTTTGATGCACTCATACAAGGAAAGTGATGCAATGCAATGCATCTATTAACTCTGAAGGAAAACACCCTTTTGCTTTAATTAGAGCCACTTAACACCACATACATGTTTTACATCTAAAAACGGAAGTAGAAAGGTTATTCTGAAGACAGAAACTGTTCGTAGTGTGTATGTTTAGTCATCTTAAAATGGATTTAAAGTTAGTCATCCCATTGCACTGTGTTGTTCAGCTGCCAGATCCAAAAGGCAAGTGAAACAATGAAGGGTTTAGTTATATAAATATGAAACTGTAGAGTGGGAGGTTGTCTTCAGAGCTGTTTCCTATAACCTATAATTGGGTCTCCAAGGAAGTGTAAATTATGCCTGCAGCTTGAGCTGTAGTTAATGCTCTCTGAGAATAATTATTCTGATGGTTGTTGGAGGAAAAAGAGCAGAGGAATGGGTGCAACATGTGGACAGCAAGTATAAATGTGGTGTGTATGGTAGCTCCACTGTTTGTTCCTTTATGCTAATCAATTCTCATGATAATAATAAGTTAATTATCTGCATTGATTTATTTCTGAGACAGCCAGCTTGAGGGTTCTTCTTTTTGAACCTGACCAGACTGGAAGACCTTGAAAAAAACTGTGAGCTGCGGCTTTTTATGTTCAAAAGGTCTTTGTAGTCAGTGTCCATACGTGGTGGAGAGGTTACACTTTGCACTTTCAGAGGTGATTGCTGCAAATTATCCATAGCTCTGTCACTTACAAATTAGATTGCTGCAATATAGATGGAGTAAATACTTGAGGGCACGAAGAAATTCTAGTTCTTTATTTGTGCTTCTACAAAGGAACACACTGTCTTAGGGTCACTACCTTGATGTCTGCTTAGTATTCCCTGGGCCTAATGCAATGTGGCAACTTTGATTAATGGAAATGAAAATGCTGTGGGATGTGAGAGATCTGACCTGGGGGAAACTAGGGCTTGAACACCACATGGCAGAAGTTGGTTGTTTTCCTGAAAGCTGATCTTGGATATCCCAGGTGTGGAGTTGCAGTGTTCAGGCTGGGTAACTGCGTCTGACTACTGGACTCTCTGCCTTTGAATTTCCATTTTTGCCCAACCCTGTGTCGAGTTACTATTGCTGATGGGAGTGAGAGAATGGAGATAAATGTGTGGCTTGTGAAAAAGGGCTGCAGACCAATTCAGCAAAGTAAACATCTGCTGCTGAACCTTTTCAGGGCTCAGAGATGCCTGTACATAAGCATAACTACACACAGAGATATTGTCACTTCTAGTGCTGCTGTCTTTTGTGGTGGTGTTCAGATGCATTATCTTACTATGGATGTATAGTAGTTACTCCTATAACTACTATGGATGGTAGTTACAGGAGTAGCAGAGCCCTGAAAGGATGTCAGTGTAAGATTATTCTTCTGAATCCCACGTGATGAACCTTTGTGGGAGTCTGTTCAGTGGTCACTGTGGTCTCCAGTGATTGTTCAGTACTAGCTGATAACTCAAATACACTGCAAATAGCTTGTATGTGTTTTGTCCCCTCATATAATCCTGAAATAGGGTTTTATTCTATGTATCCCAATGAAGCAGGGCTTAAATCTAACATTAGGATTCTTGCTAGACTTTCTGAATTCATGGTCATCTCTGTAGCAGTGAAATGTGATGCCATAAAAAATGATTTGAAGTGCCAAACAGCAGGAGGCCATGAACTTCTAAAAGATAATTTATGCAAATGTTCCTACCTCCTTCCTGCCAATTTAATTTCCATGTAAAAATAGAGCATGTCAGCAGCTCTTTCAGATCTTTACTTCTTCTAGAGGTTTTGATATCAATAATGGACTCTCTTTAGGCATCGTGATTGCACCATAGCTGAATTTGACTCCTGATCTCTTAATATGTAAACTGTTGTTCAAATCTTGTAATTCCATGTTGAATTGCTGCTTAGATCCAGAAATTGCATCATTCTCATACGTGCAAACAGTGAGTCTCTAGGGCTTCTGACTACTCTTCCCTTCACCCACAGCGCTGTAATAATGATATATTTAAATGAACTGTCTGCAAAGTACAGGTTCTTAGAACAGATTAACGGTGTTGTTTGAAGGCAGTGGTAAGGTAGAAAGGCAAGAAAATATTTAGGGAATGGCCTGCAAAAAGTACTGTGGGAGTGAATGGCATTTTGAGACCTGATACCATCGGGATCTGGAAAAGCTCTTTTCTTTCCGCCTGAACACCTGCTCCAGGTTTTTCTGAGGACTGAGAGAAGACCCAGGCAAGAAGGGAAGTAGGATACTGATATTCATTTTATCTATGGGATTTTTATTCAGGAAAAATACAAACAAGGCGAGTTATCAGAGGCACGAATGAATCTGAGAGTACAAGAAAGAAGGCAAGAGGAGAAAAACTCTGCACCTTGTAGTGGCCCAGTACATCTTTCTTCCCTGCTGATTTGTCAGCATTCCAGGTCAAAGAAGGGGATGCATCCCCAGATATTCCAGGAAAGGTGTAGTGACTTCAGTCTTCATCACTGCACAGCCTGATTCCAGGGAGCACACTGTGTGTGCAGCTCTTAATAACACCTGCTCTCTCATACAGGTGATTTTGTGGGTGGCTCTCTAACTGTTTATCCAGAGCACAGGTAAGGGGCTTCTAGGAAATTGTACTTTACTGGTGATTTGCACTCTGAGCACAAGCACAAGGTGGTGCACTCCCCTTATAGTGTTGATGTAGCTGCTGCTTGTGACTATTTGTAAATACGTGTGTGAGGTTTGCTTAATTTCAGGTTAATTGCTTTGCAAACCATTCTGCAGTGTATTTATTATGCCAAGCTAACACTAGATTCTTTGAGGAATTTATACTGAAAAAGGTTGGGCACTTCCAGAGAGCAGAGGTTTTTATTAAATGGAAAAGGTATCAAATAGGCCCAATTAGTTGAACAAGTATGATCTCTCAAGCCATCACATCCAGGTAAGCCCTCTTGTAGCAAGATGAAAATCTGTCTCCTGTGCTTTTAATAAAGTCTTAGAGATAGAATTCAGTATTAGGACAGATAAGAAGGTGCTTTTGATTAACCCTCCTATGAGTAGGACACAACTTCTGATACTGTATTGCTATGGTGTCCCCAGCATTTTTTCTGTTAACTGTTATACTCTTCTTTTTTTGAAATTTTGTTTGTTTGTTTTTAAATTAAGCTGAAGACTCTACATGTCTTATGTTCATCTCAGGGGAGTTTTAGGTTTTAAGTCATTATAATTTACAGTTACCTGGATATTTAAGATACATTTTGACATTTACACAATCAAAGCTGTACTTGATGGTCTGTGGTAGTGAGTCTAATACAAAGTTCTGATCTGTGTGTGTGCAACTTGCTCCATGTGTATCTCTGGAACAGCACTGAATTCAGTAGCATAACTTGGATATGAAACCTGGGGAAAAAATTGTGCCATGGCATTCAGGGCATCACTTTTGGACATCCCTTAATCATAGGGGCAGTAATCATAATCATATAATCATGAAATTGTAATCAACAGTAGTGTCATCTATCTTCAAAATCTTAACTGTTTCACATTTCTTAATACTGCTGCGTTTCTCAAAATATATAAGAAGGCTTTTGTGCAGAACTGAAATCCATGCATGATTTATGCTTTCTAAGGGTGAAAAGTATTGAAGTTTGCTTTAAATTTTTTTAATTTAAAAACACTTAAAAGACAGTCTTGCTCATTATCAAATTAATGCATTCTAATTATACTGTATTCTATACTTCACTGGTTTGTAACAGATTAGCAGAATTTAAAGTTCACATGAACGTGCCTGAGGCCATAAGCATTCTATTAAGTATCATTCAATTGATATAATTTGATTTAACATTCCACACTAACTGAATGAAATAAAATAGTAACTTCACTATTAACTTTTTTATCTTATGTGGTGTGCAGACAGAAGTTGTCCTTGCTATGGCAAAGTTCTATGTTTTTGTTTCCCAGTGAGCAGCTAATTCCCAGAAATGTTTTGTGTCAGACTGCGTGCTCACTCATGTGGCATGTAAGAGTAACTGTGAGAGTCATGCATTTCTTACTTCAGAAAGTAACCTCTTGATAATCTCCCCTTCAGTCAATTTGCAGTGTATTCTGTAGTCTCGGTATGGAGGTCTTCTCTTAGTGTTTGGCAGATCCAGAACTGGCCCTGCTTGGGCAATGCTGTTATGGGAGAAAGAAACTAGTTCCAAGTCTCAAAGGGCTCAAGGCGATTCTCTGTGAAGTCAGGAGATGGTTTCCTATTAACCGCACGGAGAATTAGAGCTTGTCCCGTGAGACTTATTTGAGAACCTGCTTGGAAAGGAGGTATCTTACTTCCTAGCTTTTCAGGCACAATGTATCTGTCTTTTTCTTTCTGCTGCTGTTGCAACTCTGGCACTTTGTACAGTGCTCGCAGGGAAACTTGAAAACTGTTTCACCTCCTAGGAATCAGCACTACAATTCACTAGTGCTTGTAGTATGCACCATTTACGAGGAGTAGGAGGGCGCTGTCAGTGTAACACAGCTTGTCTTGCATACTGCAGTGTTCCTGCTGTTTTAGCATTTCTCTAGAGAACTGAGCTGTTAAGAGATATCTAAAAGACACACACACACACACTAATTTGGGAAAAGATAGAGAGGTTTCAGTGTGACCTTGTGTGTTGTCCTAGGGTATAACATATGAAGATATGATTAGCTACAAAAATTACGGTAATTAAGATACCTTTTCAGCTGCACTCCTTATATTAAGGGTGCAAAGTAGAGGAAATGTTTAAAAGACTCCTACAGCTTTCTGCCATCACAGGCATCTTTATCAGATAAGTTTTTATCATCTTTGTAACTCCTGTCACCAGAATACACTTAAACAAGGCTCAGGTTACACGCCCAGAAGATGAGCAGAGCATTGGCAATTGCTTGTGTTACCCTTTCCCCTGGGATGATTTGTAGCTGCGTTGCACAGTCACCTGTGGGTACTGCTTGTTCCTTCTCGTGTCTACATGAACAGTCACTGCTGTATAAAATACACAGTTAAACAAGTAGTTTAGGTACACCGTTGTCTCCTACTTGGGCCCCCAAATGACAGCTGTGTTGTAAATGCAACCTTGAAAAATAGTAAACAACTATACTTTTGCTTTTATGCAAGATATGGGCTAAAAGAGACCTAAACCTTATGGAAGTGGTTCTTAGTAAGGTGTACTCTTCAAAGGAGATGTACCAGAACTCAAGGTTTCTTCAAAATATTCATGAATGAAAGTGAACATATTCAGACATCTGACTGTGTGGTGCTCTTGTCGGAAGTGGTAATGTAGGAATGTTTTGGGGTTTGTGTGTCAATGTAAGATGCTGCTGTTAAAGTTACAGTACCCAGCTGTGAAAATGGGAGAGATTCAGAATTAGCATTGTGCATCTGGTCAGGGACTGCAGGAGCCACATTCCAAGGGGCAGGTAATACTAAGCACCTTCAAAACATGAGTCTCTGTTTACCTATTTAATACAAAGAGTAATAAACAACTTAAGGTATAATTAACCTACAAGCCACTCTCCATATGCAAAAATAATTTTAGTTAAGGAAAAAGAGCACATTGAACATAGTTCAGAAGAATATTGTCATTGATCTTGTTTTTAAAATCTTGCTTTGAGTGAGTTTACGCCATTTAGTCATGGAAAATACTGTTAGTTATCATAAACAGGTGACTTGGCAAGATGAGCATAGCACTGAAATTCTGCTCTCAACAGGACAGAAAATCTTGCATAAAAAAAAGACTTGTTAAGGTAAAAGACACCACTACCATCTCTGAAGGACTGTTTTCACATCTACAGTAACTTACAGGAATGGAGTCAGAAACATGCACTATCCTTTTAAAAAAAAATGGCCAAATCAATGGACTGGAACTTCTAGCCAAATATAAGTCCTAGCCCAGGTAGTCAAGGAACAAAATAACAGAGGTGAAAAAATGCAGGCGTGCAGTCATGGACACCTTTTTGAACTGCTGGTTCTCAACCCAGACAGACACAGAGATTCATTCCAGTTGTACTCAGAAGATAATGAGGGTGGAACTGGGTTCTGCTGTTCATACTGCTCTCTTCTTTTTGCTTTGCTTTGCTTTAGGGGTGATCATGTTTTGATAGATGGTTTGCAATTCTGACTTTTCTTTATGAAACTTTTTTTTTAATCTTTTACCTGTATTCTGACTTATTGCTTCTGCTAGCAGCATGTTGCTCCTCTGTCACTTCACTTGGATAGCATCCTGCACTGTGAAAGTAGTATTAAGGAGTGTATATTTTATGCTTGGATGCTCTTCTGGTGATGTAAAGCTGGCCCAGGAGAACCTTAGAGAATATGAGAAAGCACAACTAGATCTGTAACAAGGGAATACATTTTAAACTGCAACTCCTTTTTAATCAAATCTGTAAGCCTTAATGAATTAATTTGGACATGCAGATGTCGTTGATAAATGTTGAAATAAGTCAACTGAACTGTAGTGTTTTTCTAGAGATTTTTGTTGCTTTGTTTTTTTTTCTATATATTGAACTAGATCTAGCCACATGTAACTTAGGGCTTGAAGGATGCCTTAGTTTCCTGGAACTGCCCATGTGAGATATAAAAACCGCAATACTGAAGTGTGGTTTGTATAATTTCCTGGTTCACAGGGCTGGTGTGCATTGTTTTATTTGTGATGGTTTTCTTTTCTTAAAAATTCAGGTATCCTTTCCTGTCCTGTGTGCAAACAGACCTGCTTTGCAAGGGATGTAGTTGAGAATTTCTTCCTCAAGGACTTTCCGACTGGTGATTCAGCCATGGCAAAGGTAAGTGAAAACCACTAAGGTGGTTTCCTTGTGGGCTGTTGAAACAGTACCAGATGAACACTAAAAACAGAACAAATTTTGTTTTGAACAACAGACTCAACAGTTTGCTTAGGCAGCACTGGAATTACTTCACTACTAGAGATGGACATACTGACTTCATAGTACTTTTTGAATTTCAGTTGAAGAATGAGTTTTACGCTCTATATTTCAAATAGCCAATTAAAAATATTGATCCTAGTGTATCTGCGATAATCAATACATTAGGAAGACACTGAAACTCCTGGATTCCTCATTGCCCTCTTTCTGCTCTCAACCAAAAGTAAAAAAAACTCACAGAATAGTCAGTGTTATAAGGGACCTCTGGAGATCACCCAGTCCAACCTCCCCACAAAGGCAGGGTCACCTAGAGCAGGTGCACAGGAACGTGTCCAGGTGGGTTTTGAATGTCTCCAGAGAGGGAGACTCCATGACTTTCCTGGGCAACCTGTTCCAGTGCTCTGCCACCCTCAGTGTAAAGAAGTTCTTCATCATGTCGAGATGGAACTTCTTGTGTTATAGTTTGCCCATTGCTCCTTGTTCCGTCACTGGGCACCACTGAAAAGAGTCTGGTGCCATCCCCTTGGCGCCTCTTTGAGATATTTATATGCATTAATGAGGTCCCATCTCAGTCTTCTCATGCCCAGTTCCCACAGTCTCCCCTCATAGGAGAGAATGCTCAAGACCCCTCATCATCTTTGTGGCCTCCACTGGACCTTCTCCAGTAGCTTCTTGTTTCTTTGATCTGTGTAGACAAGAACTGAACACAGTACTCTAGATGTGGCCTCCCTAGGGCTGAGCAGAGGGGGAAAATTGCCTCCTTGACCTGCTGGCCGCAGCAGCAGATTGTTGACTGAGTGGTTACAATAATATTACCCATTAGATTGTGTGGGCAATGATCATTTTCTAATTGTCTGTTTTAATGATAAAAAAGTCACATCACATTGCATTTTCCCATTGGGGAATGGATTCAAAGGGTGATCAGAAGACAAAGGATTAGTACCTTGGCCTTGTATTGATACTATACATGGATGGATTTCACTTCTGTTAAATACCCAGTTAACAGGCAGGACTATTCTTGCAGTTTTGTAGTTGCCACTACTTTGGGTTGACAGGAGGGACAAAGGACAGAAAAAGGTGTGTCTCTTGCCCCTGTGTTACAAAACACTATTATTCGCATGAGCAAGATTGATTTCAGAATGTGATAGTATTACCTATAGCTGGGAGTTAAAGGAGGTGAAAACTTGTCAAAATTATTCTGTAGTCTGCTGGCTGTTTTATACAAAATGGGGTCCAAAGCAAGGGAAGAGTGACAAAGGAGCAGGGATACAGGACTTCACCTTCTGCACCAGCTCCTGGGCCTCAGTCTGTCTCTTTTGCATTTTTGATTCCTAAGGAAGCTAGATAGCCATATTGGATATTCTGTTTCAGGGACTTTGGGTGGAGGTGAACACTTTTTCTGTAATGTAAGAAAGAGGATGTGTCTTTCCACTGCACTTAACCTCTGTAGAGGCAGCAACAATTTGTAGATCAGTTCTGTCCCGTGCAGAAGGCTTGAGACCTCTTTAAATTGAGCCAGTGACATGACTGGAAAAAGTTCTAGAGGGGGTGCACTTTATCCCCGTCAGTCATTTCTGTGCATCATTTTTTCTATTGTTAAAAAATAAATAATGTGTAAGGTAATCCGTGGAGTATTCTGGGGAAATAAAGTCAATGCAAGCAAAGTGTTTTGACGTTCTCAGGGATAAGTTGCTTGTAGAGTGCAACATAGCTCGATCTAAAGCAAGAAGGGGTCTATTCACATGCGCTCTTCAAAGAGAAGCAGCAAATTCATGAGATATTGCTGAATGTTTAAAATGCACTTACTATACTGGGATTTCTTAATTACTGTGACTCACATCATTTACTTTTCAATGAGAATTTGTGTAGAAAGGAAATCAAATGAGAATATCTAATGTCTTCAAGAGCACTAGATTATTTTTTTCGAACCATCTTTAAAAGAAGGTTTTTCTTTTCTGTAATCCCTTAGGAGCCCTAAGAGCTGTTCAGTAAAGCATATTTCTCACTGGAGCATATGAGTACCCTAGAGCAAATTGTGAACCTTCCTCACAGTTTTTGGCTTACTTCCTTTTTATTAACAGTCAAGTCATGTAGCTTACTTGCTTACTGTCTTTATCCACTACCATCAGCCCCCAAATTAAAGCCATAGTTTCACCATCGGTGACATCAAAAGGAGAAGCACCAGGTCATCTAGCTGAGACAGCTGAACTGCCATCATTCTCTTAATTTACCTAATATGTTCAAATGGGAATCTATCAGGGAAGCAAGATGTCTCTCAGTGTGTGAGATAGTGAAGCATGAATGATAGAATGTGCTATATGGGAGCAGCAGGAGTTTCAAAAATACGCAATTCAGAATCTCTTGCCCAAAAGCCCATTTCCAAATCATAAATAATGTAACTCTGGACACACTCTGCAACTTAAAAGTAATGTTAACACAGAACAGTGTCAACATAAATTCTAGTCAGACTGACAGCTGAACTGTTACAGGTAAACCTGTGTTTAAGCAGTTTTGGTTATTGCAGAGAAGGAAGAGCATCACTCAACTTTTGACCTGATCCCTAAGCTGGCCCTTGATGGGCCTACATTTTAAATCAGACGCTTCTTTTTATATAACCAGCTTTGCTCCCAAGCATAAATAGCCTTGCATTTTGGTTATGTAAGTTTTATTAGGCTTTTTTGGTTTAAATTATGACATGGACCTTTCGGAAAAAAATGTTGATAAGCAAATGGCTAAAATAGCAGAATGGCTTGCACAGACAGTTCCCTCTCTAGACAATTAAACACATTTGAAACTTTGCTTTGTTGTCTTATTGTCAAGAATTGCCCAATCTGTTAGAAAAAGATTGTGAATATTTAGAAACTCTTGAACACTGAGTTGATAAGAACGGCTTGTACAATGCTAAAGCAAATAGAGTAAGCTCTAATTTTAAATAAAGCAGTATAGATTTATAGTAGCTCTGCTGACATAGCTCCAGTTTACTTTCATATACACAAAAGCAGAAATAGCCAACTTTTTTTTTAGTTCCTTAATAAATAATTAGTGACAGACATAAATTAATGCATGACACTAAAATGATGTGGTAAAATGCTTCTGCATAATACTATGATTACAAAGGAAATGGTAGTTAGATTAAAAAAACTTTTTGATGGACTTTCTAACATTCCACAAATTTACTGGGCAACCTAGACTATCTTTTCTGAGGTAGAAAATATCTGTGTCTATCTATGTAAATATATATATATACACACACATATATAAAAGTAAGATGTACACTCAT
Organism: Chiroxiphia lanceolata; assembly: GCF_009829145.1. NCBI lineage: Eukaryota > Metazoa > Chordata > Aves > Passeriformes > Pipridae > Chiroxiphia > Chiroxiphia lanceolata. The sequence goes on from NC_045642.1 coordinate 12,050,342, forward strand.
TTGATGTGTTAAAGCCATCAGTAAGTACTACAGCACTAACAGAAAGGGATAGAGCACACCTCTCATTTTCAAAGTGACTTTTAACCTAACCCTCCTTAACTTAAATCAAACAAGTCTTATTTCCTAGTTTCATTGCTTTTTCAGTTCACAAGAAACAAGTCATTATGATTATTTCTTCTGACTTCATGTGTAACCTGTAGCCTAGAATTTTGCTGAATAATTGTTGCATCATGTCATAATAATGTTTGATTGTGCTAAAGCACAGAAAGACAACCAATTTTATTTGAAAGCTTCAAGTCTTAATTTTATTCTTCTCCCTTTTATACCATAACCAGACTCTTAAGATAACTTGAATTGCATTAGTCTGAGAACAGAAAATATTAAGCTTACCAGTCTGAATCATGGTCTACTAAAAGTAAGTTTGTACAGTTCATTTGTTATCTGTGTATGTAATGGCACTTTTTGTTCTTAGAGCTGCTCCATGTGTAAAGAGAAGAGACCTGCTCACAGTCTCTGTACCAGATGCAATAAGTGGCTGTGCAGCTCATGTACGGAGGAGCACAGACACGGCAAGGAAACTGGAGACCGCTTCCTGTCTGTATCCCTGAAAGGCTGCACAGGTACTGAACACACACTGAAATTTCATTTCTTCTCATATCAGTTGTTCAGTTGAAAAAGGAGTAGTTGCAGGCTCTGTGCCATAGACACCATGCCCTGTCTCTGTGACTCAGAAGGTTATGTACCTGTCAACGAGAGATTATGTGATTTTTTTTCTCCAACTTTAAGGCTATTGCCACAATCAGCATTCCACAGTATTAGAAAAAGTTTGGATATTTGTGTTTCACAGGTATGGTCTTCTCCACGTGCCTTTCCAATATGTGGAGTGAGGAAGGCTACAAGAGCAACGGGCCTTGCCCTTTTAGTATTTCTGTCCTCCTTTGTGTAATTTCATTCAGAAAACTATGACAAAGCAATTCCTGTGCATGTGGGCAAGGTGTATGAGGGAGTCACAGACAGCAAAAGGCTGTGATCACCACAGGATGTTCCTTTTCTAAGGCTGGAGGGAAAAGCATATGTCCTGAGTGTATTTTGCCACGAGCAAGCATAGATGAAGCCCACTGGCCAATATGTCTCATCCCTATACGATGATGATCCACAGAAAGTATTACCATCTCCTATTACTGCTCCTTATTTTCTTTACTCATATGCCAGAAATCTGCTGTAGAGTATCCTAACTTAAACTTAAGTAAGCAATTTGTAACCTGAAATGAGAATTTTTCGATTTTATACAGTGATTTAAGTTTACGCTTTGCTAAGGTATGAATTTATTTGTGCTAGAGAGTTTGTTCTGCACTCTTGTTCTTCTTCATAAGGAAGATGAAGGACAGACAAAGGAATAAATATAGCCAACTAGTTATACTTTTTTTTTAATTTTTTTCTTTAGGATTTTTCTTGTAGAAGCTTGTACTTTGTACTTCCCGTAGATGGAGTTCTTTTAAGCACTGGGTGGTCACATCAAACAGAGTTTGAGGCACTTGAGACATCATATGCCTTTGCCAAATAGGGTGTAAACAAAAAAAAATTCTGTAAGAATGGTAATAATAAAAAAGCACAGATTATATTTAAGTGTTTTTTGGGTCTTTTCTAGAGAATAGTATAAACTGAAGTCCCCCAGTCCCCTCTCAAATGCCCTGATTGGATGGACAATATGTTTTTCTTCTTGAGTTGATGACAAGATAAGGACTGTGGTTTTGAGGCTCCAGCTGTTTATAATTTCATTTCACTTTAACTAAGATTACCAGCTCTTATTGTTGACAAATACTGGTAAGAAAATATATGTGTGACTTAGTTGTGGGTTTGTGTGTGCTATATAAATAAAAAGATGCAAACACATAAGATGAGAAAGAATTTTAGGTTAGTGCTAAATTCTGTATGCTGAAAAAACCCCATGAACAAGGGGATTGGTAGTACATGTATAGGCTAGTTAATATAAAAAATTATTTGGAATGTCATCTGTGCATTATTATTATTATATATTTTATTTATTTAGGACATAGATATCCCCTGAGAATACTTCAAAGAAAGCAAATACTTGAACTCAGACTGTTGGTTTGGTTTTTTTTTGGCTTCTGGAAATAAACCATGATCTGCTTTGAGATTCAATTGCCGTCTTCAGTCTGTGAATCGTGCTTCTGAACAAGTCACCTTCTTTGTAAGCCTTTGCAACAATTAAGAGATCTTGCACCTTTAAACTGTTCTGTCTTTTGCCATTTGCTTTACAAGGGCCAGACCTTCTTTTGTCATCTGAAAAGTGTAAGATATTCTGGGTCTGAAATGAAGTAAAGTAGGAAAAACCCCTCACTAATCCTCCCTATTTCTATTAATTTTAATAAAATTAATTAATTTCTTCCTTGAGTGACAGAACTAGAGGAGCCTGGCTTCCCTGGGAAACTTTTCTGCTTTTTCATGTGTAATACATCTGATCACTCCCTACCATGGAGAGCCTGCAGCTCTCTGACAGAATTCCCCTTCCAGTGGCACTGGCACATCCTCTTACTTCCTTCCTGGGCCATCCACTGCTTGGTGAGTGAGATCCAGATCACACAGCTGAATGGCTGAGTTGGATGCCCAGCAGCATCCTTAGCCTGGTGACTCCTGAGGCCATGGTGCAGAGCAGTGTGCCAACTTCATCCAATTTTTGAGAATTTACTCTTCATTCAAATTTGTATTTAGATGCTAAGAGCATGGGGAGAGGCAGGACTGAGCTGGGCCAGAAGAATGTAATATTTTATAAGAGGAAAACAATTTTAAAGTAGCCTGATTTCATTTTGTCTACTGTCTCATCCTTTGTGAGTCTAAATAAAGGCCCACAAAACAACTACTGATGGTAGGGGATTCCCTGAGAGGGCTTCTTGGTATTGGAAATGGCTACTTTCTTTTTGGAAACAGCTTCATGAAACTACTTTATTTTTGTCACTTCCATAGCCTTTTGGTAGCTTGGAGGTGGGGATGTGTGCCTGTGCTAGTTAGAGTTCATTTTATTGAATGCACTTCTTGAGAACCAGAATGGAAAGTTATGGGAGTGTTCTGAGTCCCAGTTGATTAGCTACAAGTGTTACTGAACTTCTACCAAAAGACCTTGTTTTTTAAGCATAAAACCAGAAATATAGCACACACTGGACAGTGCTGTGATTCCCATCTCCCCACTCCCACCCCCCAGTTTGCCACTATCATTTATATGTTGTATAGTTGCTCTACTGTATTCTTGTTAGGTGAATCACTTCTAGAGGTACTATCAAAAATTGCAATTCTCTTTTGAGTGCCAGACAATTACTGCTGGTTATGAATGTGAAGAGATGATGAGAGGTGATTCACAGATGAATTAAACTGTGCTACTTACTGTTTTTCACACACACTGATGTTTCCCGAGAGTTAGGAAAAAACTGAAAACAAAAAAACCCCTCCAAAAAAAAACAACCAACCCAAGACAAAAACAAAACAACAACAGCAACAACAACAACAAAAACAAACAAAAAACCAAACCTGAAAAGTTTCTGGGTCTGTGACCACAAGATGTCAAAATTTTGAAATCTGCTTCTGGAATGAATTTGATGAGCACAGGCCAAAGCTTTATGACAGATCAAGCAGCAGTCTTGGAGGAATAATCTCTGAAGAATGAACATTTCACTGGAGGGTTCTGTATTAACACTAGGAATAAGTTAAATTTAGTTAAGTTCAAAGTTCTTCAGAATTCTTGAACTGCTTAAAGTCACAAGACCAGAAGCTCCCTTAGTCCCAGCTTTCTCAAAAGAACATTAGGTATTAGTACAGACTCTTGTTATATGGAAATTTGTGCTTTGCAACTGAGAAGAAACAATCCTTTTGTCAAAACTGTGTTAAGAGTAAATGATCTGGTACTGACATATCAGCTATTTACAGGCTAGTGCACAAATTGAATAATTTTCTCTTTGCTATACTATCCTTTTCTTTCAGTCTCTCAAGGTTAAGTATGAACCTATAAAATCAAAGTCTGAGCCATTGCGATTCATGTAAGTGGAGGGAGAACTGTATTAGCTAAGATGATATTGCTTTTCCAAAGTTGACATGAACTGGTTAGAGGAACAGAGATTAAAAATTTTCTGTTAATTATTCAAGAGATACACCTGAGATAAAGAAAATATAGGCTGTAGAAAATGGTGACTCAAATGATGAATTATCAGAATTTAGGGCAACTGAGCTTTCCCTTTTCATCAAATGAGGTTCTTATCAAGAAACTAACATGGATAGTTGTGGTCAAGGTGTATGCTTCTAGAAAAAACAGGCTTTTGCCCTTGTTTAGCACCTGATTTCTAAGTATTAAACTTATTTTTAAACTGAAGAGTGTTGCTCTGAGATGAGTGTAAAGTAAAGTAGGTCAAGAATACCACAGTTCAGTGGCAGTTCTCACTGACATGTCAATTGAGTCAGGGGATTACTAGTGGCAGAGGATGTGGTTCTGTGTTGTAATTAGATAACACTGATTTTATCCTTAGTTTGCATTTGGAATCTGCCTGTCTCTTAAATCTGAAATGGTACTGAAAAATTCCCACTGATTTCTCTTGGATGATTATAATCGCCAAAGGCTAAAGAACCCTTTACAGAGAGAAAAATGGAGAAATCATTATATAAGATTGTGACTAGGCTTCATTATACACAGACCTTAAAGACAGTATCTCATTATAAGCTGCAGTTTAATATGGATAATTTGATCTTGAGTTTTCAGAAAAACAGCTTGTATGCTTTGTAGATGCTGAACACTTCCAGAGGTTTTTCCAACCTATGAATCTTGAGATAGTTATTATGGTCTTTTTGTTTTCCTTTAAAGATGTGAAATCTGACCCTATGAGGGAGGAAAAGACGATCTTTGACATCCACATTGGCTACATATTGGTTATACAACCTGCTTGTTACATGTTATTTGCACTGGCAGCTGCAGGTTTTAATACAAAAGTACATGTTTGCAATATAATCAGGAAAAAAATATTGCTGTGAAGGTGAGTTCAGTTTATACCTTGCTAGAAGAAAGTATTGGAGAAGAATAAAAAAATCTAATCTAATTTCCTCTTTTAATAATGCTATCTATTATTAGCATTTGATTTAATAATTATATAAACCAATAAACTTCCCTGAAGAATAAAGCATGATACTGCAGTAAATAATTCATAACAATGTAAACTATGTAATGCTGTTACATAAAATCTCAGCCTAATCTGCCACAAATTATCTTGCACATTGTTAAGAAGGTGGAAGGAAAGTCAATTGAACTGGAGGAAATAAATCAACCTTCTTAGAAATATTTAGAGTAGATAACAATCTAAAAACTAGGCAATTTGATATGTTGTTTTAGAGCGTGGCACGGATTTTCTCCCTATTTTCATTCTCATTATCAGCCATCAGATTTTCTTAGCCTTTCTACTTCTCTGTTGTGGCTTCTCTGTCACTTCTTCCAATTTGAAGTGACTGAGTCAGTATAGCTTGTTGTATGCTGTGGGTTTGTTATTGCAATATTATCATTTCAAAAGCTTGATTCTATAAAAGGCCCCGTTTTGCTACAGGATGAGAGGATGGTCTATGAGCAAATGATATATAAATAATAAATATTTTTGTTTAAAGTTTTTATCAATATTTGTTATCTAATAATGGTTGTATTATTTAATTTCTCATGTGTTGATTAGGAATAATGGGATAATGTCTTTGTTGGAGTACTGTGAGGATGCAATCATGTGATTTTTCTAGTTGTCCTATATGTATTCCAATGTGCTAATAATGTTGATGGTTCTGTGGACACAGGATTTGAGCACTGACCTACATAAATCTGTCACTGTACCCGAGCTTGTGCTTTTTGTTCATTTTGAGAAAACAATATTTTTCACCAGTAATGGTGATGGCCTGTCCTTACTTTGGTTAATAAAATGAGACTCTGGAATCTGTGCTTTTTGGGTCCAAGAAAAGAGCTTTGGCCTTAACTGTTAATGTAGATGCACTTGTGAATATCTAATTCCAGTGGCAGAGAGTTTGTTTTACCATAGTTTAGCTTTTCTTTTTTTTTTTCCTGGCATTCATGACAGTGTTCCTTCTTTCTGAAACTATTCTACCCTTCAGGAAAGAGGTCAAGAATAGATTATACAGAAACAATGCTTCCACTGTCCATTCTTACTCTTCATCACACTACTCTTTAGAAAATCCTTTTAAAAACAGATTTTAGGGCCTCATATCAGCCCTAGCTGCTGAACTTTATAAACTGCATTGTACCAAACACAAATTTGAGAGACAATTGCTCATGTGACTTTTTAAGAACAAAAGGTTTCCTTGCTTCTGCTGTGACTGCATGTTTATGTAATATGTTTGCTATTCTACATTTTACAGTCCAGTTTTGTTGAGTGGTTTGCCAGACCAGGGCGTTCAAAGTTGTGAGGCAAGTCCGCCAAATCATGAGAGATACTTAAAACTCATGAGAATTTAGAGGACAATACGAATTTGTTTTGATGCCTCTTTTTCCGACCCCCTCTGATGTGCTCAGTTTGTAGGATGTATAGGGCCAGGAAAAAATATAAACAATCCCTGCTTCATATAATCAGATGGTTCCAGTTCTGCGCCTTTTAAAAATATCAAGACTTTCCACACAATTGTGAGTTTGGTTACTCTTTTTCTGAACTGTAATAGTAGTCTTTGTCAATGACACTCTTGTTTTAATTATTTCCCTCAGCAACTGAAGATGAAGCAAGCGAGTTTTCCTTATTTTGTCCAGTGCACACTCAAGAGCCACTCAGGCTGTTTTGTGAGACCTGCGACACCCTGACCTGCCGCAGCTGCCTTCTGGCAGAGCATAAGGAACACAGGTACCACACACTCATTGCTTAATCATAATCAAGGCTAAAACTGTAGCTAATTGATATCTAAGACTTTTCATCTGCGTTTCCTGTCAGCTGATGCTGCAGGCTGGTCTGAACTTAAAAGCCGCGGCAAACTCAGCTCAGTTGTCTTATGCCCAGATGGTGTAGCATGTGGCTCACTGCCCTCAGAGGGGCACTCCCTGCTCTCAGCAGTGTGTACCTTCCCAGTTGTACTGTCTGCCCACGTGCTATGTATGCAGAGAGTTCCTCATGACTGTGCTCAAAGGCACAAGTTGAACTCTATTCTGAGCATGGTTCAAGTACTTATGTTTGTCTCTACCAGGGGCTTCATGATTGTACAAGACCTGAGTTGCCAATGCTCAAGCATGCTGCTTGCCTGTGGAAGTGTGTGAGCCATGTAACAAATTGTTTATAGACAGGGACATGTTTTGTGACATGAGCCTACCTGTATGAGGTTTGATAAGGTTCAGCTGTCACAGAGAGCACCTGTAGTAGAAAATAAGCAGGGCATCACGTCCAGACAAGTATTAAGGCAGCTAAGGTCCCCTAAATTCATCAACTGATAGGTTGTTTATTTATGAACATGGAAAAACATAGTGTGAGAATTTCCCCTTCTTTTACAGGTTCAGACATCTTGAGGAAGCTCTGCAAAACCAGAGAGTTATTCTGGAAAATGTTGTAACTAAAGTGGAAGAGAAAAAAAGTGGGATTCAAGTTTCAGCTAAACAGATTGAAGACAGGTAATTGCTATGCATTATTTTTTTCCCATGAAAGTGGGTGATATGCAAAAATATTATTTTCACTAAATGTAGGTTAACAGAATTAAATGCAGCTGCTATATTTTTTTCTCGGAGGATAGGAAATAATAGAAAGATTAAAAATATCAAATTCATGTTTGAGTGGTGCTGACAAGTCATGGCATTGTAATACATGATTCCATAGTCTTTATAAGGCATGTGACAGCTGACTTCAGAGATAAGATTTTTTTATTGGTATAATCTGGTTCTGAACTAGAATTTGAAAATATTGGGAATAAAGATAATTTTTAAAATACCTTATTTCTTAAAGAAACCTGAAAACAAGCTGCAATGCAGTCAAAACTAATACAAAAATGAAAATATTTAATTATATGAACTGGATTTCAGCTGCTGGTTATGCAGTTAGTAGCTGTTGGATCTCTCTTTGACATTAATGAAACCATTTCAAACACCTTCAAAGAGTACAAATCTATTTGTACTGTTTATACTCTAGTATAAAGTGGAAGGTTTTTGGATGTATTCTGTGTGTATTTGTTGACAAAGAACTTAAGACTGTTCTTGGCACGATGTTTGTGCAAATCAATCAGCATAAGCACGTCACATCCAGAGAGCAGCGGTCAAGGTTCAGTGTCCAGATGGAGACTGGAGACAACTGGTATCCCTCAGGGGTCAGAGTGGGACCAGTACTGTCTAATATCTTCATCAATGACAGAGACAGTGGGATCAAGTGCACCCTCAGCAAGTTTGCAGCTGACTCCAAGCTGAGTGGTGCAGTTGACGTGCCTGAAGGATGGGATGCCATCCAGAGGGACCTGGACAAGCTCAAGTGGGCCCCTGTGAACCTCCTGAGGTTGAACATGGGCAAGTGCAATGTACTGCACCTGGGTCAGGGCAACCCCTGGTATCAAGAGAGGTTGGGGCATGAAGAGATTGAGGACAGCCCTGAAGACGGACTTGGGAGTATTGGTGGATGAAAAGCTGGACATTCACTGGCAATGTGGGCTTCCAGCCCAGAAAACCAGTTATATCCTGGGCTGCATCAAGAGCAGTGTTGCCAGCAGGTCGAGGGAGGTGATTCTGTCCCCCTACTCCGTGCTGGTGAGATCTCACCTCGAGTACTGCATCCAGCTCTGGAGTCCTCAGCACCAGAAATATGTGGACCTGTTAGAGCAGTTCCAGAGAAATGCCATAAAGATGATCAGAGGGGTGGAATACCTATGAGGATGTGCTGAGAAAGCTGGGGTTGTTCAGCCTGGAGGAGGGAAAGTTTCATGGAGACCTTATTGGGGCCTTTCAATACTTAGAAGGGGTTTCTAAAAAAGGTTGGGACAGACTTTTCAGTAGGGCCTCTTGCGATAGGACAAGGGGTGATGGTTTTGTATTGAAAGAAAGTAGACTTAGACTAGATAGAAGGAGGAAAAGTTTTATGATGAAGGTGGTAAAACATTGGAATGTGTTGCCCAGAGGAGTAGCAGATGCCCCACTCCTGGAAACATTCAAGGCCGGGTTGGATGGGGCTTTCAGCAACCTAATCTAGTTGAAGATGTCCCTGCTCGTTGCAGGGGGTTTGAACTAGAAGACCTTTGAAGTTCTCTTCCAACCCAAAACATTTTATAATTCTATGTTTAAAGAGAAGTGTGAGAGAACTAATGGGAAATGATACAACTTGCATTGGAGTTCCAACAACAGTTAGATCAGTTCTTGTAACAAATAACTACTGAGCTGTGAATAAATGACATACCAGTTGGCTTGTTCAGGGCTGTGTATCTCTTACCCGTAGGTTGCTTGAAGTAAAACATTTGTACAAAAAAGTAGAAAACCAAATAAAAATGGCCAAGATGGTTCTGATGAATGAAATCGATAAACGAACAAACATCCTTCTTGAACAACTTGAAGTAAGTAAGGCTAGTTTATTTGATACCTTGGGAAATTAAACTAAATTAAATTTAACCCCAGTGCCAATGGAAAGAATATAGACTATGAGAGCTATTGTCCCTTTGTTTATATTTTCAAATATTTCATTTCTTTTTTTTTTTCCTGCAGAATTTTATGTAGAATCAGTGGTTGACAAAGATTCAGGGTGAAATGACAAAATGTTTGCTTATCATGAGTCAACCACATTTTCTAATGCATTTACAGAGAATATGTGTGCACCTTTTGAGTACCTACAAAAGAAACCAGCTTCTGGTTTTAATGTCTAACTTGTAGAAGCCCAGTAGCATCACAATTAATATCCTATTTCAAAAATGATTCTTTGGTCTGCTTTCTGCAACAGACCCAGTAGTTTTGACTCTTCAGTTTTTGGATGTCCAGTTGCAATATATATGATTTTATTCTGAAATGTGCTGAGCACAAAAATTGCTGATCAGAGTTTCCAGTTCTTGGTTATTCTTGGGTCATTTAGGAGGTACAGGAAAGACAAGGCACTCAGCATGGGCTGGCTACCTTGGAACTTCTGTATTTTTATTCAAATGTGGTTACTCAGATAAGTAGCTTTGCAAAAAAGAAAAATTTATGTTATAATTTTTATCTTTTTTAAGCATTAAGTAAATTCAGTGTTCATGTATGTTGACAACATTTCAGTGTTTGTCTGAGTTATCTATAACCACAGCTGAACTGTGCATGCACTTGCAGTGCTCAGTTGAAGTGCATTGTGGGGGGATTGGATGGAATTGGCAGGTGCGAGGTTCAAATCAGATAAGGGCAGGTTGTTCTTCACATAAATGGTAAATAAGTGTGAAACTCCAAGGTGCTATATACTGTGCATGGGTTCAAAAGCAATTAGACAAATTAATAGAAGAATATACCGAGGCTGATAATGTAGGCTCCGTTTTTGTGGTCCCTAAATCATGGAGACCAGAAGACTGTTCTGAGGAAATGGTGCATGCTTCCCCTTGTGTATTCTTTCTTGAGTCTCTGCTGTTCTGTATTTTAAGAGCAAACAAGGTGGTCCAGGTGCAATTTTGATCCAACTTCTACAGCTTTCTTGGGTTACATTAATCTGCTAAACCGAAGCGAGAATAATGCAGATTGTTTGCTCCTGGGGAAGTCATTGCTCTTCCCGAATTCAGACATATCTCCTGAGTAGGATTTTCTTTCTTTTTATGATTGGTGGTTTAATAAGAGTCTAAACAACAGTATTGCTGGAAATAATGCATAATGCAGTGCCAGTGATTGTATGCAATATGGGTGTCTGAAGAATTGACAGCTGTCTTCTACTGATTCACATTATTAACAGAAGATCACCAGCGAAAGGAAGCAGAAATTGGAGCAACAACTGCAAGGTGTTGTGGTTTTAGGCAGACAGGTAGAACATGTTCAGAACTTCATCAGCTGGGCCGTGTGCAGTAAAAGCAGCATCCCATTTCTCTTCAGTAAAGAACTGGTAAGAGCAATACTTATTTGGCAGTAATTGTGAGAACTGTTTTAAGGACTTCATGTTTCTCAAATACGTTTTTCATGATCTTATAATCGTGAATAAGAGCATCATCCTTTGATTTGTCACCAGATTGTATTTCAGATCCAGCGTTTATTAGAGACAAACTGTAACACAGACATAGGCCCTCCTCTGAAGATCAGATTTACCTGGGATCCCTCCTACTGGACTAAACAACTATCCAATATGGGTAAGAAAAATATACTAGGCAAGTGCCCAAAGCTAGACTACACAGATGTAGACAATCCAGTACTTTCCTGAAAGGGCTCTCCTTTTTTTTGTTTTGACATCCAGTTTTGAAACTCTTGTCATGTACGGAAGAAAAGCCAATGTAACTGAGCTGTTTTCCTCCAGTTATATCAATTTGCCTATTAAAAGACATCATTTAGGTGTCAGATTCTTTTAGTATCTTAGTGGCCAAGGGACCTGAGTAGTCTTGAGACACAATTAATGGGCACAGAGATGACTTTAGGACACTGACTACATAATAATTAGTGTTATTTATATAACAGATGTGCATTCTGTGACTTTGTTTCCTGATTGCTGTGGGTTTTTACAGTAAATTCAGTTCAATAGACTGATCAATGATCTAAAAGATCAATTCTCTTCCCATTTTAACATATTAAAAACTAAATGGGGTAAAACACTATCAAAAGTTTTGCAAGGAGTAATCTTCTCTTGATTAAAAGCATGGACAAGATCATTTCATAGGTCACTTCTATTTCTAGTTTTTATGAGTCTCACCTATGCAATATCAATCTCTTTTATTTTTGTCACTTTCTACCCTGGAAGTTGTCTTTTGTACCTGTGTTTATGGATGAGAGGATAAGCTCATCCTCTAGTAAAAAATGAAAGTATGAGCCATATCCATCATTTAAGATAAAATAAGTTAAGGTCAATTTTTCAAAGTGTTTGCTGTGTAATTCAACCATGAGTTCCACTGACATCAGTAGGAGTTTGCTATGCCTTGAAATCACTGAAAAATATTGAAAAATTTGTCTTGAATGTACGTTGGCAGACTGTTCAGACAGGATATTTTAGTATCTTTTATATATGAAATGTGAATGATGGTCATTTCCTTGTCTCCAATTTTTATTGTGTAAATTTGTCAAGACCATAGGAGAGAGTAAATTTGCCGTTTTTTCCAGGAGGTTTCACAGTGGAAGGTGGACACATTTCTCACTCAGATATGCTACTCTGTGGAAATGTTCAAGGGTTACAAACCTCTTTGTATCATGGGCACCATTCATCAGCACCGCAGCTGGAGCCCGTGAATAGCCAGGCACATCCATTTCCACCTGCAGTTCAGTGTTCTGCACCTGTGTGTTGCTCACACTGCCTCAGCATTCCACACCTGAACAAAGCTCAACCTTCTTACCAGGACATAAACCACCATAAAAATCTTCGACAACCTCCCGAAATGCATCAGCAGCACTTTCCTCTGCAGTACAGCCTGCAGCAGCAACATGACAAAGAGCAGAGGGGTGCCCCCCAGCCTGTGAAGCTGACGCAGTCAGGGCTGGAACAGCAGTCACGGTCCGAGCCGGAGAATGCATCTGGGAGGATGGGGAAGCACTTACCACCCCAGCAACTGCAGCAAACTGCACCCCTGGGTTATGCTGCTGTGTCTCATGAGGCTCAGCAAGTTCACCCGAGCCATCCGCAGCCGTTCCGCACACAGGCTTCTTTGCAGGCATTGGCTGGGCAAGCGCAGCTCGGTCACCTCCAGAAGATAAAATCCAACCACTTGCTGCAGCCACCCCCACAGCAGCAGCAGCTGCCTCTACCATCACCACCAGCGGGTCAGAGTGAGAGCACCCACAAACAAGTCATCCAACAGAGCCTGGACATCATGCACCACCAGTTTGAACTGGAAGAGATGAAAAAGGATCTGGAACTTCTTCTTCAGGCCCAGGGACAGTCTAGCTTGCAACTGAACCAAGCCAAGCCACCTCAGCATGTTCAACAGACCATAGTTGGTCAAATCAACTACATAGTAAGGCAGCCAGCCCCAGTGCAGCAACAAAGCCAGGATGAAGCACATGTAAGTTCTCTAAAAACTCTTTCCTATTGTGTTTAGTCAGTGTAAGCTCAGAAATGGGAGATACCTTTGACATTTCTTGTATTTGTTTGAACGTTCTATTGTTGTCTTGTCTATGAATGCAGCAGAGGCTTTATGCCTCATGCAGATCGGGCCAAAATTTTCTGTAAAGTGCTGCATAAAGAACCTGGATCCCAAAGGTCTGAAACTCAGACATGTTGAGCAGCATATGGGAGAACAAAAGCACCATCATTCCTCCTTACTTCCTAGTAAACAGGAAACTGCAGGACTGCAGTAGTCTCACTCTCCATTTGAACTCTTTTTTTTTTTTTTAAAATAATTTGTTAATGTTTGAGAGAAATCTTTCTCTATTCGTTCTCTACTTACCGTTACTTCAAACATCTCTGTTGTTTTAGAGTCTTTTCAGGCTTGTCATAATGTGTATGCTGTGAATTGATGTAAATTTATTACCATTTTTCTTTCTAAGATGTTGAAAACACAAATTCTTAATTGTGATTTGTAGGTCTCTGAGAGCTCCACAGAACCTGATGCCCAGAAGCCTGTAATTTCTCTTGACAAAAGTGATAGTCCTTCCCTGTCGCAGTCACTAGATGAAGAAGCCAGTGTCAGCAGTCACTCCCCTGCAAGCACACTCCAGCAATCAGCTTTCCATCCAGTCAGAAAGGTATAAAGAACTTTTTTTTAAAAACAAAATTTAAAAAGAGAAAACATTATTTGATAATATTGAATATAGTTGGGCATTGGAGTTTGCAATTAGGTGGAAAAAATTAAAATACAGTAGAAGTCAACAACGTGGAAGACATTCACAGCCTAACCTTGTGTGCATCTCCCTATGAAGGTGCCTACACACTGGGCTGTAGCCAAGAATCAACAACTCCTTTATACGCTGGTAGTGTTTAGGTCTGGCTGGCATGATTGTTAAGCATGAGCTGGTAAATAAATAGAACCTCTCTTTCTTCACTGCTTAAATTCTGTCCAGCCCGTATCTCTAGGGATTTAACTCTTAGGACTTGCTAACTAGCATAGTAGCAGCAGTTAATTTGGGGGGAAAAAAAAGAAAAGTCAGAGATGCTGATGAAATCAGGCCTGAGAAACACCCTGCAGAATAGTTGTCCTGGAAGTAACAACACTAATTGTTACTGAAGATGTGTTGTCCGGAAGGGATATAATTCCATTGTATTTCTTCTTTTTGTTTGTATATAAGCAGAAAAATCATAGTTTCTGTATCTCTAGAATATTTTAGAACATAATAGAGCCAGGCTTTCATCCTTCCACCAGCTGTGAGGCCCTGACTATTGAAGAAGCAGCACGAACAAAACCAGGAGGGCTAATCCTTATCAGTAGATCCTTGCTGGCTCTGGATATCACCTGTGCATTTGAAACAGAGGAGCTGCCTTTTAGTTCTCTGTACAGTTTGTTTAGAACACTCCAACCAGCACATTATGTTCTGGTTGCTCAAATCTGTTTGTTACTTCTGTGTATGGCTCGTTTTGTGTTCCATGTAGAAGTCTTTCATGGATATTTTCTCTTGGAATTTGTGTGTGGAATATTGTGGAAGTACTTGTCTTTCCTTACCAGCCTCAAAAAGGAAATTATTTTTCCTTCTTTAGTAACTTTGTTAACTCAACATATTTATGATGCAATACCCACTCAGAGAATTGTTGGAGATCCCCTTGGGAGTTGTAGAGACGTGGAAAGGTGATGATTATTGAGGACCTGAAAGCAGCATGCAAATCAAATTTGAAAGCCATAAAGAAATCTGCAATTTCTCACTTAATCCTGTAAATGTGATGGAATTTCTGGATCAGGCTGATGGTGTCACAACATTCTGAGGTGATGGTCTTTGGGTCTGAACATGTGAACCTCTGAGGATACAACACAGGACTGAGGAAAGCTATGTGGATTTTCTAGGATAGGGCTACCTTTACTTTAGTATCTGACTGTAAAAACTGAAGATGTGTATTTAGGACCTGAGTAAGACCATGAACCTGAGCTAATACTTTTCGTGTAATGTGAACATGTCCTCAAATTTATTTGTGAAAGTGAATGCTGATGCTACCCAAGTAACTTTCAGAAGTTAAAGAAGCTGTCCTTTGTCTTCTGGACGTGTAATAGAAGGTTATTCCCAACACCTTAAACAAGAAAAGTCAGAAAGGGGGAAGTAGATGTGCAAGAGAGAGAGGGAAGTGTAGTCTGGTGGTAAAAAAGGAGTAATAAAGGAAGAAGGGCTGAGTTGTTGCTGTAGAAGTTGAGGTGACAAGAGGAGGATATTCCTAGAGGAAAAGAATTTTTTTCTAGTGGTGCTGGGAAGTGTATGCTCTTGTGCAGAAAGCACAGGGATGTCTGGGTTTTTTTGGCTAGTTTTCTGATACCTCTGCAAGAAATGAGAACATTCAACAGCTACAGTACCCCATCTTTCCTTGTATTTATTTCTTCTAATGAGCTGTTTGGGATGAAGATGTAATGTGCTGACAGCTCTGGCTATGCTGAATTAGAAATGATGAAGGGAAACAGCGCAGTAAGGAAACCCTTGAGATATAATCTTCATGAATGTTGTTTAAAGATGTCTGACTGCTTTTGCTGACAATTGGATTAAATCTAGGTTTAAATGGGAGATTGGTTCCTGTTTAAGAACAAGGGAATGTATCTATTCATTCTCATCTCTGTTTCACCCGATTAAATATTTTTCACAGTCCTCTCCAGACAAAAATTTCTGTATAGATGTTTGACCATTTACTCTCATATGGCCTGTATTCAGAACATTTCATCTCTCTCAAGTTCTTGGAGGACATGGAAAAAGTGAATGTGGACAAGTCTGAAACACTGCACTTGACAAATATGGTAGAGAGAATGGCTAGATAAGCCTTTTGCTACCTGAAGAAGAACTGTGTTCTGTCTTTTGGAGAATAATTGGTGTTGGACTTCTTGGCCTCATGTTGCAGTTCTGCTGAACTCTGACAGCCTTCAGTTGAGTGCAGCATTCCTAGTGGAATAAGTAATTCTCTGTCTGCTGAGATCCTTTCATCAAAGAGAAAGCAGTGTGTACCTGAATTAACTGTTTAGTGATCTGACATAAAAAAAATAATAAAAACTTTCTTTAGCCCAATGGTTTCCTTTGCTTTGAAGTGGGGCAAGGCTTGATTGTGCATGCAATTAAACATCTATGCATTAACTTTGAAACGTGTTTATGGTATGCATTTGATATTATTGACTGATTAACTAGATAAATATGATCCAGACAATTTATGTGTGAAATAATACAGAGCAGATGCTAATAATAGTTTGGGATCACCACATTACTCATAAACAGGGAAATCATAAGTAGATGATTCAGATCATCCCGAAAAAGTACTAGTGGTGTGAGGCACTCGTGTCATGTGACAGGTTTTGAGTTCAAAGATCACCTGTTCAAGTTATTCTGATAAGTACTGTTTTCTTCCCCTCACATTTAAAGTTGATTATTGATAAGTAGAAGTAGAAAAACAAGGATGAAACGCTTCACACATTTGTAAAATGTCCCCGTGTGTTACATTTCACCACCTATCAGGGCAGAAATTAAATCTGGCTTCACTGTGCAGCAGAGTTTTGGCTTTCCAGTTGTATGAAGTAGAGTTTTCTCGCTGGTGTCAAACACAGACATTGTCACCAAGGCTACTGCAGTCTTGAAGTTCAGAGAAATTCCTGTCTGTGCCTACCTGCTCTGTATGCATGTGTATAATATAGCCTCTAAACATGTAACTTCAGTTGTTGGTGGGAGTGTTTTCATATGTTTCACTGGTTTTGGAGCATTAATGGTGATATTTGTCATCTTTTCTGTCTTTCTGTGTATTCTTCTAACTATTCTCTCTGTGAATTAATTTTTTGTGCAGAATAAATGTTTCTATACTTCGACCATTGATTGTTTGATGTAACTACTGCACTTAGCATAATTTTGGGCTTGATTAGCACCTTTTAAGAGCACAACACTAGAAATTTTTCTTTCCATGTGCAAAATGGATATAATTTTCTCTTCATGGTCGCCTGTCAGTACACTTCAGTCGTGTAGCCAGGACCTCTGTTTTGGATTGTGGAGTTGTTCCATCTCCACGCCTGTAAAATACCCAACCTCTCCAATAAGAATGCCAGCAAGACAGAGAACAAATTTCAGAATAACTTCAGTGATACCTGCACTTCAGTTCCAGGGAATTTTGCCAAGCTCTAGCAAACAAGCTTTACACAAGCTGTTGAATTGCTATGTTGCAGTGTGAAGGAATGAGCACTCAATTAGATTAACAGTTTTGTGGAAGGGGTTACCAACCTTCTGCAGTGATATGGTCCTCTTGTTGCTTTTACATAGTATGACATTGAGTTGTTAATTTGAACACAGGACTGGAGAGGTCATCTGGTCTGGAACAGAGGAGAGAATAATAAGATATTTTGAGCCTAATTGTGTTTTCAGGAGCAATAGAGGGAATGTTTTGTTTGCGTGTACCTAATTGTCATTTCTGGTTGTGATGAACAAGAGGTCTAAAGGCTGTATCTAGTATTTGAAGAAATGACACAATTACTGTACATCTGTAGCACAGATTTGTAGTTTGAGCCTCAGGTATTGCTGCAACAAACATTGGTGTTGTTGCAGGGCCAGCTGGACATCTCTCCTCCTCAGACTCCATAAGTGCACCCCTTTCTGTAGCTTGGAGCAAGACCTTTACTTCTGGGAGGGAGGATTCCTTGTGTTCCAGTTGTTGAGTTGGGTCCTGGGTAGTGGAACATTCTATACCCTCCCCACTAATCCTAAAAACCTAACCAGCTTGGGTGTGGTTCTGTCTTCTGGGACACTGCTTACTTGTGAGTAGATTGGGCATTTGCAATTTGCATTTAGCAAACTCAGGTTTGGTTATGTTCTTTAGAAATTTTTGAGCTCCTTTGAGTTCCTTAGCTCTTCCCTTGAGCTATTAGTTCACCTTCTGCTTAAAGTGAATCTCTGAATATGTCATGCACTGTATTAGTGTTATTACTGAAGAGTTGCATCAGATCATTCATAGCTGTAGCCAAAAGTAGGTACTTAGGAAAGGGTGTAAGAAACAGACAAATATAAACTGATGATAAACAATCCCATCTTCTGAAAACTAGCACTTTAGGGACTTTCTGACCCAAAGGTTGTACCAACAGAATTGTGTTTTGGAGCTCTTCATGGACCTGCCCTCTGTGAATTTTTCTAATCCATTTTTTGAGTCCATTTTAATAATATTGGTCTCTGCAGCATTCTGCAACAACGGAGTTTTTCATTGTGTAAGTTCCTCTATTTGCTTACTTTAAGTCTGTTTCCTGATAGTTCAGGCAGGTGTCTTCTAGTTCTTGCGTTCTCTGTATTCACAACCTTCATAATATCTGTATTGGGTAGGTCTATATTGAATTTACTCTCAAACTTTCTTTTTGAAACTGAAAAGTGATTGCTTGTCTCTCTAAAGTCAGGATTTTCTTTCATGAAAACCATTCTATACTTTGGTCCTTTATATATTTGGTCATTTTCCCTATACTTTGTGATTTTTGTAAATTATTTTTGAGACAGGGTGACCAGAAATAGTATTGAAAGTGTAAGCACATGGAAATGTTGTAGAGTGCTATAACGCTGATTTTTGTACTGTTCTTTTTGATTGGCAATAAGTCCCAACTTCTTAGTTCAGGAGCTCCATTTGTCTCAAACACCATAAAGAACCTGAAATGGGGAATTCCTAGAATACTCCATACCATACAAGGAGCAATCTTCAGAGCACTCTGAGAGGCTTCTGTTTTATTCCAGTTATGTGCAATGGTGGCATTTCATGCAAGACTGACATAGTGACAGTTTGTGGTAGAACCTGTCAGCCTCTGTTCAGACTTGATGCACATGAACTTCTAGTCTCTGACATGCCAATGCCACTGTTACTACAGGATTGTCAGAGAGAACAATTGACTTTGGTCTGCTGTTGGTGGCATTCTTGGGTATTTTACCCCAACACATTTGTCCTAAGCTTTATTAATGACACCTCTTCCATTTTGGTGGCAATAGTTTAACTGAACTACTGTGTTTGGTTTGTTTGTTTATTTGTTTTCTTTTTTCTTTAAAAACATGCAATTCGTGGAAGAGGGGTTGACAGACAGAGTAGAGGTTTTATTTTTTGTTAGTATTGCACAGAGCATGTTGTGATTACTTAGTGATTGAAGTAATAATAATTTAATATCCAACCCTAGAACTTCAAGGCTGAGCTTGGGACCAAAGTGGGTTTGTTCTTGCTATTTTTTGGGCCCTAATTACTATTAATTATAGGGGAGTTAGTGATGAAGGAAATAATAACAGTCTGGAATTTAGGGTGCTACAAATTTCTGGAGAAACAGATTATGTTTTTTACTTTACAGAATTGAGATACTTACAGCACAAATATGTTCATGCTTAATGCAATTAGGTAGATTTCCCAGAATGTTAATTTTACAAAACCTTTTTCCTCTGACCTGAAAAAAGAAAAGATAAATAAAACATGATGCTGCTTGCTCCGTACAATCTCTTCCTCCTTCCGCTTTAAGCCAGCTCCAGTTTATTCAGACAACTGTGAAGGAAGATTTGGATTCTTTTACTCGTGAAAACAGAAGGGAAATCCTTTGGATTCTGTTCTGAAACTGGAAAATACGAATAGGAAGCATGTGTAGCCTGTGTTATCAGTGCTGCTGTGCTCGGTGAGTTAAGCAACTGGATTGGAGTAGTACATTTGTTTAACCTTCCAGCATAATGAGCTGCCAGGGGGATTGCTCCACTTAATAGCAGCCGTTCATTACTCTGCAACCATTTGCAGCGTGTTATTTCTCTTATAGCAAAGAGAATTGGCGGTTCCTAGTTTTAGCTTTCTTTATCTGTGACACTTAATGTCAACAGCCTTGAGACTTTGCCAAAACAATCCTAACAAATCCTAATCCCACTGTTTCAAGGTAAGTATTTGCTTCTCAGAATTCTTCTGTATTAGTGCTGCATGTTTACACTGGACCTTTTTAAATGCAACAGCGATCAAAGAAATATTTGAACTGAACCATATGTTTATTTTTTGTTCTCTGAAGGCACTTTGCATGTTCTTTCTTCTTACCTTTCACTGCCATAGCTAAGAAATTTGTGGTAGAAGGCATTTTGGGGTAGTGATGCTGCTGCCATTATATTATAAGGATCATCAAACCAAAATTAATTATGAGACAATGAGAATTCCATTTATAATGTCACAGATGTAGTTCAGTGTGCCAGGCTGTACATTAAAATGTCAAAAAGTTCAAAATTAACCTACAACTGAAGCCACCCTCTGCCCAAGAGCATAATTAATGCTTGTTGTTGTTCAAATGGTGCAATGTAAAAGCAATAGAGCTTTTATAAAATAGAGATAAATTCTTTAAAGGCATCCCACTTGCAAAAACTAGCTGAACTGTCAAGGGAAAAGAGAAATTTTTGCTAATGGCAAAAGAAATGATTATTTTAGGGAGTGAATTAATAGACTATTAATGAGCCTTGTTCCCAGTGCATTGTTCACTTCACACTTGACAGCAGCTCCATGGATCAGGATGGAATGTGTCTGTTCTTAACTGTGAGTTTTAATATTTTGTACTGAAAGATCATAATGTTGCTTCATCATTAAAATAACCACAAAATTAACTTTTACCCCAAGGGAAAGACAGATGGCAATTTGATGGCCTCATTATTCTTTTTTCTTTTTAGCAAGAGTAAGGTTTTACATTGGCTTATATAATCTAAAAAGATCTCTGAAGAAACTGATGCTACCTAGAAAAGTAAAAAGGATGTAGCCAGATCATGTAATTCAATTTCACCTTCCTGAAAATTTTAGCTGTAAGAAAATTCCTATGTGCGTGTCTGTTTTTCTGTTTTCTGGTTTTTTTTTCCTTAGTAGGAGTCATCCCAGCGACTACTCTCAGTAAGTAAACTTGTCTCACTGAAGCCAGGACTAATCCCACCATTGCCTTAGTAGGGCTGACATCTCACCTGAGGTGTACACAGCTACACACGGAGGGTTTTCACAGGGTCAGGTCTCACTCTGTGATAGATGACGGCGCGTGCTCACGAAGGAGTGAAGGAAGGTGTGTGTAGTGATTAGAAGTGAATGGCCAGAAGGTCTCCAGTTAACTTGCTATGAGCTTTGGGTGGTGTGCCTGCCACGTGTGTGCCTCAGCGTGCCCATTTCCAGTGGAGCACAGCGTTAGGTAGTTCCTCTTGACTCAGACAGGAATTTGTGGATGCTTCGTGCTTTGGAGAACATGATTAAATAAATATTTAGCTGCCTCACAGGGATTTAATTAATGCTCACTATGGACTTTGAAATGAGGGGAAAAGGCAAGGCTGGTTACAGTTCATCTGTTTGGTTCAAGCACGAATTCTACTTATTTGTTTTATTTTTTGTAAGTGATGTGGGAACAATTCACATGTTTATTTTGTCATCTGAAAGAGACTTGTAATAAAAAGAGGGATGGAATGAAAAGGAAAATGTAGACTTGATAGTCCACATTTGTCATTGCATTTGAGGGAACCTCTCACAAGCAAACTATGACATCAAATAAACACTTTTGGTCTTTGTGGACTTCTTTAGGAGGTGTGTCCATGAAAGCTGGATTCCTCTCTGACCTACATATATAACTTTGGGTAGAAACCTCATTATTCTTAGGAATGCTCTATCAGACAGAATATGTGGCAAATTGTGCCTTCACCAAGGCATTTCCTCGTTTGAGGTATTCTAGTTTTCAGCTCAAACTTTGACAAGTTCCAGCTACTTCCAAAAAGTTATCATATTTCAGGGAGCTTAAATTCAGGGGTGTTCATTTGACTCAAGAGGAGGAAAATGGCCAATACCCTGGCTGCAGAAATCCAGTACTTTCTGGGATGCCTTCTCCATGGAGGGACTGTTTAAAGCAGACTCACTGGAGCAATGTGTGGTAGAATGGCACTGCAGAAGAGCTAACCTCTTTTTGTTTCAACTGCGGGCTATTTTGTCTCATTGAATTAAGTGGTTACTGTTCAGGCAAAGCTCCCACTGTGGCATCTACTGCAAATTGACAAAAAGGAGACTAAACTACATCCTTAGGTGGAAATTAGTGTCTGTGGGCAGAGTGTCCTCAGCACATAGTTGATGTGCATTGCAAGCAGAGGAATTCAGAGACTGACTTTGACATTATACAGGGTTTACAGAGGCACAACTGGCAGCTCAGTCTAGTCTGATGTCTTCACCACTATGGGGTAAGATGGACAAAGGTATCAAATCCAAAATGGTGTATAATTTGAGAAAAATACTAATCAAATCTAGGAAATGGGTCCTATCTCAGATTCGTTTTTAAGTTGCAGGCCTCTAGCAGACAAATAGTGCAACAATGAATTTAAACTCTAATTCAGATGCAATCGACACATTTCTATTGCCTCGATTTATATTACAATGAATGCTACTTACTGTATTGCAGTTAAATGAAAAGGATATATTCAGTCAATTATCAAGGGTGAAACAGCAATGAACTATGATAAAATAAAGGAAAAATTGCATATTCAAATGACACAGATCTGCATACTTAAAAATGCTTATGTTTACTGCGTATGGATGTTGCAAGAGTCTTGTTTTCAATACAGTCACACATTCCAGGATGTAAGACAGCTTAAGGAAGTCACCTAGATGGGTGGATTTGCTTTGGTTTGCATAACACTGTCTCTGTGGATTTGATAGTGACAAATCATGAGGCAGTAGAAAATGCATATTGAGACTTCGGTAAATATTCCCTTTCTTTGAAAACTAGACATGTACATCTTTATTAGTACAGGTGGGGTGTTTCTGGATTTACACTGTAATATTTAAAGAGGAAATACCTTTGGTTTTAGTGGGACAGACTCACTAAGTAGCATAAAGTTTTCAGCATCATGAAAAGGAACAATTGCTTCATCCACTTATATCAGATTTGGAGCTTATTTCTTCTGAATCTTCTTTCTGAATAAAGTGATTTAAAGTTTTTTGATAAAATGATAAAATTTCTGATTTGAATCTTATTTCTTCTGGAATAACTTAACGGAAGGTAGTAGTGTTTGCATCAAGGTTCGATTTGGTACAGAATTCTACATGCTTAGGCTTCCCAGTTATTGTAGGAATTAAAAATCAGGATCCCTAAGGAAGACACTCTTTGTAAATCACAGAAGAGTAACCTAGTTATCGCCTTTTCCAGTTTTCAGTTTCAATGGTGGAAAATCTAAAACTTTTGGGAATAGTATGGGATTATGATAGGTTCTTACAGCCCTCATACACAACTGTTTGATTATGTCTAGCTCGAACAGAGTATCTCATCTATTATAGACAGCAAAGTAGCATTTTGGTGCTAAACAGTTTATTAATATATTGGTGGGGTTTTTTCCTATTTGCTTTTCCCAGCATTCAGCATCCTTAAGCATCGTGGGCTTTTCAAACGATCTGGAAATGGAATTACCTCCGACAAGGCTTTCTAGCTCGGCTGATCCACAGGTGAAAGGTGCAGCTGCTGTAACACTTGGCCCATCCCCAAATGCCCTTTGTGACTGTGATGCTCCACAAGAACCAGTGCCCAGCTACAGCCTGGTGTTGGGCAGGGCTTCAAGTGACCTGAGCCCTGGGAATCCTGCTGGCTTTGCACCAGGTGATGCACTGCAGGGCAGCACCAAATGCAAGGTAGGAATGGCTCAAACTTCTCTACTGAGAGGGAATCCACTTTCATTTACAACATATGTTACTGTTAGTCAATCAGTCAAAGATAGTTTTTTCAGTAAGTAAAGTTTTCCTTATCTGCTATTTGAAGACTGATTAAAAATTATTTTCTTAATATAGAAAGAAAGAAAACTAATAATAAAATGTGGTATTTTTTTCCAACCCCCCTCACTCCATTCCCCGAAGCTGGAAAATGAAGACTTCAGTACTGTAGATTGTCTTCTAGAAAACAGCTTGGCTACTGCTGGGCAAGATGTAGTTAATGAATTAACTCTTTCTATGCAAAAAGTGATGGAAGAACCTATTAATCTTTCAATCAAAAAATCTCAACATTGCACTTCTCCTTCTGAACTGCTCAGCAACACTGTTTTCCTGCCTGTGAATGCCAGAATGAGACAACTTAGAAGCGAAGAAGGTAAAAGGCTTTTAATTATTTAATTTAGGTTTTTGTTTGGTCTTTCTTTCTTAGCTCTGTGCATTGCAAGCATTGCAAAGCAGTATGCTTATTAGTGTACTTACATGCAAATGTTCTTTCTAGCAAGCTTCAAATATTATCAGAGTACTTAATCCAATGGAAAAGTGTGTTTGATCTCATCTATGAAGGAAAAAACCACGGCAATTATATGCTTTGAATTTGTAACATACTTCATCTGTAAACCAGAAATGAGTGTGTCTGTGTGAAGTACCTGGAGTATTAGTTCTCTTAGAAGCACTCCTGTTAATGAGACCTGCAGTTATGACTATTGAAGAGCTGGTTTGAAGGGTCCAAATTCAATCAAAAAAAAAAAAATTACTTCCCAAATGCAACGTGCCTTCTGCTAAGACCTTCACATCAGTAGCATACCAGATTTTTGTTAATATATTGCACGGTGTGTGCTTTTGCTTGGCTCTGTCTGTTGTGGAACATTCCCTTCAGCCAAGACCTATTTCTTCAGCCTTAATGGAGAATTAGGCTTTACTTAACTCTTTTCATGGGCAAATTGCCAACATCGTTGTGCTACACTGTAAAGCCTCATTCCTGCAAACTCTGAAAGTCAATGGGACTACTCATGCAAGCAAGGGATTGCAGGATCAAGCTGTTATCCCGTGACTTATGCCAACATTTGGCTGCTTTTCTCTATAAAAGATGAATTAATATTTCTATCTCAGTGCTGTACTTTTATTCAGAGAACTCTAATTAGTACAAAGGAGGCCTAGCTCAGTGAGCCAAGGAAATGTATTTGTCTTCTCTTCTATGTCCTCTGCCAAATTGTTACAATTATTCCACAGTTATTTGTGTGAGTTGTAAGAATCAGGTACACCCCCAAAAAGCTGTGTCTTGGTCAGACTGAAGTGTTTCCGAGAGGAGCAGCTTTCTAATATCTGGTCTGGGTGGTGTGACACTACACCCTGAAAGCAGCCCCAGCGTACTGAATCTCACTGTCTATAACAGATGCTACAGATTTGCCCTGTACAAAGCAGAGGTCCTGTTGTGCAATAGGATGGAAAGCCCAGCGTGTTGAGTTCAGTGCTGCTCCCTCTTCACAAGGAAGGATCAGGAGGGAGCAATTCCCATCCTGCTGTGCCTGTTTAATGGTGTGCACTGAGGAGAGACCTGAGGAGATACAGTCACCATAAGCAGTGGGAGAGATGAATTCTGTTGCAGAGGCAGCGTTATCTCTGCTGGTGGCTCTCGGTAGGACTTTCTGGCTTCAGTGGTGCTGTGCTGCCAGACCCCATTCCTTCTGGTATATATCTCCAATGACTCATCCTTTTCTGATATCAAACCTAACCCAAACATTTCAGCCTAATTTAAAACAAAATACTTCTTATCCTAGCCACAAGGGATGTGGTGAAAATTGTACATAATTTCATCATTTTCCCTCTTACAGCCACTTCTTATCATAGCTTGCATAAACACCCTCCCCTCCCCTTCTCTTTCCTAGACTAAACAATTCTGATGGTTTCAATCTCTCCTCATGGGTCAGAAGTTTGATTTTTTTCAAAACCACATCATTCCTGCTGTGCTATTTTGGGTTCTCTGCAGTTAAGGAGTGCTGCCCACAGCCAAGCGCAGTGCTGCAGCTGAGGCCTCTGGGGTGCCATGCAGAACCAGGGTATCAGCTTCTTGTGTTTTACATTCCTTGCTGCTGGTAATAAGCTGCAAGATGGCATTCCTCTCTTTTGCAGCCAGCAGCATTAGAGGGTTGACTTGCATGCTGTGAGAAGTCCATGTTAACTCTTAGTTCCTTCTACAGAGCAGTTCCCTAGTTAGTTATTTTCCTTTGTGATTACATTAATCTGATCCTTTATAAGCCTAATACAGTTAATTCAGTCTTATTGATTTGGGAGATTTTCTGTCTCTGATGTACTAAGGTCTGTTCTTAAGAGTAAATATTCTCCAGTGTTTGCAACCCCTTTAGTTTGGCATTTTCCACAAATTTTATAAGTACTATTATTTTATGGGCCATGTTGTTGATGGAAATGCTAGTTAATATAGGAATCCAGAACGAGTGGAACATCCTCTGGTTTGACAATGTGCAATAAGAGCTGACCCTGCCTCAGTGTGCAGTCACTCTTTAGTAATTCTGTCTGTCTTTCACCCGAGCAACAATCACAAGTGAATAATGCCTTAGGTGTGATGTGAAATGCACCTTTCCTTGTCAGTCTTGTGTTTCCTGTGGCTGGAAATAACAGACTATCCTTAGAGGCACATTGCATTCAAGCCATGGGTTAGATACTGTTGACCTGAGCTAGATTTTCTCTTAAAAGACATGTTTTCCTGGCCCTCACTTGTCTCCAGATAACCATGATATTAGGTTTGTTTCCTGTTAGTACTGGCTATGTCAAACCGATTCCTAGCAAAGGAAGGCATTACTATGACATTTGTCAGTGGACTGGTCTATGAGGACATCCACTGGGGCGTTCGTCTCTACGCTGTCCCATCTCCCTGAAGTTGTTTTATTACTCCTGTGTCTAGTATTAGTCAAGAGCTACAGCTACTTGTATGCTTATATAACAGATAGTTTTGAGTTCATGTGTTTATATGTTACAGACCTTGGATAGAAAGGAATTACAGTGTAACTTTTGTCCCTCAGTGGCAGATGTGAGACACAATTTTCTTCCTGTTTTCAAGAATTAGCCAGAAGCTTCTTAGCACAGGGCTGCAGACTACAGAGGCTTCCTGAGCCTCAGGAGTTCAGACCTCAGTAGGTCTGTTTTTCTCAAGTGCAGGCTGTACAGCAAAGAGGATTACTTATGTCGTTCCATGTATATGGATGAATGTGACATGGCTGTGTACATATATAATTCCCTGGGAATGAAACCATTGCGACAAAATATTTTGTAAAGGCTCCTCATATTTCATACAGAAGCTGTGGTTAAAAGCAAAAAAGAAAGACAAAAGCTCTGTACCAGAAGAGAAAATAGCATACACATTTTCTATACATACAGATGAAACGATTCCATAATTCACTTATGATATCATATTAAACACCAGACAGAAGTACATGAATATTGAAGTACTTTCTACCCTAATCTGCCTGTGATATTATAAATATTTTATTCGTTTTCTTATCTTCTGTTCCAGATTCCAATGACTGTGAAAAGGAACATTTTGAAATGGATATGAAAAGCAATCAGAATGTCAGGTAGAGGAGTCTTTTTTATACGAAATCACTGGCCGTGAAATTTTATGCATGTATTTTGAAAATTTGTCATACTTAATGATAATGGAGAACTTAAAAAGAATAGTAGATTCCTTATAGATAATAGTTCTGAAAGTTGTAAATTGCTCTCTTAAACTTGAAAACAACAATTAAAAAGAAGTGGTGAATTCATGTATTTCTGTTATTCTGTGTAATTTTCCAGAATGAATAAATACTTGCAAACTTATCTCACTTGGACAATTAAAACCTGTTAAGCCTAAATTAAAACTAAAAGATATCATGGGAACAGGATTAATGCTATCTCAATAATTTTATAAAATTTTGTTTTCAGCTACTGCTGTGATAATATCTTCAAGTAAAGTTGATGATATGCTGTGTTCCTACTTGAAGCCAATCACACTTAAAAGTATCAAACATGACATAAATTGGGATAATTAAAACAAAAATATATGGAGCAGGGCAAAAGTTTAGCACAGAAGTTAGTAGTGCATTTACACATATGATTCAAGTGATTGAATCCACATTTCTTAAAGAATTGGCTTGTTAAAAGATGTCCAGATTTTCAACATTTAGCCAGCAGAGTCACAGCTGTAAAGGGAAAGGAGCACAAATAATAGCACATGAAAAGTATTGAAACTGAGTGGGCAGAATTTTGTGGAATGTGGCTGAATTCAGCCACGTGTCCTTTTGACTACAGAGCTGGCCCCAAGGAGCAGAAGATTCCCTTTGTGCGACTGGAACGTCTGAAAATATGCACATCAGAAGTGGGGGAGCTGCCGGTGTTTAAGCTCCAGCCACAGGACAATGAGCAGGAGGGCAATTTCCTCCTCGTAATTGAGTGTGGGACACGGTCTTCAAGTATGTCTATAAAGGTGAGTGGAATTGCCTGGAGGTTTGACTTGCCTTCTGCTACTGGTTTGTACCCACAGTTCTGAGAGTTATTATCCAGTAAACAAGTTTGTTGATTTGTTTCATCTTGGGATGCTTCTGTGATGGGTTGAGGTAATAGGCAATGCAGCTTTTAGTTTGCTGTGTAGCTCCCTGATACATCCATTTCTGAGAAGTCTGTCTCTGGGATTGGATAGCTGTAGTGTTTTTATACTCCAGCAAACAGCTTGGCTCACTCATCTGGTTACAAATATAGGATAAATAGCTTAAAACTGACCTGAATGTATATCTGAGTTATAGGAACCAATCCCAGAAATCACAGTGTAATAGATTTTTAAAAGCCTTGTATTCAATTGCTTCTTTGGAGTCTTGAGCATAAGCTTCTCTCCACAGAAAAGAGGAAAGATGAATTTCTGATGGGAACAAAAACCTATACTGTTTTTGTTGTTTTGGTTTTGGTGGTTTTTTCTTATTTGTTTGTTTGTTGTTTGGTTGGGGAGGTTGTGGCTTTTTGCGGGAGTTTTTGAGCTGTTTACTGTAAAATTTGCAAATACCGTTGTAGAGTATCCTGTTTCTATCACCCTTGGTATGGAACCTGTGCAGCTCTCATAGTGCTATTACACTGTGGTATGTGGAGAGAATGACTTGACCAAAGTGACCTGGCCAGCCAGTGGCAGATCCCGAGCTGAGCATGGGCCTGCTGAACCCCAGTGCCCTCTCCAGTAGAGTTCACTGCAGAGAAATCACTTTGTCTGCAGATAACCACATGCTGATACATGAAAACGATGATTGTGTGATCCCAGATTTTTCTTCCTTCAAGATAAATAAAGATAGTCCACCTGAAGGAATGCAGTCCAAAGAAGAAAACTCAGAGGACAGGAAATTTCTCATATCCCAGGCTGCAGGACAGACACCATCTCCCCCTGTAGACACTCTGTCTGTTAATCAGAAGCTCAGCAATGGCATCTCCAGCATGAAAAAATCTCCAGCTACTCAGGAAGTCAGCCCAATTGAAAATGAGGATTTCTGTGCTGTGTGTCTTAATGGAGGAGAACTGTTGTGCTGCGATCACTGCCCCAAGGTCTTCCATCTCTCCTGCCATGTTCCAGCCCTGCTCAGCTTTCCAGTGTATGTATGACATTTCACTAATGTGCTGTTCCTACTCACTGCCTTGGGGCAAAATATATCCTCAGGGATGTATGTGTCAGCCTTATACTGCATCTCTCACTTGCTCTTTTTGATGCTTTTCTTGCAAAGGGAAGAATTGTCTTACACACTAGGAATTAGATGAATTATGAACAAGAATTGTTTCCAGCCATGTGTGCCCTTTCTGCAGTTAACTGGCCAGTACAACAAAGGAGGTTGCAGACCTGAGACTTTCATGTGACTCACTGGAGAAAAATAAAATCCTAATTCTCATGTAACATCTGAAGTGTAGACATCAGCTCTTTTCTCCAAAAACACAGACTAGCCCCAGGAAAAGGCAACCAGTGAATTTCTATTCAGTTTTCTAGCCAATTTTATGGGAAATTTAGGATTATCAGGGCTTATGTTAGAAATGTTTAGGACATTGGTTTCCCTAAGATATGTTGTCTAGCAAATTGTCACAGATGAATTGTGTGCAATGAGCCAGAAATAGATATACATCCACATACCAAACTCCAGACTTTAAAAGTTAGTGCGTTACTGTTGTGTGCAATTCCGAATTCTCTTATAAATCTTTATTAAGTGGGACCAAAGGCTACTACTTCTTTTGTGCCAAGCCCAAATAACTGTCTCAGCTGAGAAAAATATGTTACAAGATACTAGTTTGGAGATTGTGGTTTGTTCATTCTGTTCAAAAAACTAGGAATTTTCAACTCCTCTAGTTTCAAAACAAAGTGAAAACCAAGTTTTCCTGTTTAAAATAAACTTAAATTCTAATGAAACAAACTAAAATTCTCTATTCACAGTTCTTTAATACATCTTCATCTATAGGTATTCAGACCCTGATGTTGCAGAATTTGTGTCACTGCCTTCATGAAATTCTTCAAGAGATTTTTGAAACTAGATCTACTAGAAAGGACACACATGCCCTTGCAGAATTATGTCTATTTGGTTTGAGAACCCATGTACTAGTGCACATTATGACCTGTTCTGATAATGTTGATTTCTTAGATAAATACATCGATTATCAAATTATCTTATGACCCAACTATTGCCTGTTTTACCTTAATATTTTTTTAAAAGTCGCATTTGAATCAATGCAGCTGCATACACTGCTGGAACATGATTTCAAACATTTAAAATTTTGTCTTTTTTCTTTTCCTTTGTGACAGAAAAAGTGTCATGAGTAGAACCTGAAATTGCTGCACTTCTAATTGGGTTCAAATCCATTGAAGAACATCTAGTACAATGGGCTTCAGATTGACTGCTATTGTAATACTAGTTAAGAATGAGACCTTCCCAATACAGTGATTTATGAGATTTGTTATTTGACAAGGTTGTGGAAAAAAACCAGCATGTTTTTTGGTTTATTCTTTTGCAGGGGAGAGTGGGTGTGCACCCTTTGCCGTAATCCAGTGAAGCCTGAGGTAGAATACGACTGTGAAAACACACGCTACAGCCACAGCTATAATGTACAATATGGCCTTGATGACTGTGACCAGAAGGTGGGAATAACTGTATATTGTACTATTTAGAAAAGGCCATATGATCTCAGCATGAGGCTTTGCCTTTTCTTTGGAAAGGTGATGGTTTTGACTTGGTTGCTACTCAAATGTTACAGACAGTAGCAAATAGAACAAAAGCAATCTTACTATTTAGTTATATCATTCTCTTCTTTCTAGGCATTGCTGTTCAATTTTAAAATGAATGTCATGTTACAGAAAGATGAAACAGGCAGATCTTGACTTCTTTTCTACTTTGAACAGGGAAGTCATACTCAGCAGCAGAGCAACTTCCCTGAGTCAATTTGTTCCTGGCTTTCTGACGCTGAATCTTTTTGCTTTAAGACTTGGCACTTCTCAGACATGAGACATCTGCTTGGGCCACTGAAATGACATTTTTGTGATGTAGACCCTTTTTGACTTTCATTTGGAACGAAATCATCATACAGTCTTCATGTGTACTGTTAGTTCCCCTGAACGTGATGTTTAGGCTGTTGATTCAGCCTAGATGAAAGCTTATCCCTTTACATACCCATTACCAGTTTCCTCTACCAAAATGAAAAAAAGTGCCTTTTCTTAAAGTCCACTTGGTACTTGGAAGGCACAACTTTCCAAACAGGTGGAAATCCTGTGTGTATTGTTGATGACTGGACAGAGAGGCTGAGTCCAAACAGCTGAGTGCAGATGTTGAGCTGGCCCTGTGCAAAAGGAGCCTAATTTAAGGCACTGGTCTAATCTGGGCACCAGTCATAAAGACAACAGCAATGATTCTCAGAGCACTGGGGCCCCTTGGCAAGACCTATGAGCACAGCCAAGCATTGCTCAATTCATCCATGCTGTTTCCAGACCTGAGCTACTCTGTCCATGCAGAGCTGGACATAACTTTTTTACACTGATGTGATGCCCTTTTTTACTGGATTTGGTACAGCTGGACAGAAATTTTTGGGATCTGGATCTTGAGTAGTGAAGTTTCATTTAGAGAATTGAGATGAATAAAAATTCCATTGTTTGTGAGCAAATATGGCTTATGATGTTTTTGTAGTGCATTCTTTTTGCACTAGTGAAAAAGCCAAAGACTATTATAAGTATTTTACAAGTTAACAATGATTAGACAAAACAATTTTCATACAGTACTACCAACTACATAACTTGCATCCATTTCTATGAATGGATACGAACAGTGTGAAACGTTTCCCATTTAACTGTTTCCAAACTGTTGCTGCTGTTCTTTCAGTCAAGAGCCAAGAAATAGGTCTGAAGTGCAGAAAGGAAATAGTAATAGCAATTAGTTCCCAAGGGTTTCCAGAAAAGATATGTGCATACAAAGTTTTTTACATAGTTTCTTTTCCTGCATTTCTTGACTATCCTTATTTTCAAAGCTATAAAAGTGCTATGAGGCAAAACATCCCCCTGATTAGGGTGAAGTGTGCCATTTTGCATCAGAAGTGCACAGTCTACATGAGAATTCTGTTGTTGTTAGTAGGATTGATTAACTAAGGACAAGAATGAAACTCACTTCTTTTGCATTAAAATGTGTTTCAAATCTGGCTCCTACAGAAGTGTGAAAAGCTGGTGCTTTCCCTGTTCTGCAGTAATATGAGCCTCCCGTTCCATGAACCTGTCAGTCCCCTGGTAAGTACTGCACATGCACGGATCAGAGGAAATCCAAAGGATACTCTGGCACACCTTGTAAATGTCTCCTTTATCTTCTTGAAAGATATTCATGAGGTTTTTTTCTGAACAGTATTGCTCAGCGTGGAAGTTTTCCTCTTGCAAGTGCTTTGAAGGTGTCAGGTTGGAGGCAGGTAAATTGTGGCCAGGTTTGGGTGCCAATTTATGATGTTGGTAGAGTACAAAAGGTATCTGATAGCTTACAGTGATTAAAAAAATTGACTCGCCATGTCCATGGAAAATGTTGTGCTGCCATAAGAGAGGCCTGCTTTAGAAATAACCCTGGACTCCCTCTTTACCCTCTCTGTGGACAACACCAGAAATGTGACTGTGTGTAGGGGAAGATGTAGAAACTGTTGTTTCGTCTATGTACTCAACATTTGCAATGTTAACTGTCTGTTTTAAGGAAACTAGAGATTTGCGGTGTTGTAACAATAGAACACAGTGAGAAACATACTGGGCAAGGGAAAAATAAAGGTTTTATGTGAAGGAATAGTCCAAATAATGGTAAAAACCCCATTCCACCTAATAAAGCTTGCAGTGAACTTATGGAACAAATTACCTAACAAGTAGGTTTAGACCAAAAAAGATTTAAGGAGTGTGATATCCTGGTAGCTCATGCCCATTGAAAAAGACTCTTGTTGAACTTTTAAAAGAGTGCACGGTATCTTGTTTTCAGTCACTCTTGACAGACTACTTCCCACATTATCAGCTGCCGGTATCTCAGCACATTCTTTTTGTAATTCCCTGGGGGAAATGTTAGCTAATTGTCAGTGTTGCATATATTATTGATTATGGTTAAACAATGACATTTATATCTGGGGATAAACTTTACAAAGTGCAAATAGCAGAGTGTAAATACTGAGTGTAAACATTGAAGTGTGCTATTTTCAAGTTCAGTCTTGCAAGCAAATATGTTTTTAATAAAACCAAAAAGTGCTCAGGAAGATAATGTAGACAAGTGTAGGCACTAAAAAACTAGAGCTCTCTTCCCTGATGCAAAGACTCCTCTGCAGTGACTTCTGTTCAGACTTCGATAGAAGTCACTGGAGGAGAAATTAATTAATTAAAACAAATAAATAAATTAAAAATGTTACACACTTGCATTTTATTCTTATTGTAGGCTCGGCATTATTATCAGATCATCAAAAGGCCAATGGATTTGTCAACCATACGAAAAAAGCTGCAGAAAAAGGACAAATCCCACTATGCTGCACCTGAGGAGCTTGTGACTGACGTGCGTCTCATGTTTTGGAACTGTGCAAAGTTCAATTATGTAGGTTTCTGGTGTGCATGGCTGGGGGGATACAAAGCAGAGGGTGGCTCTTTCAAGCTGTCACACTGGTTCTTTGGAAATCAGATATGAGATTGGGATAAACAGAAGTATTATTCAGTTTCGTTATTTGGAAATTGTGTTGGGTGTTTTTTTAATGACAGAAATGAAGTTAAATATTTATCTGAGAAGTTGAGATACATATGGATCTAAAATTAAAGAGGGACATCTTAGCGGACCACTCTTTGGAATGTTGCTGGGTTTGCTGTGAGAAGCCAGTCATAGCCAGCAACATAGCTGGGAAAAATCAAGTGCGTAGAAATTCCTAAGCAGTGATGACTGCTGTTCTTTCTAGTTCACTGCACATCTCTTTTTATTAGAGGTGCAGAAACGTGTTCCTTAATAGCAGCATCTGGTTTTTACTTACACTGAAAATGCAGAGGGACTAATGGGCTGTAGAAAGTGTGCAGGAGACTAATGGAGATGTAGCAGACAGAAACAAGGCGAGACAAAGGGTAGGTTAGTTATTTGGTTTTGATCCTTGATGATTTCTGTGTGCAGTAGCACTAAATAGTTATTGATTCTCTTACAGCCAGATTCAGAGGTTGCTGAGGCTGGACGATGCCTGGACGAATTCTTTGAGGACAAACTGAAGGAGATTTATCCAGACAGGCATTTTCCTTCGATGCAACAAGACGACTCTGATTCTGAAGAAGCGGAGAGTCAGAACAGCAAAATGCCGCCCCAGGATTTTCAGTGGCCGTCGTACGGACAGGAGAGCGTTCAGCCCAAAAGGAAACGCCGCCATGCTGTAAGAGTGCAAAAGCAAAAGCATTTGCTTGCCAAGTGGCCACCCTGCTAATTCTGTTTACAGATACTGATGGGAAGTTTTGACAGGGCTGTGTGGGAAAACTGTCAAGATTGTATCACAGATATGTGATCAGTGCTACAATTTTATGTCAAGATCCTGTGAGTGGAATAAAGTGTCGGCTGTGTATAAGTGTGCGATCGAGAACAAATGAAGCCTCTCAGGCCACACAGTTATCTTCCTAGCAGAGAACTCTGTCAAGACTTCTAAAAAGACCAAGCCCTTCAGCTATTCACTATCTGTTTCCTTTGTACACAGGAAAGTGAAAAAACTAAAAGAATGATGTTTCAGCCAGCTAACAGCCTTCCTCAGGTATGACCTCCTCAAGAGATGAGATTTGCTATGAGGAATCCAGAAGCATAACTGACAGAGTTAAGGTGTGTGGGAGGAAAGCAAAGCACTCGGGCTGTTTATTTAAACTCTCCTATTCTGCTGACCATATGCCTTATTTCTAGATCTTGTGGATAGATA
The DNA here is from genome assembly GCF_009829145.1 of Chiroxiphia lanceolata. NCBI lineage: Eukaryota > Metazoa > Chordata > Aves > Passeriformes > Pipridae > Chiroxiphia > Chiroxiphia lanceolata. The sequence continues at coordinate 12,085,672 of NC_045642.1, forward strand.
ACAGATCCAAAATGTTTGAATCTGTCAATATTCAATCTGTCAAATCATATATATGTTTTGCAGTGTTTACACTGAAGTACTAATGTTTTGGTCATAGTTAATGATGAATAATAATAAAAATAACATACTAATAATATCTAATACTGCAGTACCATTTTATAATCTGTTCAATGTGACATCTCTGTTTTATAGAGCACAGGTAACCATGTAACAATCTTGCAACCTCAGTGTGAATGTTGGCCATGCTTTGTGGTAAATACATGTAGTCATTAAGGCTGTTGTCTTATTCAATGATTTTTCTGGGAGCTTGACTGCTCAAAGCTTATGAGATACAGTATAATGTGATTATCTGATTAGCTGTTTCTTTTGAAGCAGAGCATTTTTATTAAATCACAAAACAGCAAGTGCTAATAGTGCTAATGCTAGGGCTCTGTGTGAGCTGTTTCTGAGTGCATACTGGATGCTCTGTTTGCAAGGCATGATTCTTCTGGAATCTAATTCATGCTTGGTAAAGCAGCGTGGGATTTCTTGGGTCTCAAAGGTAGCATTTTTATACAACACAGGCCAGTTGTTTTTCTATAAAGCAGATATTGGAATTCGGTAAATTAACTATGCAGTGAATTACATGGTTATAGAAGTGCCTGTAAAATGATGTCATATATTTCTGATTTTCTCTTTGCTTATTTCTTGTAGTTGTGATTACCAGCAGTACTAGAAGATGATGAGAATGTATATATGTAGAAGCTCAAACAGAGTGAAAGGATGTCTAAGCTGAGGAGTTTTTTTTGCTAAATTTCACATTGTATTGGCAGAACGCCACCAGGAGCAAGTTTAGAGTTCACTTGAACAAAGGTTGCATGAAATTATAAAGTCTTAAGGGTGGGATAGGTAACATGACATCACACCTGAACAGAGTGATTAGCCTGCAAGTTACTTCCCAGCTCTTCCAGAAGCAGGTGAGCCACATTTTTGCATGGCCAATGCTTTCTTCATGTGTGTGAGGGGTATCTTCCTCCTTGAAACTCTGCCTAATCTGGGCTGAAGTCCAACTCTGAGAGAGGAAGTTGCTGCAGATCTCAAAAGCAATTAAAATTCATTTTAATTAGGTTCCTGTAAATAAAGATGATATTTTCAGCATAGTTTATATGGGCTATTTGGTCTGCTAACCATGTATGTTATTTTAGATAACACTTTAAAGTAAAGGTTTATATATGAAATAATAAGACATGAATGTTATATTCTACTCTGTGTGACTTACTGTTTGTTGTTAACGGTAGTGAGCCAATGTTTTCTCTTCTTTGAAGAAATGAAAATCTGGATATTATAAACTGACTGGAAAACTGTGAGATGAAGAGACAGCCTTTTCATTTTCTGTATATGAATTCGTATATGTTTGCTTTCTGTCTCCTGTTCTCAAAACAGTATCTTGGCACAGGGAAATGAGTGCAGGTTTGTCACTGAATTAATCACCCTTATCTGTGTTACAGGTGTCACTTTTTCTCAGTTCTCCACCAAAGCCCTATCTGTTTTTTACCATTAATAGTGCAAAAATGAAATGCTGTCTAGCTTTCATCTAGGGGCAGTTCTAGAAATGGAAGAGGCTATTGACAACTTCCTCTTTTCGTGGAAGAGCAGAGTCAACAAGAGCCTTCTTCTGCTTCTTAAAGACTGTTTGTTAACTGTACCATTAGTTTTGGAGAACATATGTTTATAATAAAATTCATAGAGGATATATTATGCTTGTATTAAAAATAGAAATTTGCCAGTTTGTCACCATATATAAGATATCCTTTGTGTGTGTGCTGGCACGACTTTATGACCTAAGCACTCTTAAGGCTAACTTTGATTCTGATTGCTTCACTAAGACATAGTAACTGTTAAAAAAAACCAACCTCATAAACTTTGTCATGTTAGTAAGCAGAAGAAAACCTGAACTCATAGGAATGACTTTCAAATACAGTTCTCTGGCTCACCAATTTCACAACACAGTGCGTGTCATAAGAACAACGTTATCCATCTTGGATGTTGCCTTAAAATTGCTGGCTTGTGGTGTTCCTGCTACTGGAAACCATACCACCAGCACCCATAAATTCTTGGGGAGTTTACCCTGTCAAAGTCCAGTTGCAAACTGGTAACAGCACTGGCCATTATGAAAGGAAGGGTCTCTCTTCTAGAATTTAACAGCCCATGTGGCCCGAAAGAGAAGTGATGGATTGTGTAGTTACCTTTTCTTCTATCACACATCCTGTTTCACAATCTAGAATGTGTAGGAAAAGAAGCAAGGAGGAACACCTGAAGTTTTCCCATGGAAGTAAGTATAGCAGAAACAAATGCCAGGAACACTGTGGAAACTCTGACAAATTCACTAGGTCCTGCAAATGTAACCAAGGGCTATGTGTAATGGGTTACATGTAGAATGGGAAAATCCTTTCTGTATTTAAATAGTTGGAAAAGAGATTAATTCAGTAATAGGTCTGTTAAATAAGAAATTTGAATTTCATTCCCCTACAGACAATTTCAAAGACATACTTCATCCAGTATCGTGACAGAAGAATGGCATTACAGTTAATACAAACAGGTGTTTAACAATACAGATTAATGAATGACTGCATGTTTATATGTGTAATGTGCATTGCTGGACAATAAAATATGTGAAATGCATTTTTGCACATCAATCTGAAATTTTTGCTCTGAGTACATCTGCTTTTAATTAATATATGGATTGTATAATATCATTTAACACTTATTAGCTGAGTTGTTCATGACTACTGATAGCAAAACAGAATGGTTGTGAGAGCAGCTATGTTAACACGGGAGACAGTTTTCTGTTTGTGTAGATATTTTTGATACCAAGTGGATATTTTGCTTTTTTCTTTTTCAATTACTGTAAGTTATTGAGAATCAAACATGAAATTAACAAGTAGCAAAAAATGTTTGTAGTTTAAGTGTCTGTATATTTAATCTGAAGGAATCAGAAGAGGTATTCTAAAATTGAAAATGCTAGAAATTGAGAAATTAGAGAATAATTTACCAAAAAAACCCAAAAATACTTTGGCAAGAAGTCAAACAGACACTGCAAGTGATTTTCTGTCGTTATTGGTTCCTCTCAGTTTGGTTTATGAGAGAATAAAACTATCAGCATCAACTTTCTGACCTGGTGGCCTGCTGGTTTGAGGGGTAAGGAATCCTCTCAGGGTTACAACTGTGCTGCTTTTCAGACATAATTAGGAGATAATTTGTAGATAGTGGTAACTTTTTTTTGTATAAATAGGAAAATGTAGGAAAACTTCAAGTGTTAAATACGGGCAACAGACTTCAAAGCTAAATACCAGCTGAGTTTTTCTGACTTTATTCAGATATCAAATAAGATAATCTGGGGAAAACAAAGGTAGGCAGTAGTCGTAGGTTAAGGAGGATGCATATCTTTTGAGGCTGTATTTGTAGATCAGGAGCAAGAAGTAAGAGATGGAGTGGTTGTTTATTGAGAAAAGCTACTGTCTGTTCCTGTCTATTAGTAAATGTTTGTGAAAGCACATTTTAGCGCATAACTGTGTGTGTTTTCATGAGAGCATTTAGTAGACTGGTAGCATTTAGACTAAGTAGACTTTTATATTTAGAAGTTTATATTAGTAGAAGTTTATATTAGGTTATCTAACAGTAAGAACATGGTATTTGGGTGGCTTTTTTAAGAAAAGTGTTTACTGTGGTGGGAATGTTACTGTGGAGATGCAAAATTGCAATGTTCAAATCTGTTGTCAGATGTCTAGCTCCAGTTGCTCCCTTTTCATTCCAAGTGTCTGAAAAGAGGTTCCTGAAAGATACTTTTCAGATAACTTCTTCCTGCTTAGGATGTAATTTTTAACAGATTCCATGTAAATTCCATCTCACAGTACATTATTTCTGTAGAAAAGTCTTTTTTAGGTTAAGAAGATAAGAGATGTAAATGTTTTTCCCAGAGCAAACAGGGTAGTGTCTGAAGGCCAGAGAGTATTTTAGTGCTTTTGGAGAGTGTTTGACATGGTTACCAGTTTTATGGAAGTAGCAACACTGATCTGTGGTTGTGTTGGGGATGTTGATTTGTAAGTTACTGTCTCATCTGTTGTGCCTAGGACAATACTGGCAGTAGGAAGAGGCAGTCTGATACTGAGGTAATGCTTATTACATTTGTTGTCAAAGTCATCAGGGGATTCCAGGTTTCTGATATAGATCACAGAGGCATCATTTAGTTATTTTAGGCATAACATAGATGCTATGTTCCTAGATGGTCTGTGCTGAGATGATATATCTGTCCTTTATTCCAACGTTCCTCCCTTACCTGGAGCATCTGTTTGCTTGCCTCACTAGAATGACTTTTTGACAATGTGTCTCATTAACAGTGATCAGCTGACTTTAGATGGAAACAGAAAATCTATTTTTATTCACTGGCACTTGGGCAGGAAATGAATATTTTTCTTTTTTTACTTATTAGCTTGCTCTTGCTTCTGATGAAGTTAGTAAGAGAAGGAATGGTCCTTGCATCTCATAAATTCAGTACTTGCTCATTATTCTATGATATATATCCTGCTCTAGGAAAATCTGTAGATACTATTTCATTTTGAACAGTAGAGGCGGAGTTTCTTGATGTAGTGCAGGGTATGGGACAAACAGGGAAGTTGAGAGATGCCTTATGGGAAATTTACAGTGAAAATATTGTAAAAGTTTCAAATTAGAGGTAATATTTGGATTGTTTGCTCCTGTGGGGAGATGTTGCAGATTTAGCTGGTTACCAGGTCTTGTGCTGACTTATCTCCTGGCTGAATGAACAAACATAGCACCCTAATAGTGCTTCAAATGTTGAACTATGCTCGTAGAAACTCACAGGACTTAATCTGGTTTTATACTGGGCCCAGCAAATGTCAGCATATAGCCATCATTAAAGAGCATCAGAATAGTGATATCTTTGGACAATGAAAGTAAAACAGATAAACTGTGCAGGGTATGGAGTGGCAGGACATTTTATGTAGTTATTTCTAGGTTGTATGGTAACTTGAAAGTTAGTGTGTTCATTCTATAAATAATCATGTTTTTGCTGTTTACTACACTTATGTTTCCTGCAACAGCATTAAAGCAGACCTAAATTTAAGTCAAGGAAATAGTTTATGCCCATGTCTTTACCATATTGTGTAGTCTGTGGTGCATAGTGCAACACTTCTGAATTTACAACTCACTGGGCCGAGCTAAGCAGTTCTCTGCTGTAGCTGAACAGCAAATGGAAAACATCCTTAATCTCTAATACTGAAAACATTAATAGAATGAGATGATGACTGTAGAACCAGTGGACTGCTGGGTAAGTGTTCTGTATATCACAGAAATTAAACAAAAACCTTATAGGATATTTTAGTCTACAATATAAATAAACAATATAGAGCTTAGATAAAGTGAAAATCAATTCAAAATTAATCCTAACGTCCTACCCAAACTCTGTGTTGCATCTCACCCATAGCTGTGCATACCTCAGGCATCTGCAGTGAGTATATAATTAACACATACAGGTGGGCTTTGGTTTATGAGAAATAACATTAAAAAATTCAATGTTTTAAGCAAGCACTGGACACCCCTTTGTTCCTTTTCCCCTGTGGTCTCTGAGGACTTTAGAAACATTGGTAAACTGGCTCTCATCCATGTTTTTGATGTACTCATAAATATTTCCCATTTATAACTGTGAAAAACAGCATGATAAGCTAATGGAATGAGTGAGCAGCAGAAGTGAAAATTGAATATAACCCTCAGACCTGGTTGCAGGATTATCATGGAGCAGAGTTAAATGCAAGTATTGTGAGATGACTCAGATTTGGGATGCAGAGCTGAAACCATTCATTAGGGAAGAGCAGATTTGGCTCTGACAGTGTGCTGTACATGGTGCTCGAGTTTAGCATCTCCAGTCCTGGAGCAGGTCGAGAATCACACAAAGTTTATCCTACCTACAGGAAAGTTCTGTTCAGTGAAGGACAGTGGGGCAGTGCTCAGTTTGCAGCTGCAAATCCACCGCTGCCTCACAGCACGGGAGCAGCCGCTGTGGCCTGGGCAATGTGGTACCATGACTGTAATCTCTGGCTAAGCAAGGTTATCTCAGGGATATTACAGGCAGGATGGATTTTCTCTAGAGAATGAACCTCATAAAGGCTCTCCAGAAAGAATTTTCCGTACCATTCAAGAAAATGGAAAGTATTTGTGTTTATTTTTGATCTTTTAAATACCACAAAAATCTCTGCAGTACCAGCGTTATTGATTGTCTTGAGTCTGCTGGACAAGGAGATCACAGCAATGACCTTTTGAGGTGACAGTCTTGCTGCATGTTCGTAACTCTTGCATCATGTTCAAATCTCTTCCCAGAGTGCTAGCACTGTGCTGTGTTGTGTTGCATCATACCAGCCTGAGCCCAGTGCCAAGGGGCTGGTAATCCCTGAGGGCAGGTGAGAAGCAGCCTGTTGTGGGCACATGCTTGGAAGGGTGGGAGCACCCTGGAGACATTCAGGCCCTGAGCTGGGAAAAGTGTCTCTCCAGCAACCCACCTGCTATCTAGATGACTCATATTGTGTAAGGATATTTAATGGAACGAGAATATGTAAGTTCCCTCCTTTCACTGGTCTTCATTAGGGAATACTGTAAATATCTCAGTAAATTTTTAGCCTCTGAACTGAGCCTTCTATTCCACTGTCTAGAAGAGGAGATACCTGCAGAACTAGTCTGATTCTGTGTTTATTGGCTTTTACTGCTTCCAAATAATATATGTTCACTTTATGGGTAAATTTACATTGGTTGCCTCGCCTTTTCCCAGCTGTCAGTACTGTAATGCCCTTCTCATTTTGAGTCAAGTTCTCCTGCATTATTAATTTACCAGTTTGTAATTAAATGATTAGCTAATCAAATTGTTCCCTCCAGAGTACCTGTGCAAATGCGTTGAAGACTGATTGATTTAATCGAGGTCACTGAGAGATAATTCAACCTAAACCTTATGAAGTGTGAGAAACAAAGATGAAGAGGCTCTTTGTGTTGGTAGAAGTATCTTTTAGCCTTGTGCATGCTTTCTTGTAATTTCAGTGAGGAGAAAAAAGTGTTTCTGGAACTAGAGATCCAAAATTACACCAACTTTTGTGTTCCTATTACCTTACCTATTTAAAATGCAGCTCAGACTTTAAAATGCATCATGATAATATCAGTTGTTTTCTCTTTTATTTTACACTGTCTCATCCTATGGGAACAAAATGAGAATTCTTTTAATGGAATTGAAGGTGAATAAACACCAAAGGTGATACTGTGGGGGTGGCATTGCAATATTGTTATTGCTGGTTTTGTCAGAGAAGTTAAGTCTGTGTTTAACTCTCTTCACTGATTTGAGAAAAACTGCTTTTGCAGCTCGTATGGAAAGGTAAAATGCTTACTCTGATGTAAAGGGGTGGGAGATGAAAATAAGGTGTTTTTTCCTATTTCTCTCTCTGTTAGTTTTTGCAACCAAATAGGTGTTTGCTCAGGTTCCTCACAAGCATTTAGGTACTGCTCACTTCCAGAGGTGGTGGCACAGCCTGAACTGGTCGGTAAACTTTAAAGATGCAGCAAAGCTCAGGTTTTCGCTATGTTTCCTTCAGACCCAGGGACACAGCCTCAGGTAATAGAGGATTCACCACCCCAGGGTAAAGCACGTGGCGGGTCGGCAGGCAGCGCTGTGCTGGCTGCAGGGCATCAGAGGAGCTGGTGCCTCCGAAGCAAGGCAGCTGGCTCCCTCTGCTGCTTTCAGCGCGATTTGAGTTGTTTTAAGTAGCGAGCACTCGCCTCCTCTTGGTCCTGGAGGTTCAGTATCATTGCGCCTTCTGGTTTTAATATGATTTCCTTCCCTGGGAGGTAGCTACGAAGCTGTATGTTTCCCTTCTGCTTAAAATCTGTACAGACCTTTACAAAGATTAATGTATGTATTTATAACCGAGAATCAAACTGTAATGTGACAGCTGAGTATACACATTTTAGGTAAGACCTCCATAAAACCATAATTACACTCATCTGTTTCCCTTAAGTACCCAGTAGAAAACAGTTAGTGCTTATATATCTCTTGATAGCTCTCTCTCAATCTGGTGTTACGGGGAAAGAGGGAAGTTAATTTCTCCCTTTATTTTCTTTTTAGAAAAAGATAGTGCTTAAATTCAAATATATGAGAAAGCCAAGCTAAAAATGTTTGTCAAAGGAGCTTTATTTGTAGATGGAGAGTGTCAAAACAACAGGTTTTCTCGAGTCTCTCTAATCTTGATACACAAATTATGGCAAAGACAGAACAGCCACATTTCTAATAAAGCTGTAGCCATATAAATAAATATTAACAATAAATAAACGCATACTATTTCTTAAAAATGTGAGTAGTTTCAACAAAACTTTTAGACATAAAAAGTGCTTTATAAATAGCTATAAATTGAATTCTCATTGAAAAGGTACACAAATGAGCCTTACCCTTATGGCCTGGCTGTTATGCAATTATTTGACCAGATTCTCACCTGGGTTAAATTAGTGAACACCTCGAGGGAGGGCTGTGAAAGGCCAGTTTCCGCTGTGGCAGGGTTGATTCACTGGCTCTGAAACGGATACATTTGTATGTCCAAAAAAAACGGAACTGATTTAAGACACTATTGGGAAAGAAAAAAAATTAAATTGGACTAAGAGGCACTACCTGCTTGTGGGGTTTTTACCACTTACTGGTAAGCCTTTTAGGGGCATTAGTGCTAGCATATTTGATCTTGTACACTTTAAAAAAGGGTCAGCTACAAGAATTTGCCAATCTGAGTGCAACCAAGTCACCTAAAGGTAAGCTCCTCATGCTTTCTGAGTATCCTCATATACCGCGGCACTTGGAAGTCACTGTGGACTCTCGGTGGTTTTTTGAGCTCATTTGAAGGAACTTTAGACTTTCTACAGCCTAATGAAGCTGTCAGGCTCTGTCTCTCCTGTAGCTTTCTCCGTGAATCTTCCACGTGTCCCGTACCCACCTGTGCCTCTCTTTGCTGTCGCTCGGTAGAGTCGGCCTCTCCCGAGGCTGGGCGGTGTGTCCCGGTGAGGGACTCCCTCTCCCGAGGCTGGGCAGTGCATCCCTGTGAGGGTCTCCCTCCCCAGGCGGGGCGTTGTGCCCTGGTGAGGGTCTCTCCCTCCCCATGCTGGGAGGTGAGGGTCTCTCCCTCCCCATGCTGGGAGGTGTATCCCGGTGAGGGTCTCTCCCTCCCCATGCTGGGAGGTGTATCCCGGTGAGGGTCTCTCCCTCCCCATGCTGGGCGGTGTATCCCGGTGAGGGTCTCTCCCTCCCCATGCTGGGCGGTGTATCCCGGTGAGGGTCTCTCCCTCCCCATGCTGGGCGGTGTATCCCGGTGAGGGTCTCTCCCTCCCCATGCTGGGCGGTGTATCCCGGTGAGGGTCTCTCCCTCCCCATGCTGGGAGGTGTATCCCGGTGAGGGTCTCTCCCTCCCCATGCTGAGAGGTGCATCCCGGTGAGAGTCTCCCGGCTGGCACCGCCTCCGCGGCCTGTCCCGAGGTACCAGTAGATGGAGCTCCAGGATCCCGATCGCTGAAGACACGGTGAAACCGCTGTCGAAGGGGCAGGCTAGACCTTGGTATTTTTCTGTGGTGCTGGTGTTTGTCCTTTGCTGTGACAGTGAACTTGCACTGAGAAACGAATACACGCGCAGCACTTCTCAGGATTTGAGAAGTCAAGTTGTCTAAAAAAAAAAATTCGTTAAGCATTTCATAGAATGATAGAATGATTTGGGTTGAAAGGGATTTTAAAGATCACCTAGTCTCCTCCCCTCTGCCAGGGGCAGGACTACCTTTCCCTAGACCAGGTTGCTCAGAACTCCATCCAACCTGGCCTTGAACACTTTCAGGAATGGGATATCTGCGGTTTCTCTGGGCAACCTGTCGCAGTGTCTCATCATCCTCACAGTAAAGAATTTCTTCCTGATATCTAATCTAAACCTACTCTCTTTCAGTTTAAAACCATTCCCCATTATCCTGTTTACATGTCTGTGTAAACAGTTCTTCTCCATCTGTCTTGTAGGCTCCTTTCAGGCACTGGAAGGCTGCAGTTAGGTCACCCTGAACCTTTCTCTTCTCCGAGCTGAACAATCCCAATTTTCTCAGCCTTTCCTCGTAAGAGAGGTGCTCCATCCCTCTGATCAACTTGATGACCTCCTCTGTACTTGCTCCAGCAGGTTGATGTCGTTCCTGTGTTTGGGGACCGCAGAGCTGGATGCAGCACTTCAGGTGGGTCTCAGGAGAGCAGAGTAGAAGGGCAGAATCCCCTCCCTTGACCTCCTGGCCAGCCTGCTTTTGATGCAGCCTAGGGTACAAGTGGCTTTCTGGGCTGCGATTGTCAGCTTATATCCAACCACCCATCTTCTATTTACTGCTGTGTATCTCTGTCCAAACAATGCTTCCTGAATTTCACCCACTGTCAGTGACATTGCAGCTCTTAATGCCACATTGTCACTGTCAGGAAAATTAATTGAAGGTACTGGCATATTGTATCTCTCAAAGTAAAAATTTCTGTGCATCCGTATATGGGCTCTTACTTAGAATCACACTATTGTGTGTGTGTGAGAGACATCATTTTCCATCTCAGGTAACTGTTTTCTCTAGTGTTGCTGGGGAAGGGTGGCTGGTAGCTCTTTATCTGCTGTATATTTAATGCCATACCTATCCAAGACAGAAATAACTCTCTTTAGGCCTGAAGGAGAGAAGCAGGTGTACTCACACATCACAGGATAAATATTTAGATAAATAGCAAGGATATCTAAAGCCCTATCTAAAGCTTCCCCATGGCCTTTCTGTTAGTACACACTTATGCTGGATTCTGTTCAAAGCACAGCTGAGTAGCACAGAGCAGTGAGAGCTTTCTTAATTCCCCTTTCAGATAAAGAACTTTAGATGTCACATGTCAAATGTAATGTGACCTCAGGGGTTTCAACCTAGTCTTTAACAGGCATTTCTCACCCTCGAGAAAATGCTTGGCTTTTGAAACAATGCCACCTTTCAAGAACTTTGGCTTGATATTATGGCATGACGGTCAAGATTGTCTTGTACTGACTGAGAGGAGCACAGCAGCTTTCACAGTGGTTCCTTTCTTCATATGTGACTTGTACTTAACATTTTGAACTAAAAAATGAAATGTAGCATAAGAAAGTATAATTTCCTGTGTGAGGCTTTGATGTGTTTTGTCTTTTAGTCTCGCTATTGTCGTATTTTCATGATACCAAATGCTTATTCTCCTGCTAATTGATGCCCTTTATTTGACAGGACTATTTACTTTTGTTGGTCTTAAGTTTCTGGCGAAGTACACAGACAGTTTCAATTTGAACCTTTCAGTGGAAGGACACAGAGACGATTCAGTGTGTCTCCTCTGTGCAGACCACCAATGGAATAAACAAACAGTGGACCTCTACGAGCCAGGTCAGCTCAACCCAGACACAATGGAGGTAAATTATAGCATAGGCAGGCTGGGAGCAACCACCAGAAAGGCTGGAAAAGGGTATATTAAAACCGCTCAGATCTGAATAGAGGTTATAAAAACAGCCTGCACATTGTATGTGTGCAATTGACCCCAAAAGGCAGGTAGCCAGTCAGGCAGCTGCCTGGGGACAATGGGACAAACCCCCCTGAGAACAGCCCTGAGTCAGATTGGGTTACGTATTCCTGTTATCACTTACTCTGTAGAAAGACCTCATACCCTTGCCCTGGGTGACTGTTGGGTGGCTGTGTGAGCTGGTTCTTGGCCTGCTTTCCTGGGGTGAGAGCACATGCCAGGAATAATGCACTTGTTTGGCCACTGTGGATTGGAACATGAATCTGCAACCTGGGCATCCTAGAGGAGTCTGCATTGCTCTTGATTCACAAGCCACAGTGGTCAAACAAGCAATTTTTCTTTATGTAGTTGGCATGTTATGTATGACCTCTTCTACTGGAAGTGGCCTTTCTCAGATGCACCTGAGTCACTCAGTGTTGCCTCAGGTTCCACTTGCTGTGGTGTATTTTCTTCACAAACTGAAACTGAAGTAATCTGGAAAACATGCCTGGAAGGACAAGAGAGAGAGACAGCTTAAATAATAGGGCTCTTCCCAAATTTTTAGGGATAGTAAATGTTGAGGAATTGGGGTCTATTTATGATCTATTACCTTTTCCTTTTTTCTTTTTTTTTTTTTTCCTCTAAGTTGCCTTTTTTGCCTGGAAGGCATTGTTTTTTATTAAATAAGTCTTTGCAAAAGCTCTCTGAGCACTGGTATTCCTGGTCACAGCTAACAGTTTCAGTAGGAAAGAAGTGGAGGTGCTGAATCTGAGTCAAAGCAAGACTGGAACTGGGGACTTCTCCCTGAAGCTCAATCCATGCAAGATAAAAAAATCAACACCCCTAAAGAAATGAAAGCACAAGTGGTCAAATTTTAGTGGTAATGCCATGAAATAGTATCCTAAACAGGGAGAACCCCAGTTCCTTCCTAAATCCTGTCAGGAAACATTTTCACTTGTTTTCAAATTATTCCAGGGCTGACAAATACATACCCATGTCTTTATGTCTGGGAAATTAATAATCTTTCTTCAAGAAAAAAAATAGTATCAACTGCACTGAAAAATAAGGAATGTATAACAATTTACTGGAGAAACTGATACATCTGTTGCTTCAGTCCTTTAAAGCTTACGTACTAAATGGGTGGACATCTGAGCTCTCACATTAACTTTGACAAGGTGGCCTACGTATTTGAATAGTACTGGTTTCAAAGGCCTGTTTAATATGATACCAAGAGTTGAGGAGAATGTTTTTAAGCCTGGCCTTTTAAACTTCTCAGCTTTAGGAGCAATTATTTCTGAAATAAATCTGGAGAGTCAACAGTGGCTTTGGTAGGAGATGCCAGACTCTTAAAAACACAGAGGGAGAGTCTGCTGAGGTGAGCCACTTCCGCTCAGCATGAGCTGGAACTCAGTGCCCTGAGGTACTTGAGGGAGATAGCAGCACCTTCAGATCCATATTTCGTAATGTATAATGAGCAGAATAAAAGCAGAACCTTAAAACAGAACCTTTATAATTTTATTTTTTTTAAACTGGAAAATCAAATACATTTCAATCAGGTACTTCAGACACTGCTATCTGTGAAAGTGAAATGACAATATTTTTGGCATGAAAAGAGTATTGGAAAATGCAGAAAAGAAAATGTATAGTTACTACTTGAAGGTAGCTTTTAGTGTCCTGATCCCCAGGCAGGGGATCTCTTGGGCAGGGAGCTGACTGCAGGTTCCCTCTTTCCCAATAACATCCTGATTATACTGCAGTACAAACATCCAAATTCTTTGATCAAATCTACTTCAGAATTATGAAGACCCTGATCCTTGTATACTTTGTATAGAAGCTTTGTTTTGTTTTCTGTTATTTTTTTTAAAGAAATGATGCTTTGCAGTCAGTTTATTTTGATATTCTAAAACCAATAAACAGTGGTCATGTCAGGGCATGAAGGTTAACTGTTGAGTCTGGCTATGTTGCCATAGCTGTTTTAGGGTTAAGATATGCACATAATGTTCCAGATTGTGATATTCATAATTCTAGAGAGAAAAAAAAATCAGGTAATTAAAAGCAAAGATTTTGAATTATGTAGTAATGTCATGCAAAAGACATGAATTGAGAAGGCAGGATTGCATCTGAGTGTCTTCCAGCATTGAAAATGTGGCAGAAACATTGTTCCTCAAAAGCGATATACTCTTCCTAAAATGCGTTATTTACCAGGAACACAGGAGTTGTGGGCATTTGAGTTGGTGTTGCAGTGATTTTAAATCACTGTCTGCCTCCCTAGACCCTAATAGCCTTTAGTTTATTTCCTATTCCCTAGGGCTTAGAAAATGTTTCAGGTGTTTAAAATACTACATGGTAAAAAAAACCCAACAACAAAACACAAACCAAAACCCAAACAAATAAAAGAAAATATAATTACTAGGTAAAGGTAGAATTACAGCAAAAAGTTTTTGAGTGCTTTCCAGGAGGATGCACAAGCTCAGACTTGCCTGATCTATATCCACCTATGTCTCTTCACAATCTCTTTATCTGAATCATTTGGGAAGTTTCTTTATCTGCACATTGCTCTGTAAGGGGTAGGTGTGCCATCTGCATATTATTGTAAATTAGAGGATCCATCCGTCTACTGTTCTAGATGAGTGTGGCTTTCCTGCAGGAGTTTGTTAAATTATATAAATTTAATTCTCATATTCCTTCTGGAATATTGAACAAAACTAATTTTATGACTGCAGGGCTTGAAAGCAGAGGGGGTAGTAAGCTAATATAATTAATCATTGTGTCATTGCTACAGAATAATGGACTAATTCACTTCCTAATTTCCAGTTACTTATCATTTTAAATCTCACAGGGAAAACAGCACTGTATAGAAAGAACAAGGAGCAACCAATTAAAGTAAGTGTTTTGTTTCATCATCTTAAGCAAGTGTAACTGAGGAAACTCTGGTCTCAATTTATTAGTTACATTTGTTCTTTGAGTTTTCACATACAGTTAGGTATTTCACTGACCTGCTTCATATGGAAAAAATAGTGAATTTCCCCATATTGACATATTTTGTGCATCAAATTTGCATTTTTAAAAACCACTTACGTACACAGAATGGTTGACTTGAGTTAAAATGAACAACACAAGCCATCTAAAACATGTTAAAAAATTAGAGGTTTTTTAGTGTCAACTGCAAAACAATTAAAAAACTCTGAAATTGCAAAAATTCAATTGTAATCTGACATTGGGTGCCAAACAAGGCAGTGTTTTTTCCACTGTTTTTTGTATAAGTGCAGCTAATTGAACTGAACCTAGAGGAAATACTGACTTGAACCATTTTCCCTGAACAGGAATTCAGTAACTGTTTGTTACTTTTAAATTTGGTTAGTCTGGAAAAATTTTAGTCACTGCTGAACCCAAATGAGAACCAAACTGAATAATTAACGTGTTTGGCTGTTTAATTAGATGTAAATGTTCAGGATCAGTTTGAGGCATTACTGTTTTCTGCATTCCCTGGTTCAACCCCACTTTTCATTTATCCTGCCCAGATTCCTTCCAGCCTCCTGCCCTGAATCAGATGGTGCTGTAGGTTGTAAAAGACCTTTCAGTAGGATGAGCTGGAGAAAATTGGTGGGGTTTAGACCCTGTGAACAGCATTGCTCAGCCTTCTCTTTTTTGGTATTTCTCTATTCCTGCTTCCATCCTCACAACAAACTTCAGGAAGAGCTCAGAGGAATGACCTACCTGCCTGTCAGACACTAGGAAGAATGCTTCTCTATGTTCTGTTGTGCTGCTAAACCAGCTGTCCTCTGTGCCTAATTGTCAGAGGAGCACTGCTTTGACAAGCCATTTGGAAAAAAATTTACAGGGATTGTGTGGGTTTCCATCTACAACTGGCATCAGGTGTTTAAAAAATTTTAAAGAAAAACTGAGAAGTTCATATGGAAACTGGCATACAACAGTTCATGCCAGTTATGTTGTTAGCAAACTTAAATGTTGTACAAGCAAGCTTTTGGAGTTTGACTTTTTTTTTTCTCTGTCTGCAGAACTTGGTGTCAAACATCCATTTTTTAGCTTAAGAATAGTCTCAAAGACTTGATTGTTCTTTGATCCTAATACTGTGTTGAAGGTAGTTCAAAGTTATGAGGAGTTATGTATGCTGTGTCTTAATGAAATGCTTGTCTGAAATTGTGCTGATAGCCTGCTGTGAAAAAATCAATTTGCCATCAGCAACTGAATGTACTTGATGCTCAATTTAGTTCACCCAACTATTTCACGTTCTCTCCCCATAGTAAAACAAAAGGGTCCTGAGAATTAATTACAGTGTTAGCATCTGCTCGCGGCAGCTTTGCTGATGTACTTAGTAGAATAAGATGGTTTAGGCAGGAGTGAGATGGAGTGTAAAGTTTTTCCCACTGCCATTTCTTATGCAAATATCTTTCAAAGGACAGGCCTCTCTGGTGATTCCTGTACTTTTTCATTTCGTGGTAGAGCACTCAGTTGTGTATAAGCCCAACAAATACTAATTGCTTCCAAATAATTTGTGTTACACCACTTTTTTCATGGTTCATATTTCTATAAATATTGCTGTCTGCACAGTGGAGTATTGTTTATCTGAATACTGGTGATAACATCTCTTACTTTAAAGTAAAACCCAAACTTTTTTATTTGGATCAGTAGATGAATGAGACGCTGCTGAGATTACAGGTTCCTGAGATTCCTCGTGTTGAATCTCCTATTAGTGTAATTCCAAACTGCTGTACCAAGCACACTGTGGAGCAACCTTGAATGTCAGATAAACATACTTCTGTTTTGTGCAAAATCTCCTTTGATAGTTTCATCTTTATTAACATTACAAATTGCCAGTGTGCTCACATGCCAGTCTAAACTGAAGTTTTATTATTCTAAAATAGACTGAGCTGCAGCACAACCTCACAAAATATTGGTAACTTTCAGATTTTAGTATACAAAAATTTTGTATTTTAATGCATATTCAAGTAATTGAATCTCAGTCACTTGATCTAGAAGAAAAAAAAACCCCTAGGCTTTTTTTTTTTTTTTTATTGAAACATCACAAGGTATAAATTACCTTTCTTGGAATGCCTGAGAAAACATGATCTCTCATATCCAAGAGATTGTCATTATTTGTAAGTTGTCTGTAAGTTCTGTCACATTGGATTTGAAATGTGTTCATAAAAATCACTGTATTTTGGAGAGGATCATCTTAGATTTCTGTTAGAGAGTGCTTGAAATTCAATCTTGTCATGAATGATTGCAGAGCCAGTGATGGTGGTAGGGTTAGTCCTGTTTGCATTGGGGAACCATTTCAGTTCATGTAATTATAATAAACCCCCTAAGTTTGGTGAAGTAAGAACAGGTTCATTGTCTTCAGTAGTTTGAAAGAGGAAAGTTATGACCAGGACTATTGGGAATTTTAAATGGTTTTAATACTTACTGTTTCATATCTTCTGACAAGTTGCAAGCACAATTGGGAAAATTGTGTTTGCATGTCTGAAGGTGTAATACACTCTCTAAACCTTCAGAAAATTTTCGTGTGGCCTGTTAGTTGCTTCTGAGTTTTGAAAGTTAGATCAATATCCAAAGAAATACAACTCAAGCTTTCATTAGATTAAGCTTTTTTTTCTTGAAGACATTTGAACATTCTTTATGATATCATTTTCTAATTTCAATCTTTTTTATTATATACACACACACATTACCATTAATGCTTCAGCTTTAATGTTGGATAAAATTTTTAATTTTATGTCCATTAGGTTGCCATGTACCAAATCCTTTTAATTTCTTAACTCATAAAAACATTGTTTAAGCAGTACCTGGTGCTTGTCAGGTGTAGTGGTAATTAACACAGAAGTAAAAAAAAAAAATATATAAATTAAATATTTCATAAATTAATAGTCTTATAAAATTGTAGTACCATAGTGTGACATTCAATACAGACATCTGCGTATCTTGTTTCTTCTATCCTCTAAAATTTTAACTAAGGGTTGCAAGAGCTGTTCTTTGCTCCCCATTGGCTCAGCAATAAAAGAGCATTTCTGTAATTTGTAGATATGCTTTATTAGAACATCACATGGCATGAAATTTAAACTCTCTACATGTATAAGGGTTTTTGAAAGAACATTTGCTACTCTTCTGGAGAAAACACATCCTCTAGATAATGACCTTTTTGGTAAATACTTTGAGTGACTCCTGAGAATGTCTAGACAAACCCTTGAAAATAAAAGGTGGTGTAAACCAAAATGAAAACACAACTAAACTATCGGTAATAACCCTGTCTGGGCCTCAGAACTGGGCTGTGCACCCCCATCCTTTTCTGATTGTCAAGAGACACACTGCAGCTGTGTGAACAGGGAGGTAACAAACAGCCTTAAAACCAAGAAATCACTTTTTCTAAAACCTGGACTGATCGTGTACTTCATTTGCAAGTCTGTAAGTGAGTAGAATCTGCTATTTATGTAGGGAAGTATCACTGAAATTAGCAGTTTACTGAAATTATTGTGCTTTTCTCCCCTCAGTTGGAACATATTTAATTGGCAAATGTCGTAAATATACACTTTATGGTGGAATAGTAATTTTTGTTACTCAAGCTTCTTGAACATTTAATGTGTATGTTGTTAGCAAAATATTTTATCTACTATATATAGAAAATGCCATTGTCCTTCAGAAAATGCTTACAGCATTATTATTTTATGAAAATGGCTTAATATCATGAAGTGATTTAGCTATTATCTTTCTTCTCATCGTATAAGTTGTTCCCATTGTGTACCTGTAGAAAGAGTACGTTGAACTTGAAAAAACGCTTCACTGTAATTCCTTTTTAAAAAATATTTATCATTTTGTATCTACTTAGAAAGGCCAACTTACTTAGAAAAAAAGTCATATTTGTTTATAAAAATAAGATGGTAATTTATTACAATTGCTGTTGAGAATTGTGATCTCTTTAGATACTCAGGTGAATTGAAAACTAGTAGTTTTTATGATTCCTGAATATAATTCCAATTGAGGTATGCGTTTCACATGTTGCTTGGCAGTATTGAGGGGAGGGAAAAACGGAAACCTGTTTTATCATTCTATAATTTTTACAGTACATGATAATTGTTATCTTGCACAAACATGATACATAGTCACATAAGCTGGAAGACTTCCAAACTGATTTTGTCCTATGTTAGTTTTGGTTCATGACGTGTGCAAAATCTTCTGATTTCCATTCCTTGCTTTTGGGTGAGAAATAATTGTCAGAAAGAAGAACTTTTTTTGAATACTTCAACAAAACAGAAATGGAAAGTTGTATGTGCTTTCAATTCGATAAGGAGTGAAACAATTTAGTGATTTTTTTTTTTTTGATGTGGGAAAAGTATTCCTGGTAGCTTAATATTTCATACAGTTGGGAGGAAAAACTGTAAGTTCTCTACATCACTTAATTTCTCTAGACATTGAAATATTTTCACCTGGAGAAGCAACATATTTTGTGTCTAGCATTTTTCATTAGAGATGCTAATTAGCAATACTAACAAATGATGCTGTTATGCATTAATGCTCAGAAGTGCATCCAGGAGCTCCAAGAACAATTGGATCCATTACTGAAATTGGGGACTGATTGTCCTCTCAGAGCTCTTAGAGCTCTCAGCAAAATACCAAATGCATAAATGTTATTGAAACAGCATATAGAGAGTAATTTATTTTTATGTAGTTTTAAATATGTGCCATGGTTTAACCCCAGCTGGTAGCTCAGCCCCACACAGCCCCTCACTCCCCCACAGTGGGATGGGGGAGAGGATCAGAAGGGCAGAAGTCAGAAAACTTGTGGGCATGACATCAGATGGTATGGGATGTCCCTTGGGTCAGTTGTTCCAGCCATGACCCCTCCCCTTCCCTCCTTGTGCATCCCCAGTTTCCTTGCTGGTGGTGTGGAGTGAGAGACAGAAAAGGTTTTGACTCTGTGTGAGTGAAATAATAACAACAACAACAAAAACATCCCTGAATTATCAACCCTTCTTCCAGCACAAATCCAAAACACAGCCCCATACCTGCTACTATGAAGAAAATTAATTCTACCCCAATCAAAAGCAGCACAATATAAAAAGTGAAAGGAGTAGAAGTTGTAACAGAGAGTGGTAGGAAGGAAGGTTTTGTTTAACAATTTGTTGTTGCAGTAGCATGGGATACTGATTGCTTCCTTCTTCCTGTGGTTCATTATAGTTTTGGTTAATTTAGTTAATTTCTACAATAGATAATCTATTTGTTGTGGGACTTGAAAAATGTTATGTGACCTATAGGGTATATTTTGGCATGCGGATTAGTTTGATTTGTGGATTTTTTGAACTAAACATCCTTTGTGTGGTTGCCTGCACTGCATGGAATTGGGCTTGATAACTCACACAGTCCCAGGTACAAGCTCCAATGAAGGGTTGAGGGGACTATTGTCTTTATCCTTGTTTGATGTCGGTAAAATATGGAAGATTTTGCTACACTAACTCCTGTTTAACATAGGTCAGCTTTCAAACCAAATCATTGCTCTGATTGACTCCTCACTATGCTTGTTTATGTCTGGCAAAAATATTTTTCTTTCAGGTTTGAAAGGCCTTCATTTCTTGTCTTCCCTTAATTTTATGATAGCTAGAGTCATCACACTGTAAGCCTTGCCTTTTTTTGTAGTATCAGAAAGTCTTCAAGTCCATTCAGGAATTGAACTCCCATGTGTAGTTGAAACAAAAAAAAATTGAATTCAATAGAGGTCCTTCTTTCAAATAACCCACTCTCTGTTGACTGTGACTGGACAAATGGACCAACTGCAAACATAATAAAATTCTCCTTTCTTCTGTCCTCATACTAGTCCAGCTCATACATTTGACTGACATTATTTTTTTTCCTAAATTTTCTTAAAGTAATTGATTGTAAACTCGGACTATAGTTATTATTTATGAAGTTAGAGTATGGCTGCTGATTTTTTCATGCTCCTGTACCTACCAGAAGACCAATCAAATGGACTTTTCATTTTTTTTTTTTTTTGTTGTTGTTGTTTACTTGTTTGTTGGCTGCATTGTGCTGAAACAATATGTTTTCATCTGCTTCCTTAGCCGAGGCTGAAAAGTCTTGATTTGAACTTGTCTAATTTCTCACATGTTTTTAGTGTGTGGATATAGTAAGGTTATAGGGTTTGGTTTGTTTAGATGATTTCTCTTTTCATCTACTGTCTGCCAAACTAAAATTTTAGAGGGAAAGTGGGAAGTTATATGAGAACAAGGCTTTAATAAACTATCATGAGAGGTACATATAGTTTATTGGAGGCTATTCCATTGCACAGCCCAATGTCCAAGATAATTATTTATGTAAGAGGGTGCTTTTCACTTGCATATCTTATTTCACTTATACTAGTTTTTTTAAGCAATGTCATATTTTTTATACAGCAATCTGTGCAAAATTTCTGAAATAGTTTGTGTACTGAAAAACTTTTAGGGATCTTCAGATTTAAGAAGTTTGGAACAAGTACATTAAATTTAATGGTAGGAAATCTTTAAGAAGGAATATAGACAGTTGTATTGGTTGGGCAAAGTAAAGTGACTGTAAGAATTTTTACTCTTGACATTTCCATTCAGTAAATAACAATCTTACAACAGTGCATATAATTCACATTCCCCTGTTTGTATTCTTAAACTTTGGTAGATTTCTGGGCTTTGTGACTGTTCAAATTGCATGTTGATGGCACTAAAAATGAATGATATTTAATTTAATACCACTGAGTTTTCATTTTCAAGACAAATCTGAAGTAAAACGCACAAATGTGATATAATTTGGAAGATCTTAGGAACAGTTTTCTGTACCCTTTTCCCATGTTCCAAAGTTTAAGAGCCAATCTTTGAGCTTACAGATGTTATTTTGAAATTTTTTTTGCATCGAATAGATAGCTGAGCATGTGTTTGTGTGCATGCAACCATGTGTGTTCCTGGGAACTTTTTCATTTAACATAAAAGAGAAATTGGTACCTCCCCAGTTCATGATAACAAAGTATGGAATGAAGGAATACATACATTTGATTATGGCAGAAAACCAAAGACAAAAGAACAGCAGTGAAAACAAGCCAGCAGGGTTAACATAACTTTTAGAGAGAAAGGCATGTTTGGTTGCTTACTTTTTTCCTCTTCTTAATATAATTACTTAATTTATGACTTTGCATTAAAATGTGCCTTACTGTTATGTGGGAAATTGCTTTTTAATTAGTGCCACCTTGAGTGCATTTTCACAGATACAGTAAAATCTCTAATTACTTGTAATTTTATAATTTATCTTAAATACATAATGATATAACTGTTTACCTATGTAATATATGTATTAGTATGTAACTTCATGCAGCACAAAACACTCTTTTTTGGCAGGCACATATTTAGCTGATGCTTGATTTAATTTCTTAATGGTAAACCTTAAATAAGTTTAAAAATTCAGATCTTTGTATATAAGTGTTGAATGACTGAATAGTTTTGATTAGTGTCAGACAGGTGTAAGGCTGGCTTTACATGTTTAAGCCAGCTTTATACATGTCATAGAGTTTTCATTTTTAAAGCTTTAGTACTGGGAATACCAAGTATCAATACACAGATTACCAAGAGGTTTTCTGCAATCGTGTCTAAAGCACTTTGTCTTTTATATTTATTAAGTAAATTGAATGGGAAAGTGTCGGACTGGATGCCATGACTTGCAAATTGATTCCCATCTCAGTGGTAAAATCAGTAAACGTTTGATCTGAAAGGAGCAAATATTGATGATTTCTGAAGATAAATTCTAACATGTCTTTTTACAGTGGCCTCCACTTTTCATCTGAGGTCCCAGCAGTTTTTGTGAAGGAAAGGTTGGTCCTATCCGGGCTGTTAAAGAAAGCAAAGGTAGAATAAAGATGCCACCTTGTGGGTGAAATAAATGATGCAACAGATTATTTAAAGTAATCCGTATACCAAATAGGTTATATGCATTTGTGACTGGTTGCTAGAATTTGAGCTCGTGTTTTGTTAAACATTTATATTTATTTCTGGAGGTTGCATTTGAGAATTTTGTATGAAGTATTTGAGTAACAGCAGTTGGACCATTCTGGTGTTAAGCGTCAAATGACGGCTAAAAATAATACAGTGTAATTTTGTTCCTACTCCTAATCACCACATAATTCTGACATCAAATTCAATGTGTTGTTCATAATGTCTTAAAGCACAATTTTAATACTGTCAATGTGCCCTAGCTGGGTAACAAAAAATAATGATTTTGTAGATATTCCCTTATGTTCACTCTTTGGATTACCTGTCTTGTACTTGTCCACAGGGTTGTTAACTCCTAAGTGTTCAGATTTTCTTTTAATGGGAACCCTTTTTTTATGGTTTTTGAAGAAGATGATCTATGAGGAGTAAAAGGTTTATTTTTGCAACTGAGAATTGGCATTCATCTGCCTCCACACAAGTACTTAGCTCCTCGTCTAAGTTGGAGTAGGCTGCTTTGAAGTTCCTTCCTTCAGCTTTACTCCTTGAAATGCTCCAACACGTGCAGAGCAAGATCCAGCCTCTCCCAAAGCATCCATTTCCATAAAAACCTGGTGAATGTGCTCACTGGAAAACAGCCATGACACAGCCAGTTCCTGATGTGACTCACCACAGAATCAGGGCTTCATGGGGCACAGCAGGGAGTGAGTACTTGACCCTTGATTTGGCCACACGCTCAGTGACCTCAGTAACTTCAGTAACCTAACTGGTAAATGCATTTTTATTGTAGTAGCTGGTTTTTGTGGTTTTCTGTTGTCCAAATTTCAGAGATAGATATAAAAAATATATAACACTATTCTTTTCAAATTAAATAAAGTACTCTGCATTTCCAGTAGACCAGAGAGTAATAGACCTGTGCCAAACAAGTAATAGTTCCCCAGCTTGATTTATTAGTAGTCTCAGTGAACAAAGGCAAAAATCAAGTTCTACATGAACACATTTTGTGGGAGTCCTGTGACAGCAAGTGGGGTCTTGTGACAGCACTTCTACTATTTGATGAAGATGGCTAGGCAGACATTTCCTGGGAAAAGGCTGCAATGTTTTGATATTATTTTTCATCCTCCAGTCTTCAAATGAGGTTTTATTGGTAGTATTTTTAGAGATTTTATGCCTAAGATGTACTGGTATAAAATGCATCACGTGTACATCACTTTCTATTGGAAACCAGGTTGCTAAACTTGATGAGCATCCAACGGACGGGTTAAAAAATTCTAAGCTCAGTCAGTGGGAGAGAAACCACAGAAGTTGTTTAAAGCTGTTTTCTTCATCATGGCTCCAACTAAACATGTGTAGTACTTGGTCTTTCTGCTAGTTGAGGTGTCTATAAGTAACATAGTGTTCCTTTGGCTTTGGATTCAGTTCTTGCTGGTTTGTCAGTAGGCTTCAGGAGGATTGTTAATGTAACCTGTGTAAATACCTAGGTAGGATTCTTGTTTTCTATGACTAATTTTGGTTGAGATTAGGCAATTTCTGTCTTCTTCCTTTTGTTTTGTTTTTGGTTTTGCGTAGCTGAGCAAGTCATAGCTGGAAGCTAATTTCTCCATATCTCAGATTAATTTATAAAGGCATGGTTTTGCTACTAGCCAAGAGATAGATTTAGACCTTTCATTTGGTAGCTGGAAAGGCAGAGGAGTTCCTGATACTGGATCACAGCTCTGAAGTCTGCTACTCACTCACCTGTTGCCACCATGTGCTGCTAAGCAGGCTGTAGGGGGTTGTAGTAACACAGGTTCTTCTTCCCTGTGCTGACCACACTGTCAGCAGTGCTGTCTCTGGGCTCTGCTGGGGACTGAATAGTAGTGTGGAGGCTTTTCTTGGCTGATGTTGACCATAAGAAGTCAGGTATTAAAAATAATCTATTGCAACATACTGAAAAAAATCCTAGTCTGAAGATGTTCGAGGTTGTTCTCTGCTATGCTTGGAGCTACCTGCTTTGTGTACCCTTAGGAAACAATCAGTGACATTAGAATCATCCAAGAAGACAACTAAGGACTCTGATAATAAGTGTCAGATGAAGCTGGGGGTTTTTTTGTGTATGGTTGTGTGCATCTTTTAAGCATGCCAAGCTCTGCTTGATAAGCCCCTGACCTGTTATTGCTGTGCTGTTTATGTATATTTAAACACTAATGTAGTGCAAGAAATTAACATCATATTTACTGGTTCAAAATCTATTACTGCAGCTTTCTGTTCCTAATGTCCTGTAGGAGTGCTTTCGTTTTGAAAGATTTCTCTTTCTTATGGCAGCTGAGTTCTGTTCTTAATGCTTTGCACCCTGCTCAGAAATTACAGGGTACACGAAACATACTCTGAAATTCATTCAAACTTTTAAAACTTATTATGTCTAGCAGAGACAGATTTAAGATTACTGAGGTTTCTGGTTGAAATACTCCAAGCAAAAATCCATACTCCATTAGTTTCTGAAACATTATGTGACCTTAATTTTCCAGGTATTTTGCCCTTCAAATTGAAGATAGTATTTTAATACTATTTAAGTCTCCTGAAGAGCCTTGTAATATGATAGGCTTAAGTTGTGAAACATTCGAACAAAATGAAAGATAAAAAAGTAATTTAGGATTTTGTATTTTTTTAAAAATATATAGCAACATAAAGATATGCATCAAATAATACATTGAAATAGGTGATAGAAGTTGCATATTTTGGGTACATTTATCAGTGAAATTATGTGTACGTGCAGTCAACCATGTTTCTTATGTGAAGGTCTTCCTTTACATTTGACTTTTTAAGGGAAAACCATTTCCAGTGTCTTGAACCTAGGGATTTGTGTCTTACATTGTGGTGTACTTAAAAAAAAAAATTCTACCTGGCAAGCAGACGTAGAACCACATATCAGGAGATGAAATAGAATTTCAGAGATGACTTGATGGAGAAAAAAATGAAGAATTGTTTTTAAAAAATCTTATGGAAATGTTAGGGGAGAAACTTGTTTTCTTATTAATGTGATACTGTCTTTCAGCAATGTTATGAGGAAACTAAAATGATCAGCAGACAGTGTTATGTCCAGCTCCACAGTATGTTAGAACTGGACCTAATAAATTACAGCAATATCTTCTGATGTTTTATCTGCTCTAGCATAATCCTTGAGCACTCACAGAGCTATGCAGTATGACAGATGCAAAACACATCGCTGCTGAAAAATTTCAGAAAAATGAGGAGCAGTATGTAATTGAACTGTAATGGCACTTATGCTGGATGTGAAATTATATATACTCACATGTATATTTGTATATTTTGTAAGTGAGTGTCTCGATGGTTACTGGAGGCTTTGATGCTGTTTTTAGTTTGGTCTAATATTCATGTTTTATTCATATGCAACAAAAAAGTGTCAATTGCAGGGTTTTCTGTAACTGTCTGCGACCCTGGTTGTTACTCTATATTGTAACAACTTAGCATAGATTGCCTTAGTTAAAGATATTCATTATTTAGCTGAAAACCACTAAATATTATTTAATGGAACGTCCTTTTTACAGACCTGTGTGCTGATAACTGCCTAACAGATTATATGAATGTTATGATGTCAAACAGAACAGCCTGAGTTGTGGGTCTCAATCCTGAGACATTTTTCAGTCATAGCTTCAGGCTGGGTATTCTAGTCACTGAGCACGGGAAGGAATGTAAAACACAACTCAGCAGGCAACCATTAATTGCATCTTGCTTGTCTGAACTGTTGTTTTCTTGTTCTAGGCTGCCAAACACTGAGATTTTCCCGTGTATTTCATTAGTTGTTTCCCAGACCCAGTGGTTTAGCTGTGTGTTTGGTATCCTTCTCCTATAGTTTCAAAGGCAGTGGTTACTAGTGGCTACTAAATTGGGTCTTACTGGCTGGTCCCATTTGGTGAAGTCAGAATAGATTCCTTTTGAAAACAAGACTTCAGTTCTGGTTTTTAAGCATTGCAGCCTGCCTTGGCACTTGGTGAGTGTGAACATGCACCCTGTATTTCTGCCAAGCGTGGAGTAGGACAACTGTGGGAGCAGAGAGGCAGCCAGAAATCTTGAATCAGAGCTGTGAAAAAATGAGTCCCCTTTTGTCTGTGCTTCTGGGTTTTATTTTGCCAAAAACTACCAACTTGACCTCTGATTTGCTGCGTTTTACTAACTAGCAACTGCAAGTAATCTAAAAAAGGTTGTTCCAAATTATTCAAGATTGCATATTTACTGATTATTTTGTTTCATCTAGAAAGCTGTGAGGTTTTGTGTCTGCTTTATCAACTCAGACTAATTAACTGAGCATCCCAGCATTTTGAAATACACAGATCAAGGGTTTAGAAAGATTGTGGAAAGGAAAATGAAATATGAAAGGGTTAAAAAAATTTCCAGTGTTGGTGGAGTTAAGGAAAGATCTTTGTCAGATCTCTAGAAGTACTGAGTATATACCATAAGACATCCACTTACTACTCCTCTTAGAAGTGTCACATGGCAGAAATTTGATAATCCCATTAGTCTTTATGGAGACAACAAGCTTCAGTCTGACTTTGGAAGGATGAATTTGTTTTTATATCTTGTTATCACTAAGGACTAAATAAATTTGTGGCCACTGTTTCTGCCGTTTGCAGAATCCCTTCACAGTGTTATGTCAATTGTAATGGTGACATGTAATTATCTATAGTCTTGTGATCTCTGGTGCTGCTGCATGGCAAGCACTGTATGGCATTCTTTAAATTAAATCAAACTTCCCTGTTTTTCACATTGCAGTCACAGATAAAAAATGTTTTACCTGGTAAAATACAGGGCAAGAATGTTTCTGCCTATCTTTTTACAAAAGAAGAACAAACCAAAGCTTTAACTTTGACGAAATGGCATGATCTTGCCTTTTAATTGAAAGAAAGAATCCTTTGCCTATGAAAATTAAATCTTCCACAGTGTGTAGTTGCTTTTCAAACTCCTCAACCTGACAGTGAAATCATGTAATCTGATAATAGCATGCCTGAGGCTTATTGTGATTTTTTGGGCAGTGGTATCAGCAGATGATGTGCTCTGTTGATTTCAGTCAGTTAGGGTTTGATTCTGATCTCACTGACCTGAGTGTAAATGCAGAGTGACTTCACTGACTTCCCTGGGATTATCATAGACATCTTCGTGTAATCAAAATCCTCATTTATTTTATTGCCTTTATGGTTTCGCTACAGGATTTTCAGAAGTCACTAAAGAAAGAAAGGTATGGATGACTTTTCCTGTCTCTTTGTGGCAGCTTTCTTAATTCAAATGGTGTTTGTTACTGACCAGTTGTTAAAATTGTCATGTATCTGTCTGTGTGTTTGTACTGATGACTCAAGGTCGTTGTGCTAAATGCACATGCTGGTTGACTTTTCGTTGTCTTACAGACAGTTTGAATTGCTTTAGGGTTCCTGTGCCTTGTCACTAGAATTTCTCTTTATTCATGAGCCTTTGCACTGACTTTATAGTCAGTTTGAAACTGATATGAATATGTTTGAGTGTCTGTGGTTGGATGGAGTAATTGGACATATTCTAGAAGTGGTAAGTGGTTGGTGTTTGTAAGTGGTCATAAATAAAAACTATTGAAATGTAGTATCTAATCCTGCAGTCATTTTTCCCCTCTGATGCTGTCAATGGGAGATCTGTCTTCATAGCAGGGACTAAGGCATCAGGATTGCACAGAACAGAAAATGTGTCTTGTTCACAGCAGATTTTATAGCACAGATGTCTTCAGAGGCACAGACATGAATGTTTCCTATTTAGTGAAGACTTTTTCTTAACTCTGGAGGCTTGCTTTTCAGAATTGTAAGCCAAACTCTCCACAGCAGACCCTTCAGTAGTGTTTTGTGATGGTTTTTAATAAGACTAGTTAATTTGATGCTGAGACCATATGTGGTTTTTTCCTCCTGATCAATGAAAATTAATAGGAATTCTGTGCTTCTTTGTTGCTTGTGGTTTTCAAAATCTTCCATTTCAGCCTTTTAAATTTTCAAATAAAAGATGCTAATTGATGAAGGTGTCAGAGATATCTCTGTTAATTACTGACTGCTAGTAATAGCTGATGACTAAGCAGTAACCAGTTTATCTCTGTTATGTGTGTTAATAAATTGGTCCACTGTAACTTTTATGCATCCACGGTGTAATTTAGATGTAACACAGAAATGTTAAACAAAATCACTAGGAAAAGAGGAGCATGAAAAAAGTGAGTATGGGCAGTATTTTTATACAAAAAAATACCTATTAGATGAAACATGGTAATAAGATTTAATTGAACATCTGTCCTAGATTTCACTAAGGTGTGGATATGGGGAGATAATTATCAATGAGTATTTCTAAAGCCCTGAAATGCTGGCATATTTAGACTTAGATCAACAAAACATTTGACATATCTTTGTGGTCAGTAGTGCATCTCTACAAGTGTCTGACCTAAGTAATGGCTTTATTTTTGCTTGGACTGCCAAGTTACTGTTCTAATTCTGTCACTGAGGGTAGGTGTGACACAATATTCCAGCACTTCTGCTCTCTGCTCAGGCAAAATCTGTTAAAGCTGGGCTGTAGTGCTGCACAGGACAGACCTGGCCCTGTGAGTCTCTAGGAAAGCATCCATGTGCTTTCCAGGAATTCCAGGCCTGCTTTCTAGGAATTCACCCCTCAGCTTTCCTGACATTTGCACTGTTCTTTCTAGGAAACCTCACCTTCTGCTTTCTAGTTATTTTCCTCATCACTTTTCAGTATTATTTCCCCACCTGTTTCCTAGGATTTTTGCCTGTGCTGCATAGTAATTTACCTCCAATTTACAGGAATTGCTTATGTGCCCTCTAGAAATTCCCTTTTATTTACTGCAATTTCTCTCTGTTTTCCACTAATTCTCTGTGTCTGCTTCCTAGGAATTTTACCTCCAATATTTTGGAAATTGTCTTTATGCTTTCTGAGAAATCTCCTCTCCAGGTGGGAATGCTGTGTAGATTTTTGCTTTGTGCTTTGTACTTTTTAGGAATTTATCTTGTGTGTTCTAGAAAATCTTCCTTGTGCTTTCAAGGAATCCCTCTCTTTCTTTTAAAAATTTTCTCTGTGCTGCCCAGATGTTTTCTCCTGTAAATTCAAGGAATTTCCCCTCTGCTTTCTAAGACATTTCCTATGTATTTTGTACAAATATTCCATATGTTTTTGAAGAATAAAAAACCCCCACGTTTTCTTTCTAGGAGTTTCTCACAAGCTTTCTTGGAATTCAACTTTCGTTTTCTGGGAACTACATTCTTTTCATTTAAGCTGAAGGTAAAAACATACTTCTCGCAAATCATTATGTATTAATTTATTCACTAGTAGGATTAACTATTTATATAATTTATATTTGAGGCCTTTTGTGATGAGCCTTTAATTTTTGCAAGCAGGTAGGATTAATTCTAGCCTTGCTTTCTAAAGAATAGTGCACTGTCAGATTTTGGAAAAACGTAAATAACATGAAAAGATGTTCAGTGCTTTAATAGAGCAGTTTATAGTAAGCCATGTGTAGGCAGAGACTGTTGTCTTGCTCTTATATGACACATTGCCACCTGTAATGAGGTCCTGGCCTTGCTCTTCTTGGTCTTGGTCTTGGTGTTGCTCTTTTATAAGTAAAATTGCAGGAGGAGGCCTCTGTGTGTATTCACAGCTCTTGCAGTACTTTTCTTCCTGTATAAATTTTTTCCATGTATTAGTATTTTACAACATTAACTGTGATAAGTGACATTATCTCAATTTAGTAAATAAGGAAAATTGTAAGAGGAGGGTGATGTAAGTTCTCAGGTCTCAAAGGAGTTGCTATGTCAAAAAGAGGATTTAATTTCTGGTTCAGTTTAGAAGCAGATATGGTAAAAGTAGAAGGGAGCAATCAGTAAGGCTTGAACCCCAGCATTCTGGTTTGCTTTGTATTTTAATCGAGTTCAAGTATTGCAGATGCTAAAAATCATAGAGGAATTGAAATACAAGAAGATCTGGGATGTTAGATTCTAATATATTGAGCATGTAACTCCTGCCTTTCAACACCAGAAAGCTGAAAGTGGGAATTCCTAGTGTGACCCTATTTTGTTCAGGATGGGCACCATGTCTACCAGCACATCTGCCTTGATCTGCAACAACTAAATATATCGATGTGAGCTTGCATTCCCCTTGGATCTCTCACTGTTTTAACTTTGGTCAAAAGCACCTAAAAATACTTTTGGCTTGGGAAAGAAAAATACCTTCAAATCGCTCTTTGGTCACATTGTTAATCCACAATGAAAAAAGAGACCAAACTGTAAATGTGACAGGGAAATGCTTCCAGGGGCCTAAAGCTGTCATGTAGCAGTTCCCCCTCTGCTATTTCCCTAACTGGATCACATGTGTATGATATTGTCCCTGACTATTAAAAAAAAAAAAGCAGGTATTCATCTGCTCCTCTGTACAGCTTTTAATTGTGTACAATGTGCATTTATCATAGTTACCTAGAGAGGTTAAGTCAGATAATTTAGTGCTGGAGCATCTGAGGTTTTGGATATTTATTACCGAAGGATATCTAACAACTGTAGTGTGAATTCCAGAGTACTTCCTCTTCTTGTTATTTGCTGGATTCCTCTCAGCCACTCTCCTTTTTATCTATCCATGGAGCTGTCTGCCAAACTATTTTTTCATTCTTTAATTGGTTAATTAAATCTGTTGTTATAGTTTCTGGTTTAGGTGATTAGTAAAACCTTGCAAAATAATCTGTTAGGTGCACAGAGACGCAGTAACCAGATGTCTTGTCCTTGTACTGACACCTGCAAGGGTCTGAGAAAGGCCACATGAGGTGCTTAAAGTATTGAGGATAAGAATTCTTAAGGAAAAGCTAAAGTAGAAATAGGATTTTTCTTTCTTTCTTTTTTTTTTTTCTCTTGGCAGTAATTTGATTTAAAACATCTGTTGGTCCCTCCCTTATTTACTGCTTTGTTTATTTATTTATTTTGAACAGCAGTATTTTCTTGTGTTTAGATGAAGGGTTCACGAAAGTTTTCTAAAAAAGTTCTCTCTCCTTTTTCTTGAATAATTTATTCATTATTCTATTGATAATATTAAAAAGAAAACCCCATAATCCTCAGTTTATTGATTTGTCAACAGAAGCCCCTTCCTTAGGTCAGGACTTTTAATGCAAAAATTTCGTCCTGAAGCAAAATGTAAAAGAAATTCAGGATTTTAGCCTTTTTTTATATTTTCAGAACATCTTCAAGAGAATAAATGTATTTCCTTGTATCATTAAGCTTGTCTCTTTTTTGTGCTACTTATCCCCCTTTTTTTTCCTGATAAGTTTCAGAGATTCAAGAATTGCAATAACGTTATGATATTACAGTTAAAAATTTCTTAGATGGTAGGACTAAGAGTATTAATATTGTCAGAGACTTAAATATGGAAATAAGGTATTAATCACGTCTCATGTAAATTGCAGAATGTCAGCTAACGAGTGAGAATAGAAGTTATCTCATGATAAAAGCACTATATCAGAAAAGAACATTCTCTTAAGTAGTTTTTGTCTGCATGTAAGTATTTTGTACTATTGTTTTCTAATAAGTCATCTGTCATTCAAATACTAGATCTGGGAAGTGAGGGGATAGGATGGAACCAAAGGGCTTAAGGATGTTCAAATGACATCTGAGATTATCTCTGAGGTGCATCAGAGGTAATGGAGCAGAGGAGATTCTGCAGAACGCCTGCTTAATATCTGCTCCTTGTTTTCTGCAGAAACTCAGGTTGTACGCTCCCAGCTTAAGCCAATGCTTTCCCTTTTCTTGAAATTTGGATTCTTCTTTTAGCACATTTATGTCTCTCTGTATCTAAAATGTCAGCACCCTTGTAGTCTCCAGAGACTGAAGCCCCAAGCTGCCTGAGGTGAGGGATGTTGCCTTTCACAGCTGCACAGGGCAGCAGCTGCTTCAGTGTTGGGAGTAGGTGCTTGGTGAGGGATGATCCCAGGTTTCAGGCACTCCGATCCCTGTCCTGCAGGAATTGAGCCAGTATCAGCAGCTGAAGGTAGTTTTCAGTGCCTTGCTCACCCCAGCCATCTTGCAATGCAAGAAAAAGACCCTTTTATAAAGCAGGGCGTGTTCCACTCGATTTTCCAAAAGTTAAAGGCTATTTAATCCCCTAACACTTTCAGGTGTTGCCTCTTCTCAGTTCCCCGCTGTGGAGGAATAGAGCTCTAGCCTTCCTGCCTGAAAATGTTGACCTAATCTTGCCTTCTTCACTGCATTTTAACTCCCTCTGAGCCTTTTTGTGCAGCTTCTTTTTTGAGAAAAGTAGACTTGAGGAATCATGTGCAAATCAGTTCTCCAGGGGTAGTACAAGAGTGCCCAGAAATCCTTGCTTTTGTTATCCCTTCCTTGGCAGCACTGCTGAAGGATGTCCTCATATGGTGCCAGTTAGAAGCAAAAGTTCATTTTTATTGGATGCTCCAGATCAACAACTTCCCAGATTAAATGATGTATTTTGAAAACATCTAAAAATGTGTTGCATACCATTTGCTTTGAGGGAAAAATCTATTATAGTTTTGTGCTGTCTGGTGGAAAAAATGTTTGAGTTTTTTTCATCTCTGAATTCAACAAGCATTCTGTAGCTAGACAAGCTGAAGTATTGTTTTTGACTATGTTTTGTTGTTTTTGCAGATCTGCTGTCCAAACTAGCATGCTGTGTTATGCCAATCTAGTCCATTGTTAGCTTGACAGACAGCTGTAGTTAGAATACAAGGCTTTTCTGTTCCACCCACCCTCTCATCTCTCAGTTTTTATTCCATTTCTTCAAGCAGTGGACACATTCCTGCCAGTCTCAGTGTTTTTATTTAATTTGGGTAGAGCCTGTATAAAACTGAACAGATGTCTAAAAGCAGTGAAGGAAAGACTGAAAAATGCACCACATGTTTATCTTCATTTGAACCAAGCAATGCTGTATTTTTTTGCCCCCATTACAACAAACATCACAAATTATTTTGGAGGTGCATTAGCAGAGGCACCCAGCCAAGCAGTGGCAGAGAGGATAACGAATAGCTTCCAATTTTGAAAGATCCAGCGTGGGTACAGGAGGTAAGCAAACTGGAATTGGACCAATCTTTCTTTACCATGTATTTTTGAGGTGAGTTTTCCAGAGTAGATGTTTCTTCATATTCTACAGTTACTAGTGCTCATTTCTCCGAAGTAAAGCAAGACATTTCCAAAAAATTCCTGAAAACACAGAATGGTAATTCCACCCATTAGGCATGCCAGGAATTCCACAGCGCAAACTTTTCACTGCTTAAAAGAATCTATTCATTAGAAGACACATTGAACAAATTAACTTGAAATAGTGAACATTTAAAAACCATTTATTGTTGAAGACATCGAACAGCATTTTTTCATCTCAAGTTAATGTAACAAATGGAACAAATTACATAATGTTTGGATATGTTGTCATGGTTTCTAGTGATATTCATCTGTGATATCACACCTTAATTCTTGAGACTGAGTCAATTCATGCAGAAGGTTTGTCTGTGCACCCAACACATATATTTCCTTACCACTGTCTAAACTGATGAAGAAATGCATGCTCTAAATGACTTATTAGTCCTACAAATAGCCTAACATATATTAGGTTTATAGGCTTCAAAGGTATAAATTAGTCTAAGGATTTAGGTCTGGGTAACTGTGTAGGGAAAACAGTAAAGTGAAAGCAGTAAGTAAAAGTCTATAAAACCCATGTCAGCAATAATCAGGTGAAACTCCATTCATCTGTCCCATGGTCAGTGAATACATTCTCAACCTATTCTGAATTTGGGTTATTTGTTGACTCAGCCCCTGAGAAAATGACTTCTGAGGTCACATGCTCACAGTCTGTAGAATAGTACAACTAACCTGACAGAAATGCTAGGAATGCGTACATTTCAGTTAATAAAATTTGCTCGTTCATCATATTTTGGAAATAAAGCCTTTGTTCTAGGAGTCAGAATTTGCATCTGGTTGGCAATTTTCTGATTTTCCTACCATCCACTTGTACCCTGATGTCTTTAAATATGGAACTCTTCAGCTGTAGAATAGTTCATAAGTGGTAATACTATATTAAAGATAGCAGGTGAAAAAATTGAGACTGAAGTTGGATTTGAAGTTGATTGTCTTTAATTTCTCTGTAGTTAATTCTCACTGATGTAGTGAGTCTCTTATCATTCCTGCAGTAGTTAACACAATGATGGAGACACATTTATCCTGTATCATAATCCCTTCTTTAATATCAAAGGCTTTAAAATTATTCAGTTGAAAACTTTAAAAGCTATTGTTGGAGTTTGTATTATATGTACATCTGAAAAGAAAATTGAAAAAAGCACTGAAACTGAAATTTCAGAATAAAATGTGTCATTTTAGTTAGTAACATAAATGGGTCCCCTTTCAAGTATATTCTGCATATACATTTATATACATATATGTTCTACATATACATTTCTTTATATTCATATACATGGGTATAAAGTAGTTATCATCCTAAATTTGAAATATCTGATTATACAACCAATAATTTGCCTGTGATTTGTTGTTGAGAGTAAGACACACAAAGTCTCAAGAAGAAAGCTGGGGATGTGTAGCCATAGATGTTGGTCACTACCACAAAAGCAGTATCAAATTATGTTGGATAGTCATCCCTAGCAATTGAAGATGTTGTAGCTCTCTAGATGGCTATTTGGTTACTGGCATTTAAACAGTATCCACTTTTAGATCTCCCAGGAATTTTCTGAAAAGGCTTGAGAAAGTTTGATTAAATGACACTCTTCTCATAGGAAATATGCTTGGGAGATTGTGTATTTTTCTTTCAGTATTATATTCAGGAACTGCCACTTCATTTTTTAAATTCTCAATTATAGACAGTTTTTGCAACTCCCAAGTCGTAGGCATCATGGAAGGTTGGGTTCTTTTGTTTGGTTGGTGTTTTTTTCTGGTGTTCTTTTTTGTTTGTTTTATTTACCAGCATTTACACAGTGACTATCCAGCCCTGTCTCCGCATCTGCACTGATAGCAGAGTCTTTATTACCCCAAACTGACCAGAAAAGTCAGTGGCTTGTTGAAAAGTTGCATTTTACCCTTTTTCAAGGGTTACTACTTTCTTAGACTTTCTAAAAGCCATTGATAATGCATTGAATGGAAGAGACTTTAAGCTAAATCCATACTTAGTCCTTGTTTTGAAATCACAGTATTTCTACATATTTTAAAAATGTTTTGAAAACTTGAGAGTTTGTTGTAGTAAACACTGTCAATATTTGTGGTATATCATCTGTCCTTTACCTTCTGTTCATGAAATACTAAGTGCATTAGGGTTCTTGGTCATCACTAAAGCTGGAGCATTGCTATTAAATATATATATATTGTTATTACATTAGAAGAAACTAAACTCAGAGGGAACAAAATCATTACATTCTCTCTTTATTAATATTAACAGATGTATCTTGTAATGGAGCTGTGTGAGGATGAAGAACATAAAAAAATGCTTTGTAGTAAAGGACATTTTACAGAAAATGAGAAAGGGCACATCATTCAAAGCCTTGCTTCAGCAATAGCGTATCTTCACAAAAACTGTAATTATGTTCCTCTCTTTCTCCCATATGTTCATTGATTCTGAGTGTTCATACATTTAACAACAGTTACTGATTGATATTTTGTCTATTATTTATCTTATAGGATAAAAATAGGCCGGTAAAGAAAAAGTAAAATACACTACATGAACGCTTTCTTAGAACTTTTTTTTTCTTACAGATACAGCCACTACTACCATTTTCTTTTATTTCTCTTTTTGTACCAGCTATGACAATAACTATTATTATTTCCTACCTAGCAACTGCTTTACATTATAACTTTAACTTAGTTCAGGTGTTAAGTGTATAGTCTATTAGAAGAGGTAAAAATACAGGAGTGGGTTGTTCCTGATTCTTCCTAACAGCATGTGTTGCATTTAAGGTTCAGTAAACATCAGCATTTTCATCCACCACCTAGAAGCACTACACTTCTGCACAGCCCACAACAGCCAAAAATTTAGATTTTGTAGATGGTGTAGCATTGTGAATAATCCTGGAGTTTTTTTGCAGAGAAATTATTAATCTCTTTGTTACAGTATATGTCTCCTAGGAACCCTTCATTTACCTGTTTTTCCATACAGATGTATGGGGTTATGGAATGGTGCCTTTTTTAAAGCCTTGTTTCTTCTGTGTATTCACTGAAAGGGCAAAAACTTTGACTGGTTAGGGTTATAAAAATGAACTTCATGTATGAAAGTATGTGTAAATTTGGTAAAATATGTATTCTACTTTTTTTGTTAGATGATATCAGATGATCTATGGATATTTAAGATAGAACCTGTATGAACTTTTTCCTTTCTTACAGGACTGTGGTGAGAAATAAGATTTCAAAATTTGAAATTCTTATCTGACTCCCTGGGAGGAACGGTTTTGGTGAGGTTTCCACTAGTTTAGAGTACAATGCACTGAAGCCGCACAAAGGAATTAATCAAAAGAGTTTAAAATATTTCTGTCAGGAGATATTCACTGCAACTGATAACATTTTATTTCTTACTCTCTCTTGGCAGACATTGTTCACAGAGATCTAAAACTGGAAAACATTTTCACTAAAAGCAGTGACACCGATGAAGTAAATGAAGTGAAATTAAATATAAAGGTAAGACGACAATTGTAGCAGTTCTGCTTCAAGAACAGGTTTTAATATCCAGGTATTACTGGGAGACTTGACTTTGATACCTATTAGTAGTTTTTGAAAAGAGTTACTAAATGGTGTTATTAGGGAAAAAAAAAATCATTTGGAAGCTAAGTGCTACTGTTGAAAAGAGTCTTCTTTTTTTTTAATGTTAAGTATATTTCTCGGTCAATTAGAAAAAAAAAATCCTTAAAGTAACCATACCTTGTGCATCCAGATCTGCATTAAAGTGGTCCCAAGCCATTAGTTGCAGGAAGCCAGCAGATGCTGTGAGATGTAATTAATATTTAAATTAGGAATATTATCAATTTAATGTAAATCTGTTAGTAATTTAGAAAAAAGCCTATGTAGATTGTGCCTTGATTGAAATACTAGTGTATTATAGGATTCTTTTGATATTAATAAATATTCAATACCTAAACACAATGTTCCGTATGCTTACATCTTTTTTATTGAAGAAAATAGCCTTTGATGGTTAATAAATCGTGTGCTAATTATCCATCACTAATTTTAGTAGTAGTTACTGTGAAAATGTTGACAACTTCTAAAATAACCTTGTACAACTGAGTTTTTGCATTTACTATCTGAGGTAGAAGACTCCAGGTTGAGAAGCATTTTAGACACTGAAGAGTGGACAACTCAGTAATTATGGTGGGAGAAATTGGGCTGCAAAACTCTGTTTTACTGCTTCTTAGACCTCTGTATTTTTATATAATGTCATGCCCATTTTAAGAAACATAATTTTGGGTTTTTTTTGGTGTCCTTCAGTTTGGGGCAGTTTGTACCTTTCTTCTTGCAAATGCTAGAGGTATGTAAGACATAAATCTGGCTTGTCAGCAGGTTTTCCATCTTTGTAGTCAACTCAGCACTTTCATCAGTAGACCCATCGTAGCCAGCTGTTCTTTTTTCATGGCCTTGCTTTATATATCCATTTGGAACAGCAACTAGGACACTCTCTCATCTCTCCTAAAAGGTGCAAACATTTTTCCTGGCTTCCGTTCTGTGAATGAGGGCAGATTTTTCCTCACTTTCCTTGTTCTCCTCATTTTAGAGGAGAATAACTCCTGAATAACTGTAATGGAGGAAGTAGAAAACAAGAACCAAAAGCTGGTATGGCCAGCAACAATGAAAGCAGCTGCAGGAAAGGAGAGGTCTGTCACAGAGTGTGAGACAGCTAAAACCAACATTTAACTGCTTCAGAGCTTTCAGGCTTGAGGCAGCTGATGTTAAACCACAGGCTAGGGTTCACACCCTCCTGTTTTTGGCTGCAAGAAACAGTCTTCCTGGATCTTTATGTTCTTCTGGTTTTGGGCAGGATATGAGGGCAGAATTATAGGAGAAATCCAGACATAGCTTGCTCCTGGTGAAAGAACAGAGTTTCTTCCATATGGTACAGTAGTACATGGCACAGGTGCATCCTGGTAAGGAGTTTAGACAAAATTTTGCTAATAAGTATAGATAGACCTTCTGTTTCAAGCTGTCTCTCAGTATCAGGACATTCCTTCCTGAAGTCAGGTACTGACAACTTCAGATATATGTATTGTCCCACAGACTTTGATATAGAAAGTATAAAATATAAAAGTATACTGAAGAATTTGGCTTCTGCACATAAGTATTACACCTGAGTAAGGTTTTTCCACCAGGATAAAACCCTATCTGTTAAAAAAAGGAAAATATTCATCAGCATTTCTCTATACCCTTTGAAATATCCCTCTTTAGGGACAATTGATGAGTAGTGCCTTTTTGCTAAGGCTTCTTTTAGCAGTCATGGGCATTATTTCCTTCCTCTTCTAGTTCAGTAAACTGGAGCAGAGACAAATGGGGTTCTGA
Organism: Chiroxiphia lanceolata; assembly: GCF_009829145.1. Taxonomy (NCBI): domain Eukaryota; kingdom Metazoa; phylum Chordata; class Aves; order Passeriformes; family Pipridae; genus Chiroxiphia; species Chiroxiphia lanceolata. The sequence continues at coordinate 12,124,737 of NC_045642.1, forward strand.
AGAAAACAAGCAATAATTTACTTTAAATCAACTCTGGTGTATGTTTACCTATACACGTTCCTTTTTTCTGTTGCTATTCTGGAAGTTCAAACCCTCTGAAATTCTTCATTGGTTAGAACTTGAATAGTGTTTAATGTTGTGCCATTCTTTAAGAATACCTTGGAAGGTTCATGTATACTTAAGGTTCAGACAAAGCTGACAGGATCAAAGAATCTGGAATCAAGTGCTTGTGGGTTTTGCAAACATGCCCTTGTTGGTCAGAGGTAATCAGAGATTCAAAGAACTGGTTTTAGTAGAAGGTAACTACTTGTTTTCAAACTCCCTTCTGCATGAGAGGCAGAACAATTCCATACTTCTCAAATGGTCATGGGAACAGATGTACCCTGCTGGCCAGAAGCTGAGGACTGCTGCCAGTCCATGCTTGGATCAGCTGATTAGGGGATGAGCTCACCCCACTCACTGTCCTATTCCTAGAGGAAAAAAGCAAGCAGGTCCTCACAGTGAGGACAAACAGCTATCCCAGGTGATTGTGCATCTGCAGGGAGCAAACAGTGTGTCACGCAAGGGGGTCACTTTATAATCAGTACCTTACAGGCTGCATGGAGTCACCTCTCTACTATAGCAAAAGAAGGGAGCAGTTAGGGAAAAATTTAATCAGATCTTAGATGATGCTGTACCAAAGTCTGGGTTCGTGTCTGCTGATATTCCTTGATGATGCCGTACTGTTCGTTGTCAGGCCCTTCCTTTCTGCTCTTTTCCTTCCTCTCTGCTTCCCTAGTCCATCAGGTACTCATTACGAGTTCTAAGACGACATGAGGAACTGGTTTCTTCTTATTTTCTCATGAGCTTTTATCATGCTCTCCATGCAGACAACACTAACTCTGCATTTTCATTCTACCTGGTGTTGTCTTCAAACCACCTTCGTCTACCTTATATTATTGTTAAGTCAAGTTCAGTGCAAGTAACATATTCTGTTGTTACGAGGTTTGCTTTTTCTCTCTTCCTGGGGGTTCTTAAAACCAACAGTCCTACCTGAATCACAGTGCCTCTCTCTGGTTACATAAAGATAATTTGTGACTTTGATGTTCTGCAGAAAATTTTAGCAATCTCCATCTAAACAGTGGGAAATAAATAATAAACTACTTTTTTCTTAGACAATTTCCATCCAAAAAATGTACCTATCCAAGTGTATAGGACTTATTAATATCAGATGTTGAAATGGAAGTTGAAAAAAACCCACAAAAGCAGATAATTATGACATAGTCTGTCCAAAGGACTTCTTTTTTTCTTCTATTTAGGCAATGAATGCTTTGCATTCCATAATATAAAAATTTGTAGCCCTTTCTGATTTATGCTGCATGCCATAGTACATTTAACTCCATTGTCCAATGCAGCATTCATTTTTTTTTGATTTTGTGAAGTCTTTTCCTCAGTGGTTTGTACCAGCAATTCATTTCACTTGCAGAACAGAAGCAAAAAAAAAAATCCTTTTTGGAGGAAGATAATTAGTCCTTCCAACAATTTGATTGATTAAATACTAGCAGTATTAAATACTCTTTAAGTGAGGGGGTTGTATAGGATGAAATCACTTTCCAATTTACTAATCACGACAGAAACATAGAGCCTCATCACTGTGAGTGATCTTCAATCATTTGATTTATTTCACTGTCTAAAGAAAGAAGCAGCTATACTGAAGTCATTTCTGATGAATATTTGTGTGTACTTAAAGACCTCCAGTACAGGAGACTCCATAATCTTCCCAGGCACTCTATTCTGATGCTTCATTATCCTCCTAGAAATTTTTCCTCCTGTCTGCCCTGAACCTTCAGTTTGACAATCAGCTTAAGTTTATACCTTCAGGCCATGATCTAATCACTTTTTTCATTACAAATTTTCAGTTAACTCACCTGCAGCCGCATAATTGCTAGAGTTGACCTAAGGGAGGTGGTGGGAGCCTGTGCAAGGAAAAGACTGGAACTGTGGTTCACATTTTCAGACTCTTATTGCTCTCCCTATCCATCACAGATACGAAGAACAGGCAGGCACCTTCCTATTTCCAGCAATCTGTTATTACACTTCTCCCTTGGTCTCTTAGACTAAGGAGGATGAATTTTCTCAGTTCTGTCCTTAATTTCCAATCTCAGTGATTGACTCACCATGCTCCACTTGGTACCTATTATGTCAAAATGGGAGTATCCAAAACTGTGTGCAATATCTAGCTGAAGCCTCACCAGTCCTGGCCTGAGTCGATGGATTGCTGTGTATGTGTTGCATCCTTAGGCTTGCACATAAAACACAGGTAATGGCTACATTTTTGTAATTTATTTAAGGACTCTGAAGTCCATGAAAAAGAGCAAAGTTGGTCCTTGTCCTGTTTTTTTTTCATCTGGCATATTTAAATAGGCTTCATGCCCAGAGAAGGGGGAGAGTGTTGGCCTTGTCCTCCTCAGAAGGGGCAGATGTGCACAAAGACATTTTGTAGCAAGGTGGTGATTTTAAACTAATCCTGCTTCGCAGAGTCATTGTCTGGAAACACTGGAACTGTTAACTCATGTTCAGCTCAGTTCTTGGGCTGGTACCTGACCAGCTCTTCACCTTTGCATTCTGACCTTGGCTTTCAATATACTTACGGTCATCCCTGGCTTGATATTGTCTTCAGATTTAATAAGTTTGCTCTCTCTCTTGGATCACCCAGGTCATCCATCAAAATGGTATCATGCCTAGGACAGACAGCTACAAAACTTGCCTTGGTACAGCCTTCCACTTTGACAACAAACCAGTTACAATACTTCCTGAGAAGCATTTTTAATGAACATGTGTGCATTGCTCCCGTGATATTTTAATGTATTAAATTATTACACTAAAACCAGTAATTTGGATTACAAAAACATTAAGTGAAACAGTATCAAAAGGCTAACTAAAAAAGAGATGTGTGATATTTTGTGTTCCTCCTCTAACCCTGAAGCCTGTCAACCTGTGCTGCATGGAGTTTTGCTCCTGACAGGTACATAATGTCTGTTACTTACCCCTTTGTTTTCTCTGGTGCCTATTAATTCCAGTATTTTTCTGGGAATTAAAATTAATGGGAGACTTCTATAATTCTTTGATGCCAGCCTTTCTACTCTCTTGCAGATTGATACAATAATGATTGCCCTTTTCAGCTTACAAGTATTTTATCTGCCTTCTACTAATGGTTCTTGAACCACTAATAGCTCTGAAAAGTCTTGCCACTTTTAAAGTACTCTAGAACGAATTTTATTGGTTATGGTTGATTTTAAAATTTCCAACTCAAGTACTTGCTAACCTTTTGCTTCTCTGTAAAAGACTGAGGTCTTGCCCCTTTGTCATTGATATTGATTGTGCTACCCACTGCTTGCACTTGACATTTTGGTTAAAGTTGATGTAAGAAGACATTAAATACATTTGCCTTCTAAGCATCATCTATCAATTGCATTCTTGGTTGAGTACGTCTTTATTCATTGTCTTCCTACTGCTCATGTGATGATTTCATTTTTAGTTACATCTCTTGCTTGTTGCTCCTTTCCAATTTTGCTCCTCCTTTTTGTTTCACTTTTGTTTCCATATTTTATATCCTTCCTTCTTCTGTCTGAGACTCATGGAAATTCAAAATTTATTCAGACTGGTTTATAAATAAGAAAAATCATAAAAGTAATATCAACTTCCTGATTCAGTAATTTTATTTTGTGCAGGATGTGTATATGAGGATATAAACTTATATAAATTTGTAAGTTTTCCCAAAATATTAATAGCATGAATTGCTGCTGATTTAATATGTAATCAAAAGGACTGATTAAGAATGAGACCATACAGTAAGCTGACCAGTTTGGCAATATTAATAGTAAGAATCTCCTGTAAAGTCTTGTTTTACCAGTTGTGGTATTAACAAACCATAAACTAACTGTTTCAAGATCCTTGGCATAATAACTAGATATTTGAAGCTTCGTGCCTACCTAAAACATAAAAAAACGGAGATCACAGTTAAATAAGCTTTTTGATTTGGTAGGACACCACCAAATAAAATATTCACTGTCACTCTCCCCTTCTATTGTGTGAAGATTTTTATCTTTTGTTCCTTACTGGGGCTAAGTATGTCACCTCCATTGATTCTGGAAGTGAAACCATAGACCTTGCTGTGAACTCACAACCACATTTCCCATGATACAGTAGATAAAATATCACTAAGATAGTCCCAAAGTAGCATCTTTCTGACATGTGACTGAAATAATATAAAATGATTAGTTGAATAGGTTATAACTTTTGAATTTTTAATCTAGGATATAAATAAATGGGTTTGAAAATTTTTATTTTAGAATATTTTGGCATAGATTTTGTTCATCATATGATGTGTTCAAGCAAACAGAGGCCTTGTGTTTTGCAAAAACCCTGTGTACTTATGCACTACCCTTATGTCTGGGAGAAAACCAAGTTTGTGTGACGTCTTGCAGTACTTTAAGGCAGTGTGTTATGAATACTGCTTTAATAACTTACTGTGGAGAAAAAAGTACTAAGTTTAATCATACAGCTAATGTCACAGTGTCACCACCCCCTTAACAGCTAAATGATAAAAGTGAGGACACATCAGCATGAATTGTTAAGGTCTGTACATTATTCATTTAAACATCTGCTGTTGGTTCCTCTTTACATATGGGAATAAATTATACCACATCAGCACATTCTTCATGCTTTGTGTTCAAGCATTTAAAAGTTTTTTTTTTCTATTATTAATACTATTTTTTCTGCTTGGTTGGCAGCCCCTGAAGTTATCAGTGCCCATGACTACAGCCAACAGTGTGACATTTGGAGCATAGGTGTCATTATGTACATGCTGTAAGTAGCTTGTAAAAGTAATATAAAATGTACAGACCCATTTATAATACAAGTACCTACAATTTTACACTGAAATAAAAAATAAACCTTCGTGCTAAATCTTTACAAAAGACTGAACTCATACAATTGTTTGTATGTAAACAATAAAAAATTCTATGCAAAATAAAGTAAAATATACAGTTCAGTATTAAAAATTGAGTATTTGATTTATGGACCACTTAATAATCCTGGAATAACAGCATATTACAGAATACTGCAGTGAAACACCATAAAACCAAACTGATAGTTTAGGCCTCCATTTTTCATTGTTGGATGGGTCTATATATGAGAACTAAGTAATTGATTTACAGATTACTGGTCAAAGCCTGAAATGGATTGCATGAACTGTGCTATCAGGGCAAAGGCTTTTCCTCTCTACCTCTGCCTTTGGTAACTGAGATGTTCGAGGGCTGCCAGGTCTCCCTGTACAGGTTACCTCTGACAGTTTATTAGCTTGCTGTTATTAGAGGAAGAAATGAAATTTTGCATTTGTAAGTGCACATGCATACTTTTAATCAAGCACTTCATCATTTATAACATTTATCTTAATCACGGAATAATAATTCCTTTCTGAAAAACCTTAATCTGCCTATACTAGCTAAATAATATAAAAAGGCACCCCAGTAATTAAAAACAAATTGTTGCAGAGTACATAAATTACTGTGCATATGATGCAACTAAAATGTCACACTTTATTCAGGGACTTTTTTCTCTCATAATGCATTTGTCTCTTTTTTTCTCCACCTTGTGAATTTCTTCTCTCAATTGCCCCCAGATGATGCTTTAATGCCCATGTTATAGAACACTATCATCACCATTTCATTCATTATTATTTCTGTTCTGTGATTGTTTTGCTTTTGTTGCACACAGCTGAGTTCTTTTATACCTTAAGACTATACATGGACATGTGGACACAGACCCAATTTCATAACCTTCTCTTTTCTGGACTGTCTTTGTTTGGGTTTTTTTTTCCACTTTGTTTTGATTTCTCAGTTTCTTTTCCATAAAATTAGCTCACTTTTCTTCTTGTGTCAGCATTATGAAGTGTTCATAGCTTTATTGTTGTTATTTTAATTTTATTTTTTTATTTCTAAAATCCATGTGTACTATTTATGCTGATACAGAATGAGTTTTATTGTTGTACTTCAGGATATTAATGTTTGCATCACGGTAGTAGAATTCGTACAACATAATACAATAGAATATATCATAAAATGTTTGGTAGAACTGGGGTGGTTTGACTGGCTAATAAGAATCCAGAGCAGTGCCTGCAATCAGCACAATTCACAGCTCAGAACTTGTAAAATTCAGAGCAGTGAACTGTGTTGATTGCAGCCAGAGTTTAGAACTTCTGACCTTCTTCCTTAATTAGCAATATAAATATTTCTTAAAATTAGCATTTTGTAATCACAAGAGTGTCAGAACAAAGTAACATTAATTCACCCCTTGTTGTGTTGACTACCCAAGAATGAAAACACTGTGTATGAATTAATAGAATGCAATTCACACTCTTTTTTATTGCTTAATTTGAAGACAGTAATACAAAAGCCATAAGATCATCTTCTGATTTTAATTCTGTTTTTGCAAATTGCTTTTCTTCCCACCCCTGAATAATAGCTTGTGCTCCTGGTGATCCTCTAATGGGCTTAAAGATACTGTTAGAGCCATTATTGTTACCATCACAACTTTGACCCTTCCCGGCTCCAGCTAATGCCTCCCTGGTAATTTCCTGGCTGCCAGGGCTCTCTTTGCAGTGCACATGGCATGCTCCATCCTGGTACCAAGGGTATTATTGCCACGACAGGCTCAGCCTCTGCCTATTTGGGGAGCACAGGCCTTGAGGTGACTCATGAACTCTGTTTCCATGAATGTTAATGCACAGGGTTGCCTCTGCATAACGGGGCGATGCCGCTGTGATGGATTTTTATGTGTAATTTAAACCGAGGTGTGCTTTACACTTCCCATTTCATTTCTATTCTAACATGCACTAATAGAAGCAAACACAATAGTAACCAACAAAAAGAAAATCCGTTAAAATACAAAAGTATGTCAGCACATTGAAAGAGTAGAGCAGCAAGAGTCCTGCTGAGGAGAGGATGGCCCATGTGCTGCTCTCTAATAGGAAAGGGTCAGGGGCTTCTTTTTCCTGTGCAATCTGCACTATTGGATTTCTTGCTCATTCTTCCAAGAGTGTTCAGAGGCTCTGGGCCCTGCAACAGTTCTTGAAAACCTTTGTGCAACTGAAAAAGCCCAGGATGTCTAATAAATTACTTCCTGCATTACAGCAATAGGAAACCTATTAAGAAAATGCAGTAATTCTTGCTCCTTTCTAAAGGCACAGAAAATTTCTTCACAGATTTTTGAGGTGCCATGTGATGTGTTTCACCTACTTAACTTGATTTCTTCAGCTGAAGTTTTCTGTTGTCTGTCACTGCCTTAGCCTGGAGAGAATGTAGTCCTATCTGTGCATAGCAGAATAAAGGGCATTGTCACCAGCTGATACTTATGGTATCATGTTCTGAAATGAATGCATTCTACCTCCTTTCTGTTCTTTAAATTGAGTTCCATGTGGATTTAAGTCCTGAGAGAGATTGGGAAGGAGAACTGGAGGATGAAAGAAAACAGCAACTTTTGTTGAAGACTTTTTGAGATTAAAAGTTTTGGGGGAAATGCACTGAAATATTAATTTTATGTTTTACCTTAAAAATTAAAGCCACGTGAATGAAACACCACAGTATTTTACTTTGGTATAAAGAAACACCACAGTATTTTACTTTGGTATAAAGTGACAGGCATCCTTCACTAGAATGTGACAATTACATTTTTCAGTAGCTACTTCTGTGTGCTGGGAATAGAACTAAAAACATTATTTACTGCAAATAATTTATTTGATGAAGTTAGCATCTTGGTTTTGGTTTCAAATGGTCACAATTAGGTGTATTAGTTTCTCAAAACTATTTTCCATGTAATTTTGGCAAGTCAGTTGTGTATGAAAATATGATGTAAAATCTATTAGAAATTTAATCTGTCTTTACAAGTTTGGATTGAAAACACAGGTCACATGATATGGTTTTTCATTCTATGTGATTAGTAAAATACAGATCAATATTTACTTTCAAAGCATATTCTGTAATAAACATCTGGAGTTAATATTTCTGGTTAATACTTCTGTTGGTACATAGCAATAGAAACCAAATACCAGAAAGTCTGATAGTAAATACCAGTGTCTGATGCTAAAATCATGTTTTAGGAATGCATTTGTTTTTAGTTTAACATATATTTCCTTTTTTTTTTTTTTATTTTTACCACATCATTAAGAATACAACTTATGTAAAGGAAACAGATGATACAGAGAGACTAAATTGAATGTACAGACATTCAGATACTACATTTATTCAAATGTTTTACTCAAAATAGCAAAAAATAAATACATGAAAAGAATGCAGCCAAGGTATATTTTTATGAACATATATACTCTTAACATAGACATCTATGTGTAAGTCTTAAAATTTTTCTGACATTTTATATATTTTCTTTTTTATTATCCTATTTCTTCTGATAATTAAGTTTGGATGAGGCCAAAGAAGGCAACATTCACACAATGTAGGTAAAGAAGATACAACTAGACTACAGAACAAAGAATGAAGAATTAGAAATGATATTTTGTTTTCTCAAAATGATATTTTGTTTTTGGATTTATTTTTTCTTCTGAAAAATACTTCTTTTGTAGCAGTAAAAGGATATTATACACTTGTATAATTTTCTGTGACTCAGAGTTGCTTTAATTTACTGTTACTCAATGAAGAATAGCAGCTTAGACAGAGAATTGAACATATTTCATAGATTGTAAGCATTTGGAATTGGGTCTTGAATATCAGTACCCTTGACTTTAGGGACACAAGCAGCTACTATGTATGACTAAACTGACTTATAGAAAAAGGTCTACAGAATAAAAGTATCTAGTAATTCTTATACTGAGTCTATGACCTGTGTTTGAACCAAACCTGTTTTTTAAAAAGACAACTGATGTAGAGTTCAATGTGTAAATTGAGAGTGGTCTGTTTTGTCATGTTGCTGTTGTTTCAGTTTTTGTGACTGTTATTAAGTCACTAAAACCAGTTAATTCATGAGATTAAAACAGTGGTCCATGAATTAATGATGGTTCTTATCATTGAAATGTAGTGGTTGTTAGGACAGAATTGTTGAACTGTTTAACAGAAGATATTAGTTGGACATGAAATAAAAAAAAATTCTAAGTATAAAGTGTTTGCTGTAAACAGTATTTCTGTGATAGAAATGTTGCAAATGGTGGCAGCAGGTTCTCTTTCAGTTAGGCAAGGAATCTGGATGGGTCAGTTATGGAATAGCAAAATATTACATATGTTCAGTTTAATTTTTTTCTAGTTTATCAAGCTAGGTAGAAGTTGTACCTAGGTACAAGTTGTATCTTGTTAAATCTTAGGCTGTTACTTGAAAAATCCATATAATAGCAATTATCTTTTACTTATGTGGATACCACCAAGATTAAACTGCCTTTTAACCTCTTAACTTTATTCCCTTAAGTCTCTCTGAGACACATTTTTAGAACTTGAGTGATTTTTGTAGAGTTCTCTGAAGTTTTCCCAGTCCTGCCAACTTTTTGTTTTCAGAGTCATCCCATAGTAGATAGTTTTTGCCTCACCAGTGAAAAATAGTAGGTATTCATTCACTGAGTCTAAATTTCTTTTATAGGAGAATTATACCTTTAATAGGAAGCTTAGAAGAAAAGCTTTTGAACTAATGAGAAGGGAAGACTTCTGCTTCAAAAATTTTGTCTGGGAAACAGTTAATGAGGCTGGTAAGTACACAATGCTCCTACAAAATAAATGTTGACTGTATTGTAATGAATTTCCATATATGTAGTAGTTTTGATATTTTTATTGCTTTTAAGTAGTACACATTTTCTGAAAAGCCAAATTGATGTTAAAAATAAATTGACATAAATGATATTGTGGACTAATTTCATAGCACTGTAAGTAAAATAGTCTCTGCTGAATTAAAGCACTCAGTTGAAAATGTGTCTAGTTGTGGTTAGCAGAAAAGAAAGGTATTAAGTTGTGGGGTTTTTTTCTAGAAAAATAAGTTTTGAAAGTACTTCTGAAAGTCGATGCTGCTCACCAAATCACAGCTAATGAACTACTTGATAACCAGTGGATAGCAGTGAGTCTCAAAGAGATGTCATTTCTTTCCCTTGTATTCTGCCTCTTACTTATATGGTACATAAAGTTGTTGTATTGCCTCAGTGGAACCCAGTAGGGTGGAAAATTAAAAAAAATGCAATCTAAGCAACAGAACACTTGTTAGGGGTTTTATCCAAAGCTCCCAAATCCGTTAACATGTTTTGCTCGTATCCCATGGGCTTCTGATAAGCCTGTTAACTAAGAGACGCCTTACACTCTATTCCTTACCCCAACAAACTTTACCTCAATTCCCATATGTTTTGGCATAATATGGAAGTATGGGTTTGGGTTGGGTTTGATCAATTTAATAGTAATTTTTTTTTCATTAAAAACAAAAAGAAGAAGATTGAGCCACAGGGCCATTCTGAAGTCAAGTGAAATGTAGTGAGAAGGGAACTTGGGAGCTCCCAACTTGCTGGTTGGGCTGCAGATCTTGTCACTGTGAGAATACTGAACTTTGGGCTGCCTGATGAAACAGTTGTGCTGCTTTGTAGTTGAAATTAAAGCAAAGGGAATGGATATAGCTGCTACTTAAAGATAACACTGATGATAGGAACCCCTAATTTCTGCCATAGCTGGCTGCAATGCCACATAGAAAGAGAAATACCTGTGAATCATTCAAAAGTATTCTGGTATGTGGGAGGATAAATAGCTCTCTCTATTCAAAATGGAGCACTGGTTTTGGCTCACACCTTCTTCTACAAAAGAACCATTCTGGACTAGCATGCAGCTTTCTACCTTCCTGTTAATTGAGTGGAGCTGAAAAGGAAGCTTTTTTTTTTTCAAAGTTTCAGTGCAGTCTTGTACGTGGGAGAATAGCCCCAAGCAAATGTGTAAGTCTAAAATGGCCTGAAAATGAGGCAATTTTCATCCAGCCCTGCCATACTAAAAGTACCATCCTGTCTTGCTTTATGTAACTGAAGATATGGAAAACTACCATCTATGTGATTTCACCAAGTATATTCATGAAGCTTGAGACTAAATTCCATATGAACACAATTGCAGGTAACAAAACCTTCCTATGGTTCATAGTAAACCATTCCTTCCCTCCGTACCATACAACATTTCAGACAGAGTAGATTTTAATTTATAATACTTTTCTTCATTTATGAAGTAGGTAGCAGACTGTCTATCTCAACTATAAAATATCTAAAAATGCAACTCCACACTAATCGTCTTCTGTTTGCACTTCCACAGTGAATGTGCAACAACTTTAAGCATTAGTTTCAATACAGAGCTACATTTTATTTTTTTTCATCAAGTTTGAGTGGTTTCTAAATGTTGAGAGATGTTCATCGTAGGCCGATGACAGAATTCCCTCATGCCAGGAAATGCACTCAGAGGCCTAGAGACATCCTTTGGTCAGAAATGAGTTCTTGAAATACACTGAATCCATTTGCGCCTCCGGCTGATCTACTCCTAGCAGTTTTAAGCTGATTTCCTTGAGGGAAAATTTTCTGGATGACACAATGCTTCAGACAGTGATCTTGCCTTCATGCTTCAATCTTTCCTGTATGTGATCAGCCAGCAATATAATATATACTGCTCAACACTTCGTGCCTCACATTGGGCACCAAGAAGGACTGTTGTGATTTAACCCCAACTGGCAACTAAGGACCACACACCCATTCAGTTATACAAAAATTTACTTGTGGCAAAGAATTCCTCAGCTTCAGTAGGCAAACTGTAGAGGACAGTCTCCCTTGTTGTTCCATACTTGCTGTATTCCATCTGCATGTTCCATTTGAAGCCCCCAAATAAGTTACCTCATTTGTATTCTCCTATCATGCTTACGGCTTTCTCATGTATTACATATTGCAGTGTTAGGTGTATTTCCATTTCTAGTAAAAACCTTAGGTTTTTAGATGGTTATCAAGAGAAAAATGTGAACTTAAAGTGAGAAGTGACACTATTCCAAATTTGTTAACAAATGCTCATGAAGTCGTTCTAATAATGGCCTGGGTTCTAATAATGGATTACTGAGCACCTGTGGCTCCCAACCTCAGCAGGAGTTGTGGATGCTCAGTACCACTGAAAATCAGGACACCAGTTTCTACTTCGTGCTTGTGCCTTCACAGTCTTTGTGATTTTACAATAGCCAGATGGGGAACGTGGAAGTGCATTATCATGTAGAGAATTCTGTGTGTAAAATTTAACCCCTTGGTGCCATGTGACACATGAGTTTCTGCATAGGAATAAATGCATTTGGCACCACAGTCTCCCACCAGGAAATCCCCACCATCTGTACCAAAAATTTATGAAGTCGCAAGTCATTCTGTATGATTAAAACTGGCATTTCAAACATAGGTGCAGCAATTTTATATTCCAGAACAGTACTTTAACAATAAAAATTTTAATTCAAAAGTTACCATGTTCTTACAGCTAAACAAATGACCTCAAGCTCAATTCAAGTTAGTGGATACCTCTGGAGGTTTATGTGTCGTCAGTTTGAGACCATATATAGTTTTGGCCGGGGGCTATGCAAAGGGTTGATGATTAATTATTTACCAGAAATACTAATTAAATTCTGTTACTAGTTTTGATTATTCTGATCTTTATACCAGCTAAAACTTTTTCAGGCACATTTAAATTTTTTTATCTACCTGAATGTAGGAACAAATAGATGACATAATAGCAGAATATTTTTAAGTTCCTAAGAAGCACAAAGACTGTATCACCACTACACGGTGTTTCTGCATAGTCTGCAGGATATATTTATATACTGAGTATAATATTCGTGAAACATAGGGTAAATCTAATTTTGCAATAAATATATTTATGCATACATATATTTTGAGTTGATACTATAATTTCCAATTACTTTAAGCTACATTTTAAAAATAGGCTGTCTTCCATTTGTTTTCTACCTAACATTATATATTGTATGGATTGAGATATATTGTAACTATAAAAATAGTCTACCTCATTTTCTTCACTTTCCACTGTGAGAATTTGTTACTTTCTTAGGTCTGATTTAACAGAAGGTGATGTTTCCTTTCAGGTAGTGGGGTGGTTTATTTTTCTGTCTTCTCCTGTATTAATTTTTGTTTCTATCAGAAGAACTTCTGAGCCCATTGAAGGTGAGCTCTGGTTTATAATTCTGTGTTATTGTTGTGATTTTTGGTGAAATTTACAGGTATATGAGAATGCTTGACTGAAGAGGAAAAAGTTAAGACCCTAAATATAAAATTTATGTGTACAGCATGTGAGAGTTCTTGTTTCTTTTCAGATTGACTTTTACAAGGAAATGAAATGCCTAAAGCCCAAATCCTCTTGTGTCTGACTTACAACTCCAGTTCAGCAAAAAGCTTATGTATGCATTCCTGTTCTGCAAATTATTTAAGCATATTTCCAAAAGTATGTGTGGACTTGAAAAATTCAATTCAGTGAAGGACTGGGATGTCCTAAGGATGCCTAATGATTCTGAGAAGAAATCTGCTAAGAGCTCTCACTTTAACAGTGACCTCTCCCATCTTAAATTTTCTCAGTTCTCTGGATTTTTGTGCACCTAGACCTCCATCCCTTGGGATGTGCTGGGCTGTTTGGAGAGTTATGGTCAAACCAGACAGTTTCCTAGCAGAAAACAATAAAAATCATGGTTTCTTGTAGTAACTGGCAGAGATACAACCCTTTTGTGTGGCAGCCCAGTGGGCATACTAGTTACTGAAGATGCAGGAAACCCAGATTGAACATACAGTATAAGCTTGCCCAGAGGCAAAGGCTGGTGCTAGGTTAGAACACAGCATTGGTTTTGATTCCCTTGACCAAAATGATGACATTTGGGTTGGATGGCTTGTGAGAGGGCCACTTTCTCTGATTCTGCAGAACAGGCATTTGACAAGAAGGATAAGGGCTAAAATATACCTACTGCACAAGTGCATTTAGTACACACACAAATACCTTCACTCTGCACATTTTACAGAACACAGAACATTTTACGTTTCTGTGGATCAGTCTTCTTTTTTTATTGATGGTTGTACTCAAGATTTCCCTGAATTAAATGGAAAGCTTTTTTCTGTATAGATAAATCAAGATTAATTTTTATTCAAGTTGCTTCTTTTTTGCCTTGTCCATAGTTACAGTGGGTTTGTTTTTAAACTCTAGGACCTTTCTGTATGCATCAAGACTTTTCTCTGGTTATGTCTACTTTTCCCATGGTATCAGAAGCATTTTTGTTATTTTCAGGCCTATTGGTCTTCCATTTACTGTGTATCTTAACTAATTTGAAGGTTCTTCTGCTTACCTCTACAACATTTTAATTCTTTCAGTGGAATGCTTATTGGATTCTGAATGCCCAATGATAACAAATCAAGGATTTAACAGTTCTGTTTCCTGTTCTTGGTGTTATCTAAAAATTCCCCCCCCCACAGGGTAACTGAATTATTATTCCCTAAAATCTCAATCTAAAATATTCCCGATTTATGCATTTAACAGCTCTTGTAAATGATCACCTCAACTTGTCCTTATCCTTGGTGTTTCTAAATTGGTGCATGTGCCACTGAGATTACCAGAATATAGGTGCTCATCAGGCTTCAAACTTTGCATGTCACACATGTTCACAGAGAAAATTATTGCCTTCTCTAACAGTGGTTTGTTTTCTCTGCATTTTTGTCTTGAATCCTGCTGAAGTTTGCTTACTAAAAATTGAGTAGAAAAAAAAAAGTTGAAAAGGAAACAGAAGAAACAGATACAACATAATCTGTCAATTAGTAACCCCCATGCCTGTTACCCGCAGTTGGCACCAGGTGCTACTGAATTAAACCCAACAGGTGTTCAAATGAGCCAACACAGATAATTAACTTAAATGGTCCCATTTTCTTAAAAACTGCCAGGAAATAACCCCCCTCTTCTCTTTTTACGGGGTATACAATTATCTGGCACTCTGTAAGGCCTAGATCTTTTAAAAAGGCTTAATCTCAGCCTCTGATTTTGTGGGTGCAATTCACTGCACTCTACACATTTAACTACATAATTGCTCATGCAAAAGAGGTAGTTAAAATGTGTGTCATCAGTTATGCCCACAGTTGTCATAATTGCAGATGTAAATCTGCATCTGCAGCAGATGAGGTTGTTTTGCTGTGAGTGTTTATGTCTTGATCATTTGGTACACGTGTGACTTTGCTGTCTATTTCAAACAAAGGAAATACTTTCTAGATGCCAGTCCTCATGTAAAAGAAAACAAATAGCAGTTTGGAATGAGAATTGCTAGTCTAATAAGATGGGGGGGAAAGAGCTCTAAAAACTGTCTCATCTGTGACCTCTTTTCTCTGTTAGATCCACTGTGTGACCCCAGAAAAAAATAATTGTATTTCCTGTGCTGCAGTTTACTAGTCCATATAAATTACCCAGCAACTATATATCATTAATTAATATGAGAAGAATGTATCCTGTATCAAATTCAAAGCAGGATCATTATTGCCAAAAAAAGGAGGGAGATTTTGACAAGCTCGTGGTGCCTTCCACCTAGAAACTGGGAAATAAAAGATACTGAAGTCTGCTGTCTCACTCAGAATCATAAAGAAATCATAGGACATCCGTCAACTTTGAACGACTTAAGAGTAAACAACTATTACTCGTGCCCAAATGAGTAAATTATATAAAGATGGACAACAAACATATCCTGGAAAGTTTTGCCTCTTTACTTCCCTGAACCCTTTAATCAGAAAGCTTTCGCTTTCCTGTAGCATTGAAGAAAATCTAACAGCAATGTGAACTCCTAACCTGCAAGAGGACATCCACTGATAGTATTTTTGTCAGAGTACAAATTATAGAATTGTCTAAAATGTATATAATTTATTTGTTCCATACTAATAGGCACCATGCCAGGTAGGGAGTTTCCTTTCAAAAATCCATTTTGCTGTGTTTTACTAGCATTTACTTTCTTTACTTTTGTCACGAACGTTGCTAGGGGCAGGGGGTGGGTGGTGATGAGGCCAGAATCTGTAAGATGGATTCCTGATAACTGCATGCTTTACTGTCTGAGAATATTCTAGGAAATTGCTTATAAATGTGCTTGAGGCATTGTAACATAAGTGCTTCAGTCTATGGAACTTTTTACTGCTATTTTAGGCTGCTTTCTATTGCTTATTTTTGAGCAGAACTTATTTTAAGCTGGACAAATAAATGTATTTTAAAGTACAATGAAATTGGTATGGTTCTCACAAGTGAATTTCTGGTGTGTTGATTAAACTCTTTAAATAAAACAGGTGTTAGAGTAATGGTCTTTACAAGTTAATTAATCTTCATTTTCAAAACGATGAGCTACCATTTGGCTTAGGTTTATAATACATATGTGTAAATTATGATGTGATTTACTGTGCCAAAGAAAAAGCCATTCTCTGAGGTCAGGTCTTACAGTAGACTGGCATTGTGGCACATGGTGTGAGCAACATATACACAATTCTACTTGGTTGAAAACATTTCATGAATATATGTGCTTTCTATGTTTTGGTTTATTCAAGCTATTTTGCTGAGAATATCAGTCTGAGGAAACACCAACTTCTTAAATATCTTCTGATCTCCAAAATAATATTGAAATTCCTCTTACTTGATTTCATTTAGGTGAAGTATTTCTGTCACAGGGCCAAAATACATAAGTGAAAACTTGGAGAGATCTTGTTTACACTTAAAAAAGAAAGACATTTTTGACATCATATAATATGGAAAGGCTAATATATTGCTCTCATTCTCACTGAAGAACACAGCTATCTGTATGATCAGGCACATTTTTGGGAATATTGATCTAGTTTCTGTTTTTCAGATCAAAATCCTGTCAGTTGAGGAGCTGGGCACAGAAAGTGTGTTCTACAAAATGCAGTGAGTATAAGAAAGCCACAGATTTCTGTATTTTTTCTGGCAGAATTCATTAAGATTTTCACTTTAAGCAGAAAGTTGTCCTTTCTTTCTCTTTTTGTTGTGCACTCACATGGTAGCGAAGTCTACTTCACATATCAGCTCTAACAGTCACACTGTTTTTATTTGATGTGGTTCAAACCTTTTACAAAGTCCCGACTGCCTTCTGATTCTCATGACACCAAAATGGTAGGTCAGACTGTGGCCTGAATAACTATCTCCTCGGCTGGTTACTGACACTGCTCATTCTTTTCATTTTGTGAGACAGTTGCTCGAAGGGTATGTCTGGACTCACTATTAAAACAGTGGCTGCATCATTAGCCAACTTCTTGGCAGTCCCACCTGATCACTGCACTTGCATAGCAGTAAACTTGGGGCACAGTGTTGAGGGTGCTGGTATTCTGTTATCAGACCCACTTTTTTATAATAGAGATAAAATTTTTACAAGCCCAGCAGACGTGCTGACATTTTGTGCCATCCCTGCTCTTTCAAAGCAAGGAAGCCTGAAAATGCACTACTTCACATCAAAGGGTTGTGTCATTTTTATGGCACCAACAGAACACAGTAAGTGCAATTTACCTTTAGAGAGTGAGCTATTTACTTGTCATGGGTGCATTCTCCTATCCTGAGGTGTTAAATCATTTCCCACAGAGCACACCTTTTGTGGCTGGCTCCCCAACAGACACGACTTTGATCTCACCTGTTTGGACTTCTCCTTTCCTCTGCCCTCCTGGATTTATTTTGTGTGTTGTTCTGTTTTGGCTCAGCACATTTCTGTTCCCACATCTCCTCATGTTTTTTTGCCACAGACCAGATGTATGCCCCATGTTGCCCTGTGTAAGTGTCACACGTGTCCAGCGTTGTCGTGACACATCAGTGCCGTCTGATGATGTGCAGTGGAGCGCTCTGGGGCTCACATGGGATAGGGCAGCAGCCTGTCAGATCCATGGCTGTAACCTGTCTCCCACCCAAAGCTGAGATGTGTCAGGGAAAGAAGGAGGACAGGAATTATCACACAGGCTGGATGTGTCTCAAAGGTGATGTTGCCAGACTGTTTGTGGATGGGAGCAGTTGGGAGGTGCCAAATGGTGGAGCTTGTGTAGGAACTGCAGAAGAGTATATCATCTTCTCAAGACCTGGAGAAGAAATTTCCATTGTGTCAGTGTCTCCTAGCATTAAACCTCTTGTTAAACAAAATAGAGTTCTTACAGTAAGCTCCATGTATTTTTCTTTTTTCTTCCTTATCCTCTTTTTTCCCTTTATGCCTTTTTTCACTCCTTTTCAATACCTTCATTTTGTCAGTTGATTTTTTTTTTCATTTGTCAAAAGATTTCTTTTTTTCTTCCACAAATCTCTTTCTTGTTTCTCCTTTTGATGTGGCTTTTCTCTGTGTTTCCCTTTCAACCCTCAGAGCTTATTTTAGTCTCTTTGCTGTATTTGCTACATGGAGGAGCACTATTGAAAAATTAAAAGTAGATTGCATGGGAATTTCTTATTTCTCTTTTTCCTCTAGAGGTCTGTTTCTCTTCTCTGCTATTTCTATGAGGTTTACCATCTTTAAATGCTTCCCTCCTCTGCTTCTAAACTATTTTAGTCATCTTTTGCTCTCTTGCTCTGTCCTTCAACTTCCCCTTCACTTATTGTTTCTGGATATTCAATGTCTCAGGTAGGGTGAGAATTTGTGAGACCATTCTGGATAAATACTCCAATCTGTATCTCCTTTACTGACAGACATTAACGTTACAACTGCAACTACACTGGCTTTTTGTTCCATTTTTTTTCCCATTACACCCTCAGTAACAGTAGCTAGGTTGGCAGTATTAACTGTTACAGCCACATTATAACCACAGCCTTGTATAACCCATTAAAGATCAGGTCTGTATGACATTGTAATTTAAACAGCAGTTGCTGGCAGCCTATCTCTACTTGTCCTCCTATTATTACAACCACCAGTAGAGCTGTTCTACTGGGAAATTTCAAATGTAGACAAAGCTTTAATCAACAGTAATCTGATCCTTTAAAAATGCAACACCAATTCATTTATTTCTCATTTCACATATGAAATTTTAATAGGTACAATCACCCTTAAGGATGTTTCAAATATTAACATTATGCACAATTACAAAACAGAATCTTTTTTCTGTATGAAACTATCAGCATCTTTGAACCAAGTAAGTAGTTTTCTGTGCAGACATCAAGTTTACTATCAATCAGAAGCTTATTAACAGCTGTGTTAGCCCTAATTAAGTGCAGAGCAATGGCAGACTTTTTAATTAAGTCTTATTTTCCTAAGAGGAGTCTAATGGGTTTTTTTACCCCTTCTCTTCCCCACCTCCATCCTTATTTACTGTGTAAAATCTGCTGTAAAAATAACTGGGACACAAGATGGGGCCATTGACATGGGGCCAAGGTACCAGGAAATAATTCCTTTACAGAATGGCTGTATGATTATTCTGATCATATTTTATTCCTCTGGCTTTGTAAATAATTCCAATTTTTTTAACTTTTCTGCAGTGCTTTTCCTTCTCTTATCTTTTTTAGTTCTCTTCTTGTTTGAAGTGTATTTCCTGTATTCTCAGTTTCAACAGAAGTATAATTGAACTTAATTTTAGTGTATAAATTCATGTGAGAGAAAGTGAAATGTGTGACATCATATATACCAAAAAAGT
This sequence comes from Chiroxiphia lanceolata, assembly GCF_009829145.1. NCBI lineage: Eukaryota > Metazoa > Chordata > Aves > Passeriformes > Pipridae > Chiroxiphia > Chiroxiphia lanceolata. The sequence goes on from NC_045642.1 coordinate 12,144,364, forward strand.
CCTTGTTGCATGAGTAGATCTCTGGGCGTGTATAAAGTACTCAGTTGTTATAAGAAAGAATTGGCCTCACAGGTAAGTTGAAATTTAAAAGTCTCTACAAGTGTTTGATTTTCTTAGTCCTGAGCAGTACCAAGTGGTACATGTGTACTCGTGAAGGAGAGAGAGAAGTACCCTGAAAAGTCTCTTTGTCTGCACTTTCTACCTGGCACAATTTAAACTGGAGATTTTCTGTAACCACAAACAATGGCTGGATTGTTACTTTGCTCAGAGGATAAGCAGTGTGTACTTGTAAGAGGGCAGACTAATCTTTTACTGCTCTTGACAGAGTATTGTCAAGCATGAATATTTTTATTTACTATTAGAGGTATAAAATGCCCCTAACTGAGCTGCGTTCAGTCTGTATTTTAATCTGAGATACAAGATGACATGAGGCAAATCCTGACCCTGATGTGCTCACAGTTACACCAAGGGCTCCAGGGAAATGCTGACAGCTTACATGGGGTGAGGATCTGTCCCCTACAGTTTAAAGAGAGGGTGGATTACCACATGAGATGAATTTCAAGGTTCACTTCTCAAACTAACCCCAGAGCTCCTGGGTTTGCTTTTGCACTTTTTAGGCAATAGACTAATTTCCTTTGGGCAATCTGTTCAACAGGAAAAACTTTACATGTTCTTGTAAAAAAGTGCTCCAAAGATGTGAGGAGTGAGGGATCAAGGCACTAGTCAGCAAGTTTAAAAGGAACAGTAGATCAATGGAACCTAAAAGCCATAAAACCTTATGGTATTGCCTAGCTGGGCTTAGCACTGGGAGCTCTGGGGAGCAGGAATTGTCATTTTCTAAGGGTTTACGGAGCACTTGTTGCAACCTGAACTGGTTTGAGCCTAAGGCACTGACGTAATATAAGCACTGAGGTCATTAAAATCATAGTAACAGTTGTGGTGGTCAGTAATGGCTTTAAAACACTATGGCTCAATTAGGACAGTTAATACAAGTCTAGGTATAGTGACTCTTTATGTAAGAGCATGCAGATATATCATAATTGCCTGTAATAAAGTATGATGGAAATAAAAAGGGTAACACTTTTAACTCCTGCTTTGTGCCACAAACCAGATAATTTTTTGCATCTATATCTATTGTATGGTTTCTGTGCTGTTTCCAGCATGGGTTCTGGGTTTGTATATTTAGAAGTTTCTGTTTAGTAATCAATACCTAGTATGCTCTGGTTCATTACAGCTGCAGGGCTTAATGAATGACTATTGTTTATACATTGTCTGATGTTAAAGCTTAATCCATATTTGAGTCTAATGCCAGCTTTGTTTCCAGGAAGAAAGCAACTGAGATAATGCCCAAGCATATTTTAAAAGAGAATAGGGGTTTTATAATGGTTATGGATCATTTTTATACTTAGGTTATCTTGAATACATTGGAACTATATGCTTCAGGATTGTCCAAGTCTGATTACTTTTTTTTTTTCTTACTTTAATAAAAAGCAGAATAAGCTCTATGAATTTCTTCCGCTTCTACTCTCTGTCTCTCATCCACTTATATTAGGTTCATATTCATATAAGAAACATTTATATCCTCTGTATTAAACTAAAAAAAATTGCCATTTTGCTTCTTTTGATGGCAATAGCAATGATCTTAATATGGGGTCCTTGACATCCAAACAGGATGCTCTATCGTTGTCTGGACAGGGCAACTGCTTGTGACCAAACCTGTGATAGCAGCTGTTGTTAGGTAAGGAGTGCTGCACTAGCCAGTATGACAGGAAGGAATTTCTTGTAAGGATGACCAGAGTTTGCATGAGAGTATGGCTTTGCTGGAAGTAACTTCAAGGTAGCACCCTCTTCCTTTGTTTGTGCTCTATTTGGTTTATTTTAGATGTTGGAGAGAATCTGGAGAAGGGCAACTGAGCTGGTGAAGAGGCTGGAGCACTTATTAGGAGCAGCTGAGGGGTCTGGGGGTGTTCAGCCTGGAGAAAAGAAGGCTCAGGGGAGACCTCATCACTCTCTACAAATACCTGAAAGGAGGCTGTAGCCAGGTGGGGATTGGCTTCTTCTCCCAGGCAGCCGACGACAGGATGAGAGGACATAGCCTCAAGCTGTGCCAGGGGAGGTTCAGGCTGGATATCAGGTGCAGTTTCTTCACAAAAAGGATTGTTAAACATTGGAATGGGCTGCCTGGGGAAGTGCTGGTATCACCATCCCTGGAGGTGTTCAATAAATGACGAGATGTAACATTTAGTGCCATGGTCTACTTGTCAAGGTGGTGAGTGGTTGGACTTTATCTGAGAAGTTTTTTCCAGTCTAAAAGAATCGATGAGTCTGTAGCAGAGGCCTTGGAAGGTACTTTTTAGAAACAATACTGCAAGATTCCTGAAGCTTCTGCCCATTTTTCCATCTGAAATATCTGTTTTCCAAAGGTGGAAGTTTGTTGTGGTAGCTCCTAGATTACAAAGAGTTCTACAACACTTAGCTTGTGCCACTCTCTTAGGTCCAGTGAGGATTTTTAGCTTTTGGAGTTACTTTACTTTTCCCAATTAACCATATTAAGGAGCACTATAAATGACACAGTGTTTATTCAAGTAACTACTGTTTTCTGGCAAAATTTGAATTAAAGTTTAACTAAAATATGTGATAAAAGTGAATTTATCTTTCATGTTGACACTGTGAAGTAGTGCAGTATAGCTTTTCCTGTCTATGCTTACAATTTCCATGAAAAATAGAAATGGCTGTGCAAATATTACTATATTTCAATTCAGAGCCTGCAAATAAAAGATGGTACTTAAAAAAAATTACTCCGTTTCCATAAGTAAGTGATTTGCTAATTATTTATAAGGATACAAGGATAGGGCAGCCATAGCCTAGGTGTGACTGTTGAAGCATACCTTATGGAGTTGTTGGAGGCTTCTTAACATTAACTAGGCAACATTTCGGAAAAGATGGCACGTTACTATGTACTATTAAAGAAAAAGAGACTGTGGGGTGAAAGAGCAGGAAGTGAAAACAACAGCACAAGGGTGACTGCTCTTACGGGTATCTGACAAGAAAGGAAGACTGCACCTGTCTGGAATGAGCAAAGTCAGCAAGGACATCTTTGAAAGAGATAAAAGGACTCTCATCTCCCTTTTCTCCCTTTATTTATTCAGTGAACTTCAGTCCTTGCAGAAAGCACCTGCTTGACAGCTCTGTACCTCATAGTCCTTGGTTTATTCCCGGCAGGATGTGCAGTACAGACATGTACAGAACCAGTTCCCTGTTTGCTCTCCTAACTGGTAATGTAGGGTATGCTTTTATTTCCAAGGTGTGTTCTGTCGTGGGCCTCTCTGCCCACCTCTGCAGCAGTGTGAGTACAGGCTGGGATGTCTGGCAGACTTGGAGGTTGGACTGAAAAGAGGCAGCTAATGCTGTTAGTGCCCCAGCCATCGTCTCCACCCTTTGGTGGATGTTGCCACCCCTGAGGCAGTGATGCCTGATCCACTCATGAATCAATTATTGAACTGTCGCATTTTTCAGCCTGGCCTATTAAATTAAACTGACATCAGTCTCATCTCACAAAGACATTAGATAGTGATGAATTTCAGGTACTGTTAACCTGGTTTTGAATTGGCCAGCTAGAGACAGATTCATTTTTCATTCCAGCTGCCAGAACTACTGTCACGTCCTATCTTGCTGTTGTGGCTTGTTGATCAATGGGTGGCCTTCCTTATTAACTCCTGAGAAGGAGAAATTTCATAAGAAGAAAGGGAGAACAACAAAGCCAAAAAGGTCAAAACCCGGATATTTTTTTTCTGTCTTTTTTAGAATTGTGAGGAAGAGCGTGCATATGTAAACCGTGAGATTGGCTGGCTGGTTAAAAAAGCTTCACTGAAAGAATCATAGAATGGTTTTGGTTGGAAAAAACCTTAAAGATCATCTAGTTCTACCCCCCTACAATGGGCAGGGACACTTTCCACTGCACTAGGTTCTTCCAAGCCCCATCCAACCTACTCTTGAACACTTAGCTTCTCTGGACAATCTGTTCCAGTGCCTCACCACTCTCATATTGAAGAAAAAGCGCAGTAAGGCCTATATGGATTTAAAAAGGCACTGCATGGAATTATTACAATCCAAGTTAGGGGAAAAACGGTAAAGAAATATTCCACAGTGCCAACAGCATTGCTTTATAGCTACAGATACCTGCAGTACACCTACTGTGGATGGGCCCTGCTTGCTGTGTGCTGTACTTCATCCACTGGTACACCTGGTAAGAAAGCTGTGGACACCTTCTTATTGTTAAAAGATGGAAGGTCCTCAGACTGCTCTGAGCTGAACCTGCATGGGTTTGGCTTTGTTTGTACTCATTCCTTTCTTGGATGCTTGTTTTATTGGTAACCAAAATAAAACAAAAGTGTGCTCAAGTGGAGGTTGACCGCTCCTACAGTTTATCCTGTTTTCTCTACTCAGGACTTAGGGGGAAGTTGGTAAATGTCTGTGCTTTGCTTTGTCTCCTCAAGAGAAGATGGAGCAGTGGGAGACCTGTTACAATGCATGGCCAGAAGGGCAGAATGCTGATTTGCAGAGTGGGATACTGACCTGTGCCAGTGCCCTGTAAAGCCTGTGTTTGTGAGTGCAATTGTCTTCTTCAGGGTGAAAACAAAATTCAGCAAGGAAATCCTGGCAGATATTTCCTGCCTGTTGGAGCTGTGGATTCATTACTATTAATAGAACTCTTAATTGACTACTTTAGAGCAGCTATAAAAATTGATTAGATGCATATGAGGAAATAAACGTGGGTCAGGCTGTAGCGGTGCAATGATATGAATTTGATGACCTATTAGGACATTTTTGTGTCTAACAAAGGATTTTTTTAATAAACATTAAACACTTAGCCCAAATTCTGCCCTCCAGCACTCCTCCCAGTCTACTGAATGTATAATGAAAGCAAATATTTGGTATAGCAAAAGAATCCCATTTTTTAAATCTCATTCCTGTATATTTTCAAGAGGTTAAGTTACTTGACATGTAAAACATCTATGAATTTTAAGTGAGGCCAGATTAGTAAAGCTCTGTAGTTGGTCTTTCATCTAAATGTGACCAAGAATGTCCTCTAGCTCACTCTATTTACCAAGAAATTAAAAAATAGCAAATTGCACATCATTGCATGCCATATGTCCGTTCCTCTCCTGGGCTCTGCTCTACAGCAATGTTAATTGACTTGCCTAAACCCTCTTCTCCTGAGTTGTGACCACTCCTGGTGAAACAATCAACAATGCTGCTGAGCAGAATAGGGAATGAAAAAATATAGTAAAACATCAAGCCACCTTAAGAATAAATTCATTTCTGCAAAAGAAAGATAAAAACGAGATACTGACATACAACCTATGCATTCAAAGGTAGAATCTTTAGTTTTAAGTTCATTTAAGAAGCTGGGGTTTCAGGTTCAGCATTGGCCTGAAAGTCAGAGACTTTTTAAGGGCAGTTTATATTGATAATATAAAATTGAGTATAATAAGTATAAACAATTCTGTGTTACATATGCTTGTTTCTGGTTTAGTAGCCTTTGAATAAAGCACATAAAATTAAAAAAACTTCAAAATAAAACAGCCTCAAGGACTGTTAAATAAAGACCATATATTCTTCTATTAGGCAAATAAGTTATTTAATAAATCTGTATTTAAAAGTTAAACTGTATTAGATTATATTGAACAAAAGTAATAAGGACCATAAGCTTGTAGTACATTACTGAGTTTACTTTTTACTTTTTCACTCTGGTCTTCGGAGAACCTCTATTAATTCACAAGCTTTGTCTTTTATGCTAATGCATCATATTTAGATGAGGATGTATTACCCCAGCTGCATCTCCATAGCACAGCAACGTTAAAAGCTGCACCTGAGTGCAGGAGCCAGTAGAAGCCAGTTTTCACCACAGCCAGGTGGTTCTTGTTGGCAGGTGCTGGGAGCTGCCCTGACTGGCCTGGGCTCCTTGCCCAGCCCATAAAGAGGTGTTAGCAAGCTCCAATCCTCTTTGGGCAGCCAAGCCTTTGTCCTCAGGCCTTCATGGCTGAGAGCTAAGCAGGGCTGTAGCAAGGAGAGAGGAAGAGCCCAGCAGAGGGGTTAGGATGTGGCAGGAGTGCAGGCTGCAGCCCTGGAAGTGCCTGCACTCACCTGGGCACCCTTAACTCTGTCTCTGCCCGCGTGCTGTCCCCAACATCTGTGGAGTGCTCGGTGTCCAGCTGGCCAGGGGAGCTCACTCAGGTAATTTTTGAATGTTCCTACCAATGTTCACCTTTGAGGGTGTCTGTGTGCCTGTTTCTCAGTACACTTCATTGAAACCTGATGCTGAATATGGGGGTTTTCCAGGGTCTCTGCAGGTTTATGCAACCAGCTCTCCACTTACCACCCATACCAAAATTTTGTGTGTGTGTGTGTGTGATCAGGTCAGAGTTATATTCACTTTATTTTTTACACTTGTTTTACCAAAAAACCCCAAAACCAAACAAACCCAAAATAGTAGGTCTTGTAGACGTAGAGAAAATACTGCAAATACGGAAACTGAGGAGGCTCAGAAATGAAAAAGCAAATGTAATGAGGATGATTTTGTTATCATTAATAGCCTGATCACCTTCTCTATCAGTTTCATAACTTTTTTACTTCTTTAAGCTGGCAGTGCACAAAAATGGAGTGCAACCATGGCAGGCTTATTTCAGATTTCCTTAATAAAGTTATTTATTTAGTGATCCTACCAATAGCTATGAAGTTAGAATTTTAATTTTAAAAGCACTCTTTTTTCTTGGTACGGTCAGTCTATCTTTCTATTATGACAAGTTATTTTAAACTACTTAGTATTCAGGGTATTTGCAGTTGCAATGAGCAAGTTCATTTAAACACCAAATCAATCAGTATTTTCACTAGAGAGAATTTTTTAAGTACCAATTAAGAATGAAAAAGTGATCTATATTCTCTAATACAGTATTAATGTGCTGAGAGGGGTGATCCCAACTGCATGAGAAAAAATGCAGCTGTGCATATGCTTGTCTTAAGAAAAGGTTTTTTTCTGTCACTTAGAATAATTTAATGAATAAAAAGCACTTCTTTTATTACTACTAATGAACGGGAATCCCATCAAATTGCAAGGCATCAACACACGACATTAGTCTTAAACTAAAAGCGCCGTAGATTGTCCCAGTGATAATGGGGGCCACGAGCACTTTGTGGGATGGATGGACTGTTCTTGTCACACTGTGGTGTACTGTTACCTTTCAGCAGTGCATATATCACAGTTAAGAGTTATGCTAGGTGCTTCATTCTCTGTTGAAATATCAACCTATCCTCTCATAACGAGACAGTTTAAAAAAGAAATAATTACAGAGGCCATGGGTAAATCAAGTCCTTTAGGTCGGTCAGGATGTGTAATGATCTGCTGAGGGGAGTGGTGGAGTTTTGTTGATGAAGTAACTTAGACCCATGTTGATGGATCAATCAGACACACTGGTGGGGTAGATATTGGCCTGGTGCTGTGCCCCAGTGTCCATATTCTCCTGTGGCATCTGCAGTTTGGGTTTTGTATGCTTTGAAGTAAGAGGAGCAGTGCATGAAATGGCCTTGAGGGAGAGAATCCGAGGTTTTTTTACAGGAATCAGCCTTGGATAGGGGTACCTTGTTTAGGTGGGGATTAGGCTGCATGGAAAAAAGATTTTGCAGGCCTCCAACAACTTGAAGACCAAGTCAGGAGACATTTACTGAGAAAGAAGGAACCAGTGCTTTAACCAAAAAGAGGTTTTATCACCTTGACTTAGATAGCTTTTTTCAGCTTAACACCCACTTGGGTCTTTAGAGTCAATTAGACTCTTTAGAGTCTAATCTCTTTAGAGTCAGGGATGTTGCTGAACAATAAGGTGACAACCTCACCCTACAAAATGACACAAAATACTTTTTTTTAAGTTGAGTTTGAACTTGTCTTACCATAAAGGTATTTTCAGAACACAGGTACCTTGGGGAACATCTGAAAATGTGAACAGAAATAAAAGAACCTGAAGTCAAATTGTTAAATCAAAGATTGCCTGCCCTCTCCAAGGATTTCATTAGTGACTCTCCTGTGAAAATTTCAGGAGCCTATTTACAACAGTTTTGGTTTTCTTAGTCTAGTAACTCTTGCATTAGTTCATATAAATGCCTTTCTTTCCTGTGATATTTCTGTAATGTGTTCTTTCTCTGAATGTGTAATTTAAAGGACTGTTGGTTTAACTATTTTAAGATAGTATCTTTATGAAATAGATTTTTTTTTTTTAGGACAGCAAAAGATATGTCATCTCTTTCTGATTATCTGGGGGGGGGAAGTATTTATTATTCATAAACAAGAATTTGTGCATATAAAACTAGAACCATTGAAGTTGGCTTAATTTACACAAGTTGAAATCAATCCATCTTGTTCTTAAAGTACTTATTTTGCAGTTTTTGCATGAAGAGTCTGCAAGTAAAACAGTAAAGCTTCTGTTTCCGTGCTGGTCTATAAATAGTTTATAAATTAGTCATTTAGTATGCATTTTTTAATAAATCATTACTTGTCCTGAAATTTAGGGTGCTTTGATCTGTGCATGTTTTCGCAAATGCATAGAACCTTTGTGATGACCCCACTGCTAACAGCAAAATGCATGCAGGGCTTTTTGTAGGAATACTCCAAGTTTTTGCTGTTTGGTGGGTAGAAGCCTTGGCTGTATGCCACATCACCCTCTCCCTGTGCATCCTGAGTGAATGTTGTAGATAGCACAAAACCAGCCTCAAAGTTACTGTGCACAGGATAAAAACACCTTTGTGGGATATTGCCATGATAATTCCAGACTCTTGAGGTAAAGCTACATATAAAGATCCCTTCAATAGATAATAGGAAATGTAGTAATTGGGGAAGTGAGTGGAGTCATGTGGGAAAATATTTATACCAGATGACTCTTTTCCAGCACTGTGGCTGTTCCATTAAAGAGCTAATGTGTAAGTTAATGCTACCTGAGGCAGGATTAACTTCTAATGTGTAGGGATTGAAGATTGCTAACTAGCATGAAAACCAGCTTGCCTGGGAAGTTGCATCTCTTATCTGGCTACTGCTAGGTTTGTTACGCTGAGCACCTGCCACCAAATTCCCACTGTCTGTCCAGCTCCTGAGGGTGTGTGAGATCTCTCAGTGGATCAGTCAGATCCAAGGCTGAGTAGAGCTGTGCTGTTGGTGATATGATTTGTGTTTGAGGCCAAACCAACATGTATGACTGACTGCTTTCCTCATCTCCCTTCTCAAGCTACTGGTGCTGGCACAAAAGAGCTTGTACTACTTCCCCAGACTAGACATATAACTGTTGTCAGTCAGGGAATCCCAATGAAAATGGCAAAGATTTGTACCCATTAGAAATGTGGTGCTTCTGTTTAGGTGATCCACTTAGCTGTGCTGAGGCTTTTCAGTATGAGAGAAGGTGTGTTCTTGCATTGATAGTGGGCATCTGTCCAGGCGGTAAATGTCATAGTGGATGGAGATAAGAGGGTACCCTCTTCCAGGCCTGGCCCCAGCTCTTGCACCTCCTCTCTGTTGTGGTGAGGTGGCTGGGGTCCCTCTGGTGTGCCCCAAATGTTGGATGGAGGTAGATTCCCATGGGAACCTGTTCCCTTGTGCCCCTGTCAAGTTTGAGTGCGAGGAAATGGGTAGACAGTGTAGGTGGGAATTCTTTGAGGACACTTGCCATGGAGCTTTGTGTTTCTCACTGGATGCTGTCTTTACAGGGATTTAGTCTTTTTAGTATTTCTTTGCCAAATGTGCTCCTGAAATTTTGTTCTGCTCCAGTTCCTTCTCTGGAAAACCACTCCAGTGTGCTCAGCTGTGCATAGGGCACTATTTCCCCAGTTTCTGGTTGTTTTCTGGTGGGTTCTGTTGATTTGTGTCTCTGTACTGGCAGTTGTGCAGCTAATCCACTTTCTTATTAAAGTGCACGCTGTTTTAATATTGCTATATAAACACACTCTTAGGGTAAAAGGGAAGCTTAAAAAAAAAAGCCAGAGATGGGCTAATGCAAAGGTCTTTCCTCCTTTTTATAAAATGTGTTAATTGTGGGTCAAAGAATGCAGCTGTTTGACTCCCCCTAAAGGAGGAAGTGCTTGTGTAGACTCAGCAGTCTTGTATTGGGTTTTTTCCTTGAATTTTTCTTTTTCCAAATAAGACCTCAACATTTGTACCCAAAAATAGTATTTCAAATATAGTATCTGTTCTGTATGTTCTCTTTACGGAAGTATGTTGTCACTCAGTTGTTGCAGCGGCAACAAGATCCACCATCAGTCAGTCTGAAGGTACCTCTTTGACTGCTGTATTAGAAATTTCTGCCTGTTGTGCAGCTTTCAGACTGAGTGCTGAACATGGAACATTTCTTTAGTACATAAGTGCACAACAGCTGTGTGAGGAAGCAGGGGGATAAGTGATGTTGGTGAGAAACCGAGGAATTCCTTTAGCCATGTTCTCCTCCCAGTGAACATGGGTAACTTGAATTAACGCTAATGGGTGTTATGCACAAGGGAGAGGATGATCTACCCCATTGCATGCTCTAGGAAGTGCAATTTAAAGCTTTCCTGAGGCATCTTTAAATTAGATTTCTTGGAGTGTCTGTCTTTGAGTTGTTTCACATTCAGAACTCCCACTGACTCAACAGGGCTTGCTGCACACAGATCGATGGTAGATGTCTCCTTTGTTGTGTCCTGTCAAGAAGTGTAAAAGAGACAGAGGTAAATTGCTCTTTTTGGCATGACATACAGATTCTTGCCTGTGTTTGTGGTAGTGTTTCACCACAAGGCATGCATTTTGGGTTATACAAATGCTGAAACACCAGAAAAATAAGCCTATTAAAATTTTTGTGAGGAATTTTCTTTCTTTCTTTCAATCCAGGAGAGCCTACTCTGACCTTGACTGCTGACAGGAGCTGAAGGAGGATAGGTTGGTCAGATCAGCTATAAAGGCTGGATGTTTAAATGACTAGCAAGGACGTATAGATTTCTTGTGAGAAGAATTATACAAACCAAAACAAAATCTCCACAGCCACAGGACATGGTGACAAAAAAAGGTGGATTCTGTAACGGCTATCTCCAGGCTTTTAGCATCTGGTATTAGTTGTGGTCAGTGATTACAATGTGGGATTCAGCTGACCTCTGCAGTTGACCAATTCCTATGTTCTGATCTTCTCCAGTAGGAGTCAAAAGCTGAATGGAGAAGATAGACTTGTGGTTATCATGGTTAGAAAGCATTTGGCCAAATCCTCTGCACTTTGCTTATTAAGTGAAGGAGGCAGTATACGGATTGTTCTGTTGAAACCAGATCCTAAACTACCCTAATCTGAGTAGAAATAATGTCAGAATAACATCCTCATGTGACGCTGGTGTCTGCAATGCCAAACTGATGCTTTGTGGTCTTACCTTATTTCTTTTTCTAAACACAAGGGAAATTTTGAAATTATATCTTTTTCTTAAACAGCTTTTTGAGACCAGTGGGGGTTAATTAAAAACTAAATTTGGAATCTACAAACACCCAGAAATTATTTGCACTGTTGTTAATTTCTTCTTTAATATTCATAACTGTTTTCTGTTAATTAAGAAGAGAGGGAGAATATGAAGAAAGGCTTGGAACAAAAGCAGTCTGCATACAGATAAGGGTCTGAGTTCTCAAAGAAGTGGACTAAATACATAGTGCATGCACTGAGTGAAGAATTTATATGCAGTGATTACATATTGCAGCTGAAAAATTGTGTAGAGTTATGTATGAATCTTACTACATCAGCATTTGACATTATCGTTATACCACCATGGTTACCACTTCCCTGCTTTCCGGCATTGAACACTCTGCAGTCCTGGAGCAGTTTTGTAGAATTGTTGGATGACCTGGGTTGGAAGGGACCTTAAAGATGATCTCATTCCAACCCCCCTACCACGGGCAGGAACACCTCCCACTGGACCAGGTTGCTCAGAGCCTGATCCAACCTGGCCTTGAACACTGCCAGGGATGGGCTTCCACAGATTCCCTGGGCAACCTGTTCCAGTGCCTTACCACCCTCACAGTGAAGAAAGGATTAGCAGCAGGCTCAGGATTTCTTCAGTACAAAACCCCACAGCACCTTATTCCAAACTATGCAGCTGTATTTCCTACAAATGCTTTATGTAAAGCATTATATATTTGTATAAGGCATATGAACCCATTGGTGATATTTGCCAGTACCTTGACAACATCTAGAGGCTGTTGGTCAAGACCAGGGTTTCATCATGCAAGGTGACACAGCCAATTTCTTCATGTCACAGTGTTGGCCAGTAGGCATGGGTGCTGCTATCTTTGAGTGAATATCCTTTTCTCCTCTGTGGAGGTATTTGCAGACTTTTCCACACCCAGGACCTTCAGTAGCTTTGTTCTTTCCAGTTTTTAGGAACACTTGTTTAGCTTTATCCCTTCAGTGTCTTGAAACAATCTCCTAGTGTAAATCTTTGATTTGAGCAGTTTTGAATACTGGCCTGTTGGGCTGCAATTTTTCACTGCTGTAGGATCCAAGTGAGTTTAAAATAATGTATTTTGGAATATATTCATGAATAAAAATACTGTATTTCCCAGTAAGATTTGGGAGCCTTGTGTTAGTTGTAAATAGTAGAGAAATCTGATCAAGAAATGCTTGGAAACAGAAGGGTTCCATGAATATTAGTCTATCATCTTAGTATGGCTCAGTTAACTTTCTTTTCCAAAGGGAAAAGAAAAACAGTGCTGCTTTTTGTTTGGGAATCAGTTGATACCTGCCTCTTTATTCCCTTCAAAATCAAAAGGCTAGTCTTAAATGATTTTGTAATAGTCTGCTTAAAATGTTCAACTCTGTCAAAAAAGGTGCAAGAACAATCCAGTACAGCATAGGTGACCAAATCATATGCTTGTGAACAAACACCATGTGATTGAGATTCTTAATTTTCAGAATCTGGAAATTTAAATAATCACAAAGAATAAATTTCTTCAAGAAAAGGATAAACTAACTAGAAGAGAAACTGCTGGATTCCCCTCTTACTTTCTTTAGCTATACTTCCAACTCCTTGTAGTAGTAAATAAAATACTTCATAACACAATTAATGCTTTATAATGGCTATTGACCTAAATGCAAAATCAATCGAGTTTTTGCATTTTGTGTACATCAGTAGAAGTAACAGTAAAAATAAACAATGCCTTTTGGCCAGTCAATAGACCTCCTGCTGGATCATGATTAGAAGAACTTTTCTCATAGTGTGTATGAGAAAGAAAAAATATATATATATATCTATACTGCTATATATGCATATATTGCAATATGCTGCAACGCGCCCATAACATGAAGAGGTGACAAGGTGAGATAAAGCATCTGGTGAAACATTCCTCATGAAGGTCAGCCTTGTTTCATTCCCTTCCCCTTTTCTTCACCTCTGTATCTCAACAGGCACAGTTTGAAAGAATGTTTGTAATTGTGAAAATAGGTGGATAGTAATCAGAAGAGGCATGTGAGAGAAGACTGGAGAAGAGGACTACAGATAATTAGCACAAACCCAGATAATTAAAGTTGAGGTACCAGAATAACCCAAAGAAAAATGATCTCTTGAAATAATTAATGCAGCATTATGACTTTGTTAATGATGAAAACTTGCCTTTGTGCTGCACACTACTGAAGTTCATGGATGCAGAAGGTTTAAGTTGGACTTGATGCCTGCGTGGATTCTTAGAATAGAAATGAGATTGAAAGACTGACCTTAGCAAAAGGTAGATTTCATTTAGATTATTGGATATATCTGTGTCTGATCTGTTCAACAAGTAGAAAACACAAAATCCTAGGCCCCTAAGAAACCCCTATGCAAATAGCCTGTGTGACTGGTATTCCTGCACTCATGACTGCTCTCTTGCCATGGTACCAGGACAGACCCATTTTCAGGTTTAAGATTTCACCGTCCTTAACATGGCAGTCTTCTAAGAATGAGCTGTGGGGATAATACAAAAGTGGAAGTAAGGAAAAGAACACTTTAAATGAAAAATAAATGGATTATATTTCTTACCTCTAATCAAAGGTAGGAATTTTGGTTTTATTTTATTTTTCCCCAAGGATGGAGAATCTGGAATGGAGCTGAGAGAAGAAACAAAATTAAGAGAATCTGAGTTCCCCTGTGCTCCAGTGAGGACATGGCGTGCTCTGAGCTCATTGTGTACAAGACTTTAAGCTGTGACAATAAGGTTAAAGTTGCAGAAAAATATATTTTGGCAAAGATTTATGGAAGAAATGCAGGATATAAAGGAGTCTGGAAAGTAGAAGCAGACTTCAGACTCTGACAGCTTGAACACAAGTTAGAAATCTGGATTAGAGATGAGTGAGCTGTATGTACAAATGCATGTCTGTGATCTTTTTGATATGAAAAAGATCACAAATTATATCAGAAAATACAGGGTCAACAGTAGCAAGAATACCTTGAGGGAGATGGGAGTTGCAATAATATTAGAAGACAGCTGGTAATGGGGCAACAGCAGATATTTTTTTTTCCCTTAGGGACAACGATGGAACAGTAATTACCGAGAAAGCCAGGAACTTACAGAGTGTAGGAGTGTCTTACTTGTAGTTAGAGATGCTGAAATCTGTAATATGTAGCAATGAAAATTTGATCTCTGAATTACTGAATCTTCAGATAATGGACAGATAAGAAGGTAGATGGGGTGGTGAAGGGGAGAAGGAAATGAATACTGGGACATAGTGACTTCCTTGAAGATCTAATACATATTATTTGTGGTCTTTAGAGGTTCATCAGCTAATGAAATACATATTATTTGTGGTCTTTAGAGGTTCATCAGCTAATGAAACTGCATCTTTTTAACCCAAATTTTATTTAAAATTTAATCCATGAAAAGGAACAGTTCAGATATAAATGGATGTATTTGGATTATTCCACTATGTCACTCTAATAAATCAGCATGGTTTCGGTGTTTATCTCTGTCATTCCACCACCTCCCTTAGAAAAATTTTGTGCTGGCTTAGCAGATGATTTCTAACCCTTGATGTCGGAACTGCAAACAACATTTGCATGGATTGTTGGTGTGAAGATGAAATGGGTTAACTCTGCTATAAGCAATAAGCTGCAATGTACAAGGAATAGACATGCACTGTTTGAAGTAATGGTGATTTAAGATGCTTGAAGCTCATGGTGAGAAACCTGAAATGAAACTGAGATCTTAGGACTGCTCAGACTGCTAAAGATCAGCCCTCTTTTTGCTATCCCAAGGAGGTCACTTAGAAACTAGACTAGGTATCAGTAATCTGCAAATGTGGGCTGGTTTGTTCTAAAAAACAGTCTCCCAGCAAGACAGATGTGAATGCCTGGGAAATAAAGTTTTCCACTGTGCTGTACATGTCTTCTTCAATACTGATTTCTGAGGCTGGAACTTACTGATGTTTGTTTCTGTCCTTGCCAATATTTGTCTCCCTTAAAGAAGTAAATGTGGTTTCTTCAGGGATTTCGTTTTATTGTTATCTGTGCCTGTGAACTCCAGAGCAATCTGCAGTGTCAGAGGTAAAACGAACCTAAAGGCTGAGATTTTGGTGGGAAATTGCCTATTCTCTCTTCTTCCACAAGTGCCCATAAAGTTGCTCATTCCAATATCAGTTTCTCTATTTCTCTTAAAAAGACCTTCAAATTGCTTGTTTTCTGCTTTCTGCCAATGGAGCCCTATGTGACTTTGATAAGTTGTTATACTGTATTTATGTGTAATATGAAACATTCTTCTCTTTGAATAAGAGAAGAAACAAGTGGCAATGAAAATGCAATTGAAAACAATCCTACACAGCTGAATAAATACTGTCTTTTGCATATTAATGAGGATCTGATGGGATCAGCAGAAAATATAGCAGTGGAAATGTTTGAGTGTGTCTTTCCAACCCCTGTGTGAGGATCAAAGGAGATGGAGCTTGAATGCAGTTACTGTAGAACAGAGTTTAAATACCACAAATTTAAAAAATCATAGATGTTGTTCTTTGGATTTATTTTTAAAAGAAATAAAGCAACAGATACTACTTTTCTTTTTTTAGCTATGAATAGAAATAGTTTAACACATATATTTTTCTGTCAAGAGACCACTGGTTTCTTGCTTGTGTAGTTGAAATCTACCAATATAATAAAGCTTTCCTGTTTTCAAGTGTTAAAACATTAAGTATCAAGTAGCTTTGATATGCTTTTTTTAACTGGGGTCTTTCCAGAAGTAAAATTAACTGCACATCACTATTTAATGCACGAAACTGTGATTTACTGTTCTGAGAACTAATTTCAGCTTGCTGCAGATGTAAACTCGCCCTCAATTAATGTGCTACTGGGCCCAATTCAGAGATGGGTAAAGTCAGCAGGTCTTTCCAATTACTTTTATGGGTATCAGATGAAGTCTTTAATTAATGCATCACTGAGTGCTCAGACTCATTTAAAAAATTCTCATTTCTAGCTATAATGCAAATCTTTCAAAATGTCATTGTACTTTAAAGCTGTTCTGCTCTCTTGGATGAGAAGTTATTTACACTTGTGTGAATACATCTGATATATTCCTTCTTTCCTCACACCATAATATGCCTACAGTATGTGTTTTGATATATTATGTGTATCTTTGAATATATAATATATTACCAGATGGTGTGTGATTAGCAGGGTACACTAAAGTGGAAAGATGTCTTCTGCCCTGGGTACATGTACACAGTCTGGAAGTGTACGTATTTAAAGTGAATATTTCAAGATGTATTTTTAGGAGAGAAAATAATCTGTTGGTATATGCAAAAGTTCTGCGTATGGAGTAAATGAGCTCCCCGGGAAAGTTTCATATCTAACATGCTACTTGAAGTATTGGAAAACTATCTCTGGCTCAAGAGGTTAGCCTGGTGAAATTTTGGCTGAGAGGACTTAGTGTTCAGATACTGTTGGCATGTTTTCAGTTCCAGTAGCTTAATAGTTCAGATTTGAATATGGAATAGCTGTTCTTAATTTTTAGAGGAGCAAGGATAGAGTTTCTGATGGATTACTGCCTGCATGTGAAAACCATTGTTTTGTCACAAATAAGCAAAATACCAGCTTTGGGCTTGTAAACAAAGCTCCAGTGTCAAGGAAAACTTACGGGTATATTTCAGACTCCTGAAAATTCAACATTTAAAATAAAAACATTGATGCAGCCTTGCCTGAAATCACGTAATTTGCTGTTACAATTCAGACTGGTGTTTTGAAGAGACCTGAAGTTCTGGGCAACTGTTCCTAGCACAGATTTTAGTCATCAGAAATTGAATGCTATGGGCCAAACTTTCAGCTCTTAGGAATAAAGATTATGAAGTGAAATTATAGACATTCCAGAAGTGCACTGTTTATGGGTCAGTTCAGGTCTGGAAATAGGTTTAGGTTGGTAACTGATAGAAAATTCATATAAAAGCTTCACCTCATATAAATCAATAAAGCCTTCCTTGATCGTAATGAGCTAAGGCCGATTTATACCACCTGAAGAGCTATTGCCTAGATTTACAGTGTAAATATAATTACTATGACACAGATTTGCTTTGGTTCACTCAACTGGCAAGCAGCAGAGTTTACAGTATAATGTCTTTTCATTCTTGCTTAAAATGCCTTTCTAGAGGGCAGCTGGAGTGAGACCCCAAACCACAGTTTCTGTCCCGATCTGCTGTTTTGACAGTATGAGCACATAAAGGAGACATCATTGTGGAGCACGGGGCTCATTCCTGCAGGCCCTGTGTACTCTGGGCACAGCAGGGAAGGTCCATTTGAGCACGTTTGGCACAGCAGGAACCCGCTGACTCGGCATTACCTGCAGGAGACTCTGTGCTTTTCAGTGGTGGCTGCTGTAAGTGGCTGCAATTAGGTTTTGACACTGACATCGTACGCTGCATCAGGGAGACTGGGAAATTGTTTTTCTGGGCTCTGTCAGCACACTCAGTGAGACAGGAAGGGTATTGATTTAAAGATGTGAGAGGTTAGCTTTGTAATCAGATAGGCTAGAAACATTTCTGAAGCTAAATATTAAAATGCTGAAGAATACTGTGAGCTCTCTGAACAGAAGTGAAGAATTATCTGAGCTTAAGCTGTTGATTCAGAACTGTAAACTATGAAAATTGGAGGATAATTGCTGCAATGGAAACAGGGGAGGCAAAAGTATCATCTTGGGGTTTTTTTTCCCACAAAGTTGCATATGTTGAAAGACACACTGCATGTCTTTGGCCACAAGCTTTCATGATCTCCATCACAGGCCCCTCTTCGTCTGGTTACAGGATAACATTCAATTTCCATTACTTTCCCCCTTTTCTGTTCATGCTGTATCTTCACCAACAGTTAATATCAGTAAAAGAATCAATAAAGAATTATTAATAATAATTAAAGCAATGAGGAGGGCCCATTATACTGAGCAGGCTTAGTCCTTTCAAATACAGATTCTGCACTCAGTTTTGCAAGAGCACCTGAGGAGACTTGTCACAATTGCAGTCTCTGGATGTGACTGAGAGCAGGCTGTGGTTCCTGACTCTAGGAGCTATTATTTTAAAATACTGTTAAAAGCAGTAAAATTTAACTTCTTGTTTGAAGTGGTTGAAATGCCATTTAACTCAGGGAAAATTATGAGCGAAGGAAAAGGGCTGAAGTGAGTCACTGGGCAAGGTTTTTGTGCTTGGAAAAGAGAGAAACTTGTTTCCAAGTGCTTTTTATGTCACAGATAAGAGTGCAATAGTTTCACTGTTAGCATCTAGCAGTCATTTTCCACAGTGTAAATGCACCATAACTTAGCATGATTTCTATGCTCCTGGGAGGCTGTAGACTTAAATAATAAGGGTGCTCCAGGTCACACCGAGATGCAATTAACCCTGAGATTGAAGAAATACCTTCCCACCTGCAGGAAGGATTCTCATTTTGAATAGCTTTCCATTAGTTTTCCTGTGGGAATTATACAATATTGGCAGTATTTCTGGAACTAATATGACAGTGCTAGCCAGAGAGCAGTTTAGCTATAGGTCCTTAACACTTCTGTGGTCACAAGGGTTCTGTGGGCTTTCAGTCAGGTTCTGACCATCTTCTGGCTATTGGGAAGATTTTTTTGTCCTTCTGAGATTGAGGTCACGATCTTTTGCCACAGAAAATTTCTGTGGCAACAGAAATGCCATGCCCCTATTTAGCAAGGGGTGCATTTGTGTGCATCTGAGATGTGATTTTTTTTTTTTTTTTGCATGTTAATTCCTTGTTCTCCCTTGGGTGACACACAGAGCCAAATATGGTGGTGTTTTTAGCCAACCCAAAATATTCAGATGTTTGAAAATCCTTAAAACAAATTTATTTGTATCTGTGGAATAACCTGATAGATAAACCATTGAGTAAGCAGACTTACCAAAATGATAATTTCTGATTATTCAAAGTCATATAGCTAGTGTCATTAGGAAAATGTTAAGAATTTGGAAAGGGTCATTTACAGCGGAAAACTAATTATCTGGTTTCTTTTTTCCAAATTTACTGTGTAATTTTCACTCATCAGTAACTTGATGCGAATCAGAATTCCTTTGCAACTTTCTCAGGAATTGGTTGTGTGTTGCCTCTGCTTCTCTGCTACTGAGTTTTTAGATAAACAGAAGCTGGTTGCTATTCAATTACTTAAGTGCAATTTTTAGTTTTGCATAACTCTTATTGTAAACCCACTTCTGCAGAGGGATATGTAGAATAGGAAAAGTTACTGTGGAAGAAACTTGGTTAAGGACAAGAAGTCATTTAATTCTTATGAAGAATGGATGCTTGGGATGTCCAGCATGAGATGATCCCAGAGAGGACTATGTTGACCTGGATAATGGGTTTGGGATGACTGATGGTTTATTTTATATCTGCTCCTGCAAATTTTCCTGTTTGGAATGTGGAATACCAAAAGCCACTGGCTAAAGGGAGAGACTGATTTCAACTGATGCTTCTGAAATCTTTAGAAGGCATGGTCAGTGGGCTTGAGTCACTGATATGTGAGAACAGGACTGCAGTGACTTCGAAGTGCATGTGATGATGCAGAGGTAAAACAGCCTTTGTGAAATCAGGTGTTATATATCTTTTGGTTGCCTGCCTCCCCTGCCTGAGAAGTCTGGCCTGTTTGGCTATCTGGGATTGTCACTTGATAAGTGCTGCTGTCACCTACAAGGAGATTATAGGCAGTGTTGCCAGTGGCTCATGTTATCTTTGTAAAGCATAACCTGCAGGATCCTGTAGAACAAAACAGGACAATATTGAAAGCAGTGAGATGTGTCTGTAGTGATAAGGAGAAAAACGATAGCTGTAAGAGCATCACAGAGGCATTCTGGCTCATCAGGCACTGCAGGCTGCCATGTGTGTGCCTAGGAAGGGATTATTCCTAGTGACCAGTTCCTACTTTAGGTATCAGATAAATCAAAAAGTGAAAGTACTTAGGGGCATGAAAAAAGCATAGACGATAAATACTTTAATCACATGCAAGTGAAAACAATTACTTAATTTTCTTAAGGGGTCATGAGAAGGGTATAGAAAATTAGGAGCACTTATTTACATTTATAGTGATTATTGAATGAACATCAAATTTGCGAAGTGGGGGGATTTGGACTAGATGGTTTTCTAAGGTCCCTTTTGACCTAAATAGTTCTTTAATTATCATTTTTGATGAAATCAAGAGACAATAAACTTTTAAAGGATGTTTTGGCCTGTAGAATCCCATGGCATATCATACTACTGACTCCATGATGTTTAAAAAGAAGATTAGACATCAGTATAGACAAAAAAAAATTCCACAATTGGGTTGCATGGGATACATTTTCCCAACAACTGGATGTTGTCAGGTCAGCACAACTTGTAAGGCATTGTAAGAAAATTTCCTAATAGGTAAATAAGTTTCCTCTCCTTTGCCTGGTGTAGTTGGTGTGGGCCATGGACAGGGACAGCTCACCTGGTTTGTCAGAACATGCTCTGTGCAGGGTGACTTCAGGCTTCAACTACGAGGGGATAGTTCATGTAACTTTAGAGTGGAAACTTCTTTGTAAGACAGTTTGATTATCATAAAAAATTATTAAAAAAAAATCAATGTATAAATTTTCCCTGTATTAAAGCTTGAATTTTGCACTGGCACCAGATCTACTCTCTGCTGCACAGGTGGAGAGAGAGAGTCCGATTAATCAGTATTCATTCGAGGTAGTGTGCTAGGCTAAGAAATGTGTGAAAGAATTAACCAGGGAAATGCTGAATTCCCTGCCCTGCAGAGGGCAACTTTGCCACATTGCCTTGTGACCCCTAGAGGAATGTTACCCCAAATGAAGTCAATGGTTTCCTACTTGATGTAAACTAGGCAAACAGATTCTTCAAGTGTTAAAAAAATATTCATCACTTCTTGAGTAAAAGCAGATTAAGAGAAGCAGGTTGGCTGTTTTCTACAGTAAAACCCACCAACCTATTTTTGTCTAGAATTTAGTTGAATAACCTGCTCACTTGAAAAGTGGGTAGTAAGAAGATTACTTCTGAAAAGAGGTAAAGAGTATAAGCCTGAAAACCACTTTTGTTAGTGCTGCAATATGAATTTGTTGCAAGGTTAATAATAGAGTTATCTCTGTCAACAAAGGAAAGAGTCTGACAACAGGGAAATCCAAATGGGTTTGAGTTCCTTGCATAATTGTTATTTTAATTACCATGTTCAGAAAAGGCTTCAGAGGTTCCTCCAACACTGCTCATATCCAGATGAGATTTACCAGTGCACCACTCACAAGCTTTCTTTTGAGAAGTCACTTTCTTGTTTTATCATGTTTACAAAAAACTGAAGTGAGAGTTAGCTATGAATCTTCTGTTATTTGAGTTGATGGCAGATGCTAGGAAGGCTTTGCTTTGTGATAGAGTTAAACTCTCTGGGACTGATTACAAAGAAATTCCATTAGCAATATTTAAATGCCATCTTTGAAAGGCACTCAATAATATGTGTGTTGGCGCTGATCAAGAATAGTACCTTTTAAAAATGAAAAAGTAATGTGACTGTTAGTTTAACATAAAAATGTCAAACTGTGGGCAGTCTCTTGTCAATTAAAGAATCTGGGCTATTCCTAATGGGAATAAGGATGAAGGGGTGGGGGGAAAAGTGGGTACTAAAAATTGCAGATGTGCAGAACTACTCAGAGATAATTTGTGCTGGCTAATAACACTGTCAGCCAGTTTGGGAGTAATACAGGCAGCTTGATACCTGTTTTTCCTGAGCCACCTTAGTGATTTCTTTTTCTTAGTATCTTCTTTAATAGCTAGCAAGGCTTTACAGCAAGCAGGGCTGCAGTAATGGTGTGCTGAGTGGAGGTGTATTTGTCCAGATTATAAGAATGTGCTTGCTAAAGTTCATAAAATGTATTAAAATGGCAAACCTGCTTGTTGCTGAATTGAGGGGAAGGAGGATTCTAAAACTTAGTAGGAGGCTAGTGGAGCTGATGCTCAGATAGGAGTCAAGGGATGAGGATGTGCATCTCTGTAACCTGTCTCTTCATGTTAAGGTTATCGCTCTATAAATAAAACACCACAGACAAGTTTCAAACTTTGCCTCATCTGAAAGTAGCTTCCAAGGAAATAAAACTCTGGTGGAAGTTCGCTTGGAGGGAATGTCATACAACAACTCTCTTTATTAGCCTACATGAGTCTGTTGCTTTCCTTTGGAAGGTCATTGTCTGATTTTTTTTTTCTGTTAAATTAATGTTATTTACATTGTAATTCACACACGTTTCTCCACATCTTCTAACTAATCTATTTGTCTACTGCTCCTTCTACCTGGACACATTTCAAATCTCTTATCACTCTTTAGATAGTTGCTAAGTGTTTGCTCCAAAAATGTCCCACCTAAAACAAGGCCTGTGGAAGAGCTGCTACTGTGGATGTGCATCAAGAGCTGTCTTATGATTTAAACATAAATTACAAAGGAAGGATTAGCAACACTGTTTTGTAGGACAGGAGCTGAATTGTTAGAGTGTGATTTGACCATGGTCATGCATGTCTGTGGTAGGCCTTGAACATCCCAGTGAATTGTGTGAGCCCTGAGACTTTCTTTCATTTTAATCTTTATATCTTAATGACAAATTCTGACTTGTTACCTAACCAACTTTCCATAATGAAACTTTCTTTCTTATTCTTCACCCTGGGGTCTTGTCTTTTATTCTTCTTTCATATTTTCAAGTTTTTCTAACTGCTACTTATAAATTGCTTAACATACCTTTTCAACAAATAGTTTGGATCTTTCTCTTTCATTAATCTGTTGCTCTTTGCACCTTAATGTTTGCTTTAACAACTCTTTCATCCCAACTTCTTAAAGCATTTCATCCATAGATTTGATGGCTTTTCATGTCAGCTTAATATTTTGTCCTCCCTCAGGGCCCCCAGTTGTTGGCTCACCGTTTTTGTCATTGCTAATTGTTATATTTTGTTTTATTGCTCTGTCCTTCTGTTATCCTTTCCCAATACTTTTCTCAAAGTGCTATAAAAATAACTAAAATATAGTGTAATGGGCTAGCTGTAAAGTAAATTAATGGACAATCTTGCTGTGAGGCCAAAACCTGGGTTGCTCAAGAACTGTGCTGCAGAAAGCCACCTGAAATTCAAGCACTGTTT
Organism: Chiroxiphia lanceolata; assembly: GCF_009829145.1. Classification (NCBI taxonomy): domain Eukaryota; kingdom Metazoa; phylum Chordata; class Aves; order Passeriformes; family Pipridae; genus Chiroxiphia; species Chiroxiphia lanceolata. The sequence continues at coordinate 12,167,986 of NC_045642.1, forward strand.
TCTCTTAGCACCACTACTATCAGAATTTCTCAGTGTTGTTAACCCCTAATAGTAATATTTTTTGGTTTGTTTCATAACACAGAGAATAATTAGAAGACCTGATAGAAAGCAGGTGCAGTAGTTACTCAAATTGCAACACAATAACCTTCACATGCTCCTGAAAAGGAAACTGAGTCCTAGAATGCTGAGGGCCAAATTCAAGAGGGTTTTGAGCGAGAAGCCATCACTTTAGGTATTTAAGGGAATAGTTGTTTGAGGAAGCTATTTTTAAACTGCATATGAAGTCCCATTTCAAGCTCTTGCATCAATTGTCATTAGCATGTGTCTTACTGTTGACAGGCAATTGCTGGGAATTAATTGGCTTAGCTCTTGCCAAGGGCTGGACATATCTGTCTCTAAGCCCACCATGGAGGCAGCTTTGGATAGGAGTTCTACAGGTGCTGTAGGCCAGCAAGTGAAGTAAGGAGTTTCATTAATGATGGTTTTTTGCATTTCTGTCATGCTTCAGAAGGCAGTGCAGTGTAGTTGGAGCTACTTTTTTTCAGAGCAAAAGTAACCAGAATGAAGGAACCTGGTGAAGTTATATGAGGTAGGTTCTAAAAGATCTTTGGTGCATCAAGAAATATAACATGCAATTGTAGCACAACTTTGAGCTCAAATGATTAAGGATTGGGGAGAGAGAGCTTAGGTCTTTGAATTCAATATAATCCCTTACAAACAAATTAACCAAAACAGCAGTTTTCCTTTGATTTTGTTTTTTATGTTTAAAAAAACCAACACCATCTATTGGACAAATGCAGTATTTTTTTTTTTCTATCTGGCTAAAAATTGAAAATGCAGAGAATAGAAGAAATTACAGGAAAAAATAATTATTTTGCTATAGCTGCTAACATACCATGGGAGCATTCCAGGGGAGATCAAAAAGCTTGTTCTGCTGTGCGAGGCAAGTGCTGGTCCAAGAAACATCCATGCAGGAACACTGTGAGGTGGAACTGGTTGTGCTTCTGATTTCAAGGTCAAGGAGATGTGTTTTCATGTGCAGTTGGAAAGGGAATTGTTATGCACAAATAGTGCTTCTGTGGAACTCACCATTTGTTATATATCATAATATTGATATATTTTATAGTGGCTGTGAGGTTATTCTTCCTGAAGAGTCCCAACAATGCTAGAGCTGTTGATGAGATGTGAGAGGAGGCTGTGACAGCATAGCACAGAGAGACTGGGAAGGGTGCAGGAGAATTGTTAGACCTGACTTCACACTGATGGACAAATGGAGAGGGAGGTGTTCTGAGAGGTGAGCAGTGCAAAGAAATGCCCAGAAACTCTGAGAGGGACCCAAATCCTTTTCTCAAGCTTATCATTATCATGTGGTACTGCGACCTCCAGATGTTGTAGGGGAATTTTAAAACTAGGTACAACTAATTTGGTTCATAGGAACATGTACATTTCCCTAAAAAAGCAGGAGGTGGCATTAATTTTCTTTCTTTACAGGAGCTGGGGATGTGTGTGTTTAAATGCAAATGATCTCTCAGTATTTGAAGTTCGTTATTGCAGTTGCAAAGGTGTGAGAGGATGCAGAGTGAGCAGACACAGGGCAGGGAGTGAGTGGTGTACATCTCTAGCAGACTGGACTCCTATCCAAGTCTAAGATAATTTTCTAACTTTTGCAAAACCTATGTAATCAGTAAAGCAAAAATTTTTTGCATAGCTAAAACTTTGGGCAGCTTTTAGCAGAAGCAAAATGTACCTTGCTAACTTGATACAGGAATGTGTGAGCCTTTAATTAGAGACTCTCTAATAAGAGCAGCAGCAGACTTTCCCTTGCACAACTGCTGTGGAGGAAACCTGTTCTCCTGAGTTTGGTGTGTGTGCTTTTTTTATTATTGCATTTTATCTTTAAAGAGGGAATAAGTGTGTGGCTGCATTTACCCTTAATGCCATGCATTAAGTGTCTATTTATTACTAAGAAGTCTGCTTCAGCAGAGTGTGTGCTTGTAGAAAAGCAGAGATATTGATTAGACGACTTCTGAGGCACTTTACTGTTGGAGCAGATTTGGCGTGGTGGATGCTGTTTCTTTAAGTGGTGTATTAGGCATGTCTGTTTTGTCCACTGGAGGTTTAGTGGTTGCTGTTGGAAGTGATTTTCTGTCTTACATGGCAATGGTATTGTTTGAATGGTGGTGTTTCCTCTTCCTTTCCATTTGCTATGTCAATGGTAATAATTAACCAGCTCTGATTTAATTTCTATTTGTATGTTGATCTCACAAGTATCGTAAATGGAATCTCCGTATATGTAGTTTTGCATTAAATGATGCTCCTGGTAGCTCTAAAATTTATTCCAAATAACTTTAAAAAAAAAGGAGGATTGTTCAGCACAGATGTTCTAAATGTATTTAGGAAAAAAGGGTTCGGAAATCTGGATGCCAATACAAGACTACAGGGATTTTATGTGTGATGTTGCAAATGTGTAGAGGGCTATGATTTTGCACTTACAACTTTCACAGGTGGCAATGAGAGTAGTGATGGCAGATAATAGCAAGCCCATTTTGTTTTGTTAATTTTGTTTATGTTTCTGAGATAAAGGAAAATATGCCAAAAAAAATCACTTATTGACTTTTTAACTGATTTTGTTTCAGTTTGAGTCTCTATATTGTAAATTAGCTTCGGTTTTAATTTTAGGAAGACTTTGGAAAACTTCCATCCAGATACTTTTCCTCTTTTGAGCTCAACAAAACTTACTTTTCTTGAGGAAGTTGAAACAGTCTGCAAAATCATCTGCAAACTTCTCACTGGAAGGTTCACTACTTGGATCTCCTGGTTCCAGTCTTTTAATCCAACATTCACCATGTAATACATGTGAAAGAAATTTTTTCATGAAAACTGAGGTATTTCCTGTGTGGCAAACATTGACTTGATGCTTCATAACAAATTTAACATTTCTTCTGTGTGGTGTGGAGGTTCTCTTTGTTTATTCAGTTCTTTTGTGGAAAGCTGAATGCCCTTTTTTGTTCTCAGAAGAGTGGGAAAGATTTTTTTTTTTTTTTTCCCAAGGACAGGTACATTTTAATTAGCAGAAGCAGATTTCCACTAGACATATTAATATAGGTGGATATTCTTTCTCTGTTTTAATTAATTCCTGCAAACTTTTAGCTGAGGACCCTAAAACCTCTTAGCTAGGAATTTCAGAACATAATGATATAGTTTCATCACAGCAGTTACTGTCTAGGTTTCAAACAGTGTAACAAAAAAGTACCCAAGAGGTGTTGGAAAATAAAGCAATGAAAGAAACAGAATTTAGGGAAAAGTAAACCCTTCTTTGTCATTTTCATAACCACAGCTATACATTGAAGCAGTGGACGTGGATGCTACTGCTCAGTAAGCTGAAGTACAGGCTCAATATGTTTGGGGTTTTTTTGCCTTCTGAAATGCATTCTTTAACCATGTAAAATTACCTGCCTTGGACTGAATGTTACATTAAATCAAACCCTGACTATTTCAGTATGTCTGGAGAATGAAGTAATTGGAAGCAGATTGTAACAATTGCAAATAGCTATTTCCAACATTTGTATCCATGTCATATTGGGGATCTCCATAGCGCTAAAAAAGCTGGTTAACCAAGAAAGGGTGTGCATGAGACTGGACAACAAAAAGGGATCTTAGCCTTGGGATTTCTTTTTGATGATTCCCATGGCTTATTCTTTTCGTTTGTCTCCTGTTTCAGAAATGGTATTTATTAAAAGTGTTTGTTAATGTTCCTTCTACCCTGTTGACCTTGAACACTAGGGTAGGGTCAGGCAAGTGCCAGTGCCGTAGTGAAGATAATAGGCACAACTGTTTCCTTCAAGAAAGTGTGGCTATTTCCTTGGAAAATGCATGGAATTAGGGAATCCCATGCAAGTATCTTGCAAAGCTTGCCAGCTTTCTCACCAGAATCCTTCATCATTCCTGAGATGATTTTATAGCCACATTCCTCAATTTATCCAACCTGCCATCAGCACAGAGACCAGAACAAACAGGAAAGTTTGTTCTGTGTAAGATAGTCTTTCCCAGATTGAAAGATCCTTAAGGACTTTGTCTCACAGGCAGGTCTGTACCCTTGAGTGGGGGCTTTCTATAGCAAAATCACAGATTGTGGATGTGTCTGAGCAGAGGGTGATGTGTGGAACCCCGATCCTGGGACAGGACATCAGCTCAGGTTGTTATTGTGCTTATATATGTTGTTAACCTGGTAACACTGAGGGCACTCACACACATATTTATTCCAATAACACCCGTTCAAATCCCATTTGTTTGCTTGCTCTGTACTTCCATGACTGGCTGGACTTGGAGTCCTTCCACAGCTGCTGTTTCTCTTCCTACTCTTTCCCCCAGAGGCTGGCAGTCGTTTGGCCAATGTGGAGTTGCTGCTGAAACCTTCCAGTGGTCTCCTTTTTGCTAGTTTCTCCCAGTTTCCTTCACCACATATGGTGAATGTTTGCTTTTGGGGCCAGAAGCCCTGGTTTTGGGGCTGGGTAGCTGTTTCCTTGGCTGCCTGTGGAGAGTTTGCCCTGCCCTGGAAGGTTCTGTGGAGAGGCACAGCCTGTCAGTGGCTTGGGGAGGGCAACTTGGGTACAGCACAGGGCTAACAGCGCTTCTGCAGCCCTTCAAAGGATTAAAAGTGCTGGAAACAGCCCGATATTAGAGGGAAAGGTGTGCTCTTCACTGAAGTATGGTTTTAGTCCTGGGGTGCTTGTGGTGCTCTAGGAGTGGGATCTGCTGGTAGCAGGCAGCAGCAGAGGGTGGCCTGCTCACACGGCAGGAACGGGGCAAGGTGACGGGCCAGGCAGTGAGCAGTGCCAGGTAAGGGGAAGAGATCTGTTTGGGAATAAAATTCCCTGCTCTATGGATGTGGTCTGGTGGTGATGGAGGGCAGTTGCTTATCCTGGGAAAGGGGAGAAACCTCCTGACGACAGTCTCGCACCAATGCTGCATCCACAGTGAGATGGAAGCACCCTCCAGTTCTCTAAATCTGGCTAATACTGTGTCACTAGTTGGCCTGCTCCTGCTGATTCTCAAATTAAGTTTTCCCTTACAGATTTTTCCAAGTTTTTAAGATTCTTGCCTGTTCCTTCCCTTCTCCCCCCCCCCCCCCCTTTTTTAATTGTGTTTTTGAAGTGCAACTGTGGAGCTGTGCTCCTCTCCCCTGGGCTGAGGGGCTCAGGTAAATGGCAGCAAGTGCCCCACTTCAGGTCAGGGAGCAGGCAGGGGAAAGGCTTTCCCCAGGAAGAATTGTATTTTATTCCATGGGGAGACAACATTTCTTTGCAAAACACTCCTCTGACTTTAAAATAATACATAATAACTATAAAATTACCAAATGTCAGGTAAACAAAAAGTTATTAAGAATGACCTTATTAGTTCTATCTGCAATTCACAGAGCGAGGTAATTGTCAAGCCTTGCTGTTATTAGGTTGAAATAATAGTTTTGGGACCATCAACATTAAAATTTCATTATGATGGGACAAAAAGGCTCATGTATAATCAATAGTAAGAATCCATTATTATTGACTTGGAATGAATGAAGCATGAACACATTTGTGCAGATATGAACAGTTAGCAATCTTTTGAATAATAGAGAATTAACAATACACAGATAATATCATTTTGGGAATTGGACTCCAACTCAAATTGGTACATGCCTCTTTGTTATAAAGTCAGATTCACATCCCTTGGTAACTTCCATTAAGCTGTTTCTCAAAATATTCGGTGTCTACAATTTTGTATTCCTCAGCTCTGGCTTGTGAGGGAGGTGGGCATGTGTGCAAGGGTTGTGGTAGGAGCGTGTTCTGGCTGCCACATTTGCTGATCGTGCTGGGAATAGTAAAGCATTGGGACACAGTGCAGTGGGCACAGGTGTGTGGGAGCAGGTTGGGAGGGTGCTGTTGCTTTCTGCCGTCACAAGCCTGGCACAGGAATTTCGATGAGACTGTGTTGCTGCTTGCATTGCAGGCTTCAGGTTGAAATATGTGAGGGACAGTGAATGCTGAACAGAGAAGCACAGAGCCTGTGGAATGTGTAGGCTCCTGGGGAAGTGGCCAAAGCTGTGGTTGGGATGTACAATACTACCTTGTCTAATGTACATGATATGCTGAGACAAGCTGTTCCCAGCATGTTCTGTTCTGTCTCTATGGAATATGTCACTTTGGCAGTATTGCTGGTCTCTTATTTTCTACTGATGAGGTGAACCAAAAATGCACTTCATTATGTGCTAAATCTGATCCATTTTAATTTTTTTCAACCTCACTTTGACTTTCTATGTACTAAGTGCCTTTGAAAGGTGTTATTTAAGGCTGTCTTAACCCTCTTCCATACTAATAGCTGCTTGTCAGCATTATCTTCTGACTGTGGTTTGCCTTCTCCCTCATGCTGGCTCCCAGCTGCTACCATACCCAAAGTACTCTGAATTTGAGTTAGCTGTTGACTTAGACTGAAGTTTTACAGGGAAGAAGGTTTGGGTTGCCCCAAACCTGCTTTTGTATTAGAGGGAACAACCTTGGGTATGTAGTGTTACTTGTGTGTTATGGAGTGTTCTTCCGTGCTACTTCTCCAACATCTTTCAAATTCCCCATTATGGAGTAGATTCAGACCTTCTGCTGGGAGGTGTCTCTGCTCCAAGTATCAGATGTGCAAAGCTGCAAGTGCTCCCCAGGGAGCACCTAGGAACAGACTCTTCCAGAAACTTGCCTGCTTTTTCCTGTGGCTTCATTCTGTAGAATGCCTCATATTTCTGATGGAACTGGGGAAGTCACCTGATATCTTAGAAAAAAGCAAAAGAGTCTTGTGGCTGTGGCATTTGACAGGCTCAAGGAGACTTTCTGGGGAATCTGGGAAGTAATTTTTTTTTCAACTGTGAAATAGGAACAATTATTTTCTTAGTCAGTGGAGAGGGAATGATTATTTATTACTTGCATTACAATAGCACTAAGGACTGGTTGGGCTAAATGCCCAGAAATAGAAAAAGTTATTTAAGGAATTAAATGTACTTTTTTTTAAAAAAAAAAAGCACTGTCAATATTTTAGATGGAAGCCTTACAGGGTAATGAGTGGGGTATTGCACCTGCTTTGGGGTGGCACCTGCTTTGAGTCATTAGAGTGGGTACAATTATGAAAGAATTTGTGAACATTATTTCCTCTCAAATTTACCAACAGTGCATTTCTTCTTCCCTGTACTTAACTTTCAGCTGCTTTTCAGGGGTAAGAAAGGGAAATAACTGAGAGACAAAGGGCAGTAAACCAGCTGAGCAGCCCATCTGTTGCTCAGAGGGGCATGGAAAAAAAGGAAGGTACCATCCATAGGGTCCTTAGAATCTGTTCCCTCTACCTCACTGATGGGAAAGAGGGAAAATTCTGACCTAACCCTGGGAGAGAGGGAGGATTATAGTGGCTCATTTCCAGTGTACTCTTTTCTGAGAAAGGTGCTAAAAGAGAGGGAAGCCCTTAACCTTTCTGGCAGTGAAGGGCAGAGATCCAAACAGTTTTAGAACATATGAACATAAATTTAATTTGGTTTAGTACCCTAAACCTGCCTCCTTTTTCATAATTTCTCCCTGTGAGAGCAGATATTATGAAGACAACTTGAGATGTCTTCAGTAAGAGAGATTGAGGGGAGACCTGTAGAACTATGGGACACTGAAAATTTTTGTCCTGCTGAAGGCATGAGTTACTTCTTGCTCCTTTTAAACTCTTTTTGCTTGTTTTTGTGTTGACACATGATGTAAGCCATTGGTGTTTCCTTCACTTCTCTGAGGATGAAGAATAAGGAATAAATAGATGTGTATTAATTTTGTGAAAAAGAGGCAATTTATATAACTTCTTTTGTGCTGAATCTAATTTCTGAAACTGTTCTTGAAATTTTACTGGGTTTTTTTAAAGTAAGAGATACATGCAGGGCACATAAAAACATTAAAAAGGTTTCACAGAGCACATACCATAAATCAATGAGTAAGTTGTTCAGAACAGCATAACAATGAATATAACTGAACATATATAAATCTAGGGAGGAGGAAACTTTTTTCTCATCTTGTCAAATCTCCTGCTGATTTATAAAATAGGTGAGTAGCCAGCAAAATCATCAAAGTGTGCCCAGAAATTATACAGTGGTCTAAAAATACAATACTATTGTATTCACAACACTGAGTATTCATCACTGATACTGTTCCATAATTATAATTGTTAAGCATAAGTCCTCCAAACCAGTTCTGCTACTTTATTAGATTGATTGATCGCTGCAGAGTTTGTCTACATAGAAAAATCCTATTTTTCTCCATTGAATTGCAACAACCTGTTTTCCTTTTAGTGCTAAAACTAGTTTCAAGTAATCTGTTTCAAAGCTGACTTTTTAGCATAACTAAGTTATCATTTAAGCTGAAAATTTAAAGCCCAAATCTTTCAATTTTTTTTCGTATCTAAAACTAGGAAATATGTATGTTATAAAGTTCTTGGATCTTGTCTTATGCTCCTTGTGGGTCTACTTCCCTGCCATCCTGCTTGATCCCTTTTGACTTCCGTGTGAGTGTTTGTTTCCCTTTCCATGCAAAAATTCTTCTGATGCCATAAACGTAGTATCCAGGAAAAGACTTAACGTACTTGAATTCTTTTCATGGGCAAAATATTTCAGTTCTGCCTTACTTGTAATCTATTTCTGAAACTTAAAGGTGAATGATAAAGGTATAGTGCCTTCCATAGTAAGCAACATTTCAAGCAAAAGCATTTACTTATGGGTCATAATTGTTTTTAAGTAGTATTTATAACGGGTAAATGCAGTGCAATTTACAATAGTTTAAACCAACCATGAGAATACTTCATGCTCATAAACTGCATTTCACTTTACACTGTTATGAATACCCAAGATACCATGAATTTGCATACGTGCATTTTAAAATCTGTGTTTTCTTTCCTTTTTTTTTTGGTATGTGCATGGTAACTTTTTCCTTGCTGAATTGCTGCCTCAAGTCTCTGGTCTTGTATTTATTGCTGTAGTGTACCTGCCCCAAAATAATTGCAACTATGGGCAAGGACAAATTTTATTCCTCCTTATTCTTACCAGTTGGAGAGCACATAATACTGCTGAAGAGACATACACAGAACTTTCAGTTCTATTAAGGTATGAGCGTGCCTGAACTCGACAGAAGCCCTTTTTGTATGACCTCTCCACTAATGCAGCCCTTTGGATTAGAGAGAAGGATTTCTTTTTCCTTAGCAATAAAGTAACCTCCTCGCAGAACTGTTGGTACTGCTATTTCTACTTCTGGATAGAAGCCAGTATAATGACAAAAAATGTCAGTTATTACTTTTTGGTGGTTTACTTTTAGCAGGTGAGAGAAATAACTTTATCAGTTCTATGTGGTATAACAGCCTTCATATTTAAAACAAATAACGACCTTTCTTACATTTCTCCTGGCCAAAGTGTCCAAGCTCAGACAAAAGCAATTGGCTTGTCCAGCTGACTCTTTTTAAGATAATTCACAGCAATTGACTCTTGTCATTAAAAGGAGATGAGACAATTGATTCAGTCTGATTCTGTGCAAACAGTTCTAAAGGCTTTGTAGTCACTCCAATCAAGTTGACATATTTGATGTCCATCAGAAGAAGAAGAGGTGTGAGCTGCTGAGAAATGAAAGTCTCATCTTCGAAACAAATCTGTTTAAATTCTTGAGTGCAAAAAGCATCTTAAAAAATTTAACTTCTGTTTCTTTGTCACTTTTATAATTCCAAAATGCTAGACAAGTGTTCTTGAACTTCAGCAAAACTCTGTGAATTTTATTGAGTTTTGAGGGGTGGAAGGAAGATTCTGAAGAGGAATACTTCTGCTCACATCAGCTTCCAAAAGTTTTGGTCGTCATTTAAGCTTGCTCCAGTCTCTGATCTGGCAGATGGACTGGAAGTCTCTTGGCATCTGATATTATTTTTTTTTAATTTCTGCCACTGTAAAAATTTTGTGAGAAAACTCTATCTCACTTGGCTGCTTTCCCTTCTGCTGTCAGAGAAAGCAGGTTATTGTGAGACCTTTACTTTAGTGGGACCTAGATTTGGACTTCAAAGACGTAGGATGGAGAGGGTCTGTTTCAAAGCTGAGCTTTCTAGAACATTTTGACTGCTGAGAATATTGTTAGCCGAACTTTTTTTTTTTTAATACAGGCTTGCCTTACCTAAAATATATATAATTCCGTAGCAAGTTTTTAGAATAGTAGAATCTCACAAACATTTCAGTTTTTACATCTTTTAGTTATAATTCAGTGAAAAATTATTCTGCCTGTCATAGGTAACTAGTTTCCCTGTGATGTTTGAACTTCTCTTATGACATTCATTATATCATGTAATATGAAGAGTTCTTTTGACAAATACACATTTCATGTTCATAATGTTATACAAAATAGCTTGCCTTTGTTTAACTCTTTAATTTTTGCCTTGGTTTTATTTCACAGCAGTATGATTTTATTATTCCTGGGCAGCTTTCTTTTTTGAGAATGAATGTGTGTATGCCACATGTAAAAAGAGTTCAGTTTCATACCTTAGATGTTTATATTTGTGTTATACACAGATCAGTCTTTCTGCTTCTGTTCAAATATTCAGGAAAAGCATGAATAGGTACAATAGTACCATATAATAATTTTAGTTTAGGTCCAATTATAAGATTGTATAGGACTATAAGGGTGGGATTAATGATTAGACTTGATAACTTAAAGGTTGTTTCCAACCTAAATGATTCTATGATCACAGTCTTCATTGCTAGTATACTTGACTGGAAGCTAGAATAAAATATAAATGGCTGGATCATCCCAAGTTTATTTAAGTCTTTAGTCTTTAATTCCATTTAAAATTATTATAATGTATTCAAAATACACTGGAAATTAATCTCATTTAATATACCCATCAAGAATTTAAGCACCTAGGCTGAGCTACTCTCCTGGCTCTCACTGTGAATATCAAAATAAGCTTCAGGATTTGTCCCACTTACCTTAGAAACCTTACCCTACTGATTGTTCTCCAGTGCTCCCTGAATGATGATGACTAATAGAATAGAATGGAATAGGTGATTCTGGGCCCCATGATTTAAGACAGAAATGAATGTCCTTGGATGTCCAGAGGAGGGCAACAAAGCTGGTGGAAGGGCTGGGAGGATTGTCCTGTGAGGAGCGACTGAGGATTTTGGGTTTGTCTAGCTAGGAAAAAAGGAGGCTGAGGGGCAACATCATTGCTCTCTACAGCTTCCTGAGAACTTGAAGAGAACAGGGAAGTGCTCATGTCCTCCCTGTATCCAGTGGTGGGACATGTGGCAGTGGTTCAAAGCTGTACTAGGGGAGGCTTAGACTGTACATTAGACAGCATTTCTTTACTGAGAGCATGGTCAAACACTGGAACAGGCTTCCTAGAGAGGTGGTCTGTGCCCCAGGCCTGCCCGTGATTAAGAGGCATTTAAACAACGCCCCTAATAACAGGCTTTAACTTTTAGTCAGCCCTGAATTGGTCAGGTAGTAGGATTAGATATTAGTTGTAGGACCCTTCCACCTGAACTAGTCTCTTCTAAAAGAAGCTAAAAGGGACATCTAAAAGAATTAAACCCTTGCATGTAGCTTGGGTGACACTTAATAACAATGTATTATTGGAAGTACAGGGCTGATACACAGCATCTGTGTGTGAAAAGACTTGAGAAAGGAGTAAAAAAATGATTGATGTAGCTAAATGTTAGGGCAAGAAATGTTGGTAGTAGGAAAAACATAGTTTTTTAAAAATTGAGTTTAAATTAAGAAAATAGAAGACGTTATAAATTAGGGTGAATTTCAAAATACAATGAGGTAAACTAAAAGAGGCCTTAAGCTGACATGTCCTCCAAACGTTAGGAAGAGGAATGTATGGACCAAGAATGAACCAAGCTGTTCAGAGTAGTATGGACAAGACCTTATAAGACTGAGTGACTGGACAATGAAATGGCGCATGATATGCAGTAGATCATAGATGAGGCACATAGGGGAAAATTAACAATTCACACTTAAAACAGTAGTCTCTGAGATTATTTCCTTCCTTCAGGAGAAGGATTTGTTTGCCTTGTGTAGCAGAGGAAGCACCATGCTTTTAGCGGTGTCTGGAAGTCTTTCCTGGGATGACTGAGCTTCCAAGGGTCATTACCCCACCCCAGTGAGAGAAAGGAGAATATCAGTTTTGAGAACTTCTGTGTTTTTTGTTTGGTGTGGGGTTTTTTGTTGTTGCGGTTGTTTGTTTGTTTGGTTTGGTTTTTTTTGTTGTTGTCTTTTTGCATCTACTTTGTTCCACAGGAAATAGAGTTCTCCTCTTTGCATATAAACTCTATTCAAGCAAACCAGTGTGAGTGGAGTTTGTGTGTTCTAAGCATGAAAGATTCCCACTGATTGAGATAGATGTCATGTCACTGAGATAGGAATCAGCTGAAGCTTACCTGGTGTTTGGCCATCTCTGGAGAGTGCTGGACAGCAAGTGGTGTGTTCTCTATTTAGCGCTTGGAGAATTAAAAGGAGTTTATTCCTCAGTTAAGTGCAAGGATAAATAAAACCATGTATCAGCATAATCCTTTACATTCTTATAAAAGAAGAGGTGAAATATATAAGTTGCTTCTAGTATTCAGTGTTGTTTCTTACCATTTTCTGCTCACCTAGACCTATTGAACCGCTTGACTGCTGAGGGTTTACGTCATGTTTCTCCTCCATTTATTTTACAGGGAAACATTGTTATGGCTTCACTTCTAGGTTTTAAGCTTGTCACTTTGCTTTTGCTGATTGCCTTACACTCTGCAGATCATTCACAAATGGGGCCTGATAGGGCTTTTAGGACTGATACCTCTGTGCTGACAATGAATGAGCAGTTCTTGTGTTCAATACCCTGTGTTTGGTTTTGAAATCTGCCTTTGTTCCCATAGAACCAACTGTTTCACTGAGCCCTGCCCATTAACAGTAGACTACATTGTATCATATTTATTTAAAAAACCATGGGAATATTGTTAACCAAAATAGCAAAATTGGAATACATTCAATCCAAAGAGATTTTCCTCTCTGCATTCAAGGCATCAAAATTTTTCTTCCATCAAAACATAACAATTGTTATGAATGATATCATAATACTGTGAACTGCTTAAGAGCTTCCACTTTAAAACTGTAATGGGCCATGCAGACAGAAGGGAAAAAAAGGCTAAAAGCATAAATTGAAGATAATCAATGTGAATAGACCTTACCCATTGTGCAGTTTGAATAGGATAAGCACATATTATCTGGCATAATTGGTTCATGTGATTTTCTAATTGAAGAGAAGAAGTAATTAGAGCCTAATTGAAGCAAAGTAACACAATGTCTGTCAGCATTTCTCCTTCTACCACACATTATATTATTACCTGTCATCTTTTACTTTAGTGGGAGTGAAAAAGTGAGGGGAAAAAACCCAGTATAAAGCCTCTGGAATTTACCTAGCCGAAACAAAGGGATGGAGAAAGGACAGTAAATAAAAGCAAAGAATGCTGAGATTAACAGGCTACACTACTGCATGCTTCCAAACTAGGAGTTTTCAGTTTACCTAATTAAGAAATGAATTGGATTTTGTCAACTGATGTTATGAATTCAGTCTTATTAAATATTAGGAAGAAGAATATTTGAAACTTGTTCGGTTTGATTCAGGGCTCAGTACTTTCTGGAAATGGCCTTAAGCTGAGACGAAGGAGATTCAGATTGGACAACAGCCTGGATGATGTAGTTTTATCACTCTACACACATAAATTCAGGTGTAACTTGAAAAACAAGTTCTTGAAACAATATGCAGTTATTGTTATTAAGGGTAGGTGATATCTTAATGTAATAAAAGGCTACATTAAGTAAAGATGGAATAATATTTTTAGTAAAGAGGTTATAACTAAACTTTATTTCCCTTGTTGCAGTCATGTATTTAGTGTTGTGTCACTGCCACATATTGAAAATCAGAGATCAATCCCCTTCACACTGTGAGGTCTCTCAGGTTTTTTGCTGGTCATCCTGACATTAGTTATTATCCTATGATTTTGATAACAGATATTACATCTCAGTATCCTTTCTGTGCATTTGTATTTGCTGCTATCACTTCTCTCCAGTGCTGAATTCTAAAACACTGGGGTATGAGGTCATTGGGAAGACTTCTGCACCAAAGAACATGCTATAGTCTTTATTTCCCTCATTGCCATATATAGTAATACCTGTTGCCAGTGCAAAGAGAATGTTATCACCTTTCCTTTCTCTTATCTGCAGAAGCAAAAAAGAAGAAACAAACCACCTCTTTTGAAAACAGTTACTCAATATTTACGACTCACAGTGTGCTTGAGTCTTAAGTATATTACAAATATGCTATCAATCTTTAACCTAAGTATCTGAATTGATATTGGATAGTGCCTAGCTCAAGCATTTAAAACGGCCACATCAGCCTGGTTTTGATTTTTGAATATTAACCTTCAAAGCGTGTTAAAATCTTATTAGCATTCTCCTGCAATGAATTGCATGGGTCTGAGGTCCTTTGACAGTATATGATTATCCAGTATATGATATCCCCTTTTCTAACAAAAGCTGCTCTCTGTTCTGGTGTTGGGTTGCTCTGAAGGTTATTAATAACTTGTGCTGGTGGAAGTGGCAGCTGCTTCTGTTTTCTCTGTGTATTGTCTGATACTGAACTTTCTAAAGGATGTTTTCCAAGTTCTCAGTCATGGGGAGTCCTTTTTCTGAAATGTGCTCTTCCTTTGTGGAGGGAGAAGGGAACAATGAGAGTGGGAGACTGGGAAGGTTTGGTGAACTTTCCAGATCTGAAAACTTTTTGGTGGAAGCAGTGAGAGCAGCACTGAGATACAAACAGACTAACCATGATTAGAGCTAAGCAGCCAGTTCATAGCCAGCAAGTTAAAGAAGGCTCACTTGGGCATCTTTCTAAACTAGTGTGAATACAGAACAGCTAGAGACCAGAAAGGCAGAGGGATTGCTAAAAAGACTTTTTAATCTTTTTATTTGAAAGGCCTAAATTGATTCAAATGAGTTGTTGAAAGGAGTTTTGCTTTTGTCTGGATGCTGTTTGAGTTTCAAATCAGATATTTCCCAGTGTAAATGTGTCACTGGTGAAAACGATGCTAATCCTGCATTGATGTTGGATAGGGTTGTACCACCCATCAGAAAATGAAATGTTACTGAGGACAGTGGGAAATTAGTGAAGGAAAGAGTCTGAGTAGCAAAAATGGGTGAAGGTATGCAGCCTTATACAAACTCAAGAATATATAGAGTGGGATGGTTTTGCTTGGAGCTAGGCAGGCAAATAAACTAATGGTTTGTTCAAAAAAAAGAAATCAAAGTATTCACTTTTTGTTGTTGTTGTTCCTTAAAGATATAATGTGTTTCTTTATGAGATCTGAGGCAGTTCCTAGCTCTGCTGATGCCTTTAAAGAAACCATTTTGGTGGAAAGGCTTTGTGGATTACCTTCTATATTTATTCTCTGTGGTTACAGCTTGCCACACAGCTGCCTAATATGCCCTGGAAAGGCTAGAAAGACATTTCCCACAGACATTGTCCTCAGTTTGGTGCTATTTGTAAGTTATTCTGACATTAATACAAAGATATCATGGGCAATGAAGGAGAATAATAGTCTGCTAATGAGTCAAAAGCCAGAGCGGCATAAATTGACTATACCTGAAGCTTTGCCTGCCAAATTCCTTAGGCCAAGCAAGATGTGTTCATTTGGTAAAGTTGACTTTATTTTGTTTCCTCGTGCTAGAAGGACAAGGAAAGCTGACTTTATTTTATTTTCTTGTGCTGGTTGACTTCCCATGAGAGGAAAGATTTTAAATTAGGCTCTCTAAACTCTTGGAATTTAAACTCTAAGTTTAAATTTGGAACTAAAATTTCAAGAGATTTGTAGCCCGTAATATTTCTTTCACAGCATAGCATCCAGAGCCTTCCATCACTGCAGTCATGACTACCATCAAGTTTTTCACATGTATTCCCTTTCCCATTTTCTGATGTGACATTGTGGGTAGAATCTGTTACCCTCCCATCTGCTGTTGACCACCACTGGGGCCAGGCTCATTTCTGAACATCATTTACTATTCTGAAATACATGATTAACAGTGAAGCTGTAAAAATGCTTTGCTACATTATGTTTCCTTTTTCACAGAAGTGAGAAAGAAAAACATTTTTTAAGTAAAACACTTCAGACAAAGTAAATATTAAAATAGTAATGTCTCCAGATGCTGGCACTGTCAGAGATGCATCTATTTTATTTATCAGTGCTTTAACATGAGGGCTTTTTATTCCTGTACCTCTTGAATAAATGTGGCGGACGTTGTCCGTTTGGAACAAAACGTGAATGTAATGACATTCTTTGCACTATCTGATGAACACAGAGGAATTAGGTCTGTCACCTGGCTAGGTGGATATTCCCAGTGTGATAAGCTCTAGCACTGAGCCCAACACCTGACTCTTGCATCACCTCCTGTTTGCTCTGATGGAAAGCATAAGTTGGCAGGTGAGCGGGGGACACCGTCTTCCCAACCTGACCAGCAAGTGCATCTCACCAGCTGACATCAATTAGCCCCCTTCCTGCCTGCCTGGCCCCCTCACCACTGTCTGTGTAGGGCACAGAACCTCCCTAAGGACCGAGGAGTTGCAACCATCTTTCTGACAACCAGTACACATGGGAGGTGTGGATGAGAGTAGCATAGGCTCTGTAGGCTTCCTGCTTACCCCAAGCTTGCATTAAGCCTGTTCTACTATGTCTTCCCTTCTGTTGATTAAATTAGCTTGATTAAGCCTAGCACATATGACTGTACACTGCAGTTATATATCCTGGCTGATTGCAATGTCAATATGTGTGTAGTTAAATTCCCTTTTGCTTTACTTAAGCAGTGTGAAACTTTGACTGAGTTCTATCTTTAATAGCTCTACAATTTATGTTCATTGACAATGGGCGCAAAACAAAATGAAATTCAAATCACAGTGAACAGCCTCTCTCAATCTCTGTGCTTAATTAAATGCTTCTCTTCAGGAACACTAAATATAAAAAACTTGTTAGCAGAAGAGATGAGGCCACCAATGTGTTACTTAGGCTGTGCACACTGGAAGTGAGGTTCTGATCTTTGCATATATTCTTCTTTTTGTTTGACAATACATGTCAGTAAGTTTTTACCACCGATGCCTTCAGTTCTCCTTGAGGCATGTTGTGCTGATGTTGGAATAGGTACTTACTCTAAACTCATCTCTGCATTGTTGACCTTAAGTGTGGGTGGAAAAGTGTAAAGATGAAACAGGTATTGTTGGAACATCTTTCATCTAGTTCTTCCAAAGCCTGCAACTCTACCGTTGAGGACATTAATGTGGAAAAGTAATCTCAAATGAAGTCAAAGGCCAAGCTGTTCTTATTTTTCAATACAATGAGCCTCATCCATTTGGAAGTTGATGGAAAAATTAAATTAAGCATTTGCATGTACTGTAGATTGATGGAGGTCATGTTTCCAACTTGCTTTATGATTACTTACATTGCAGACATCTTTATAAAGCAGATAAATACTGTAGATAATACTGCTTAGGGCAGCTGTGACAAGGATAGTTATTTGCATGTGTCCATAATATTAAAATAGTATTTTTTGAGTGTAGTAATGCCAAGAAACAAACTTGGGCCATAGGAACCCACTTTCGCTCCTAAAGACAGTCTTTCTTATACCTAGGGAATGTTGGAGGTGTATTGTGCTTACTTAATTACAAGATGCTATAGTTTAACCCTGTTCTTTTTCTTAATAATGAAAAGGGGAGAGGCTGAGAGAACCTAATAATGATGATTGGATTATAAAGACCTTCTTTATAAGTCTTCCCCATCTGTCTCTCCCAGTGGAAAAATTAAGAGGAATCAAATAAAATTACCAGGAAGCAAACTGGAGGAAAAGACAAAAAATGGTGTTTCTCTGCATCACTGAAGTTGGGGGTGGGGTTTATGTGAAGGAGCAAACTTGTGAGCATATATATATCCTGATCTTCTCTGATTAATTGAGTACTCAGCTTATGAGGCTTTTTAATTGTCAAAAGCATCGAATAGGGAAAATGAGGAAATCTTGACAAAAAAGGCTTTACAGTAGAGACTGATGTGTCAGTAATTCATCCTTTTGTGGGCTTGAGAATTATGAATTCTGATAATATTGCATATTGTTTGTCATACTCCTTAGTCATAATACACCAAAATAAGTGTACTAATTCTAAATATCCTGGGTTTTTTGAGGCTCAGGTTAGACCTTTAGGACTACAATTTCAGCCTAGCCTCTACAGGGCCTCTGTAAATTATAGTGAGGTGCAGTCAGCTATTTAGATAGATTGTGCCAGAAAATAATTGCATGTGCAAAAAAAATGAAAACCAATATTTGAAAACCTAGCTTTATCTTATTCTGAAGTAATTTTCTGTTTGTGATATATAATAGTATAGTAGCAAGTTAAAGTGCATGGACAATTATTTGGACAAAGCATCTCAGTTTTGCTGAAAGTACTGGTGTTGAAGAACTATAAAATAGTGATGTGAGGGAGAAAGAGGAAAATGTTGGGCTTGGTCACCTCTCAGTAAGAGACTACTCAATGCAAAATAGAATTCAAAGTAAACATGTTTACCTGTGTAGACATGTTAAATGTGTTAAAAACAACCCAGAGCAAAATGTTTAGGAGTGATAATCCAAAAGCTGAGAACATGTGCTAGGGCAGTTTTTTAGCGGTCCTGTCTAGAGAAGGATGTAAGATCACTTTTAGGAAAAAACAAACAAACAAACAAAACCCTTGAAAACATCAGACTGCTACATGGCTGCAGTAAAACTAAGGCAAATGGATTCCAGCAGGCGTTACGTGAATAGGACAAGAGAAAGATTCAAATAGGCTTGTATGTAAGGTACGACCTGGAACTAATTGAGAATCCTACTGTACTAGAAAACTATTAGAAGAGATGTTTAAAAATAGCTACTGAAAAAGAAACCTACAAAGATGCCTACCAGGTCCAGTATCTGGTTATTAGCAATATTATTAACATTAAAATTAGTTCTCAAATAAGATTAATTTAATCTCTAATTCATTAATAGCATTTCTGGACTATGGATACTAAGACTAAAGTCTGTATTCCAATACTAATTACCTCAATGCCAAACTAAGGGAAATAAAACTTCTTGATTCCATCTTGCTGTTTGCTCTTTTCAAGCATTTTAGGACTAGATTAGCCCTTTGGCAGCAGAATTGTTTAGGATCCATACTTGGCTGAATATGACAATGACTCTGAAGCTCTAGTCACAGCTTGTGCCCCACAGCCCACACTTGTACACGTTGTTCCCAGATTAATAGCTTTAATAGGGACATAAAAGTACGCTCACTGGACAGCAGGTTGTTCAGATTTCCCTGCAGCTCCAGTATTAATTAGGGATAAAGATTTCATCACTGGATAATATGAAGTGAGATGATGGAGACCTTAAACTGTAAAAGCTGAAATTTCCTGTGCACTAAGTCAAAGCGATGATACATTGCCAGTGACTACTTAATTAGTACGTGCAGCTACTGCTAATGACCCCCCTTCTTCTCCATTTCAGCTGGTGCCTCACAACACCATGAGAGAACTTTCAAACATCCCATCAGCAAACACCTCTGAGCTGCCATTTCTTTCACAAATGAAGGAATCAAAGGCTGTTTAAGAAATAAAATAACACAATATTATAGGTAATGTTCTGCAAATTGACATAAGCTGCGTGCACTCCTAATGATTTTCTGGTTGATCTTCCAAGGCTGAAGCAATTGCTTCTTGTGAATGTATTTCCCTTCCTTGTTTTTTTGTGAGGTGGGCCCTCAGCTTGAAAAACAAAATCAGGGTGATAAATAACTGTGTTCCAAACTTCATGTGCATGGGAGGCTTTAATATGATACTTATTGGTTCTTAGGAGATGTCTCCCATCCTTATTGCTGTTGTTCCTGTTACTTTTCTCCCCTACCCCATGCCTTAAAAGTCTTTAAAGGTGGAGGCTAAAGATTTTCTCAAAAGGTCATGTGTTTTCTGTGACAATGAACTGCACAAATAAACTATAGAAGACTGCAGATTAGGGAATAGGTGTGATCAAATGCATTTGGATTTCTTTGTGTTGTGTCCTCTCTGTCTGTCCGGGATAGGCTTACAGCCCCACAAAGGGCTGTGTGTTCACTGGTCTGTATAAACCACTGAGCAGCATGGACTAAAAGCAGCTGGAGATCTGAACTCCTTGATATTTAGCTCATGCCTTTTGTGAGATTTGACTTTATAGTAACTCAAATAAAAATGCAAATTTATTGCCTTCGTAGTCTCTAGATACAAAGTCTTGTTGCAGAACTCTCCTCCAAGCGGGAAGATCTTACACCCTTCTTGTCCTGAATTATGTTAGGAGGTATAAGATAGAACAGGAATTGGCCAAAATCTTTTTCCCAAGTCTTTGTTCCTGATATGAGGCTGTATTAGCAGAACCATTTTGGTACCGCTTTTAAAAATGTGACAATTTTCATGAGTAAGTAGGAAGTTGGACAGAACTGTTTCCTCAGTTTGTGCTATTGTGTAATTATCACACAAGGTGTGATGATTAAAGGCAGTATGTGTTATTTGGTGTTTCATATTTGGCAGTGGCTCAGAACAAACACAGCATAGCTTGAAAATACAGTTTTATGGGTTTGTTATTTCCACAAAGTGACAAAACTTGCATCTCAGAAGTTCAATGTAATCTCTGTAATAATGGATACCTTTTTAAAAATAGGGAGAAGTTTTTATGATGTTTCAGAAAACATAAAAGGCCAGGGAGACTGATAAGGCATAAAGGGCACATTCAAAAGGAATGTAACTAGGCAGTTACAAAATGGACAAAGTCAAATGAGAGCATATTGGTAGTCACATATTCTAAAAAGCCAAGGAAAAAATTTGGTTTAGATATATGTTAGTGTAGAATCAAAGTCACTGCATTTGTATTTAATGCACTTTATTTAATTGCTCCCAACATACTGTAAAGATAGAATAAAATATGTAGCTATTGCTAGTACTCTTGGGCCTTTTCCAGAAACAAGTCTAGGCAGCACTGATCTTTAGTCTCCTTTAGAGGAATATAACTCCGGACTCAATTACTCAAATTTAAATTTAAAATAATGTAGAAGAGAACAAAATGTGTGTCCAATTTGAGCCAAATGATACTTAAAAGTAGTCATATTTGGTAAAGTCATGCTATCTTTCATCTCCTGCATGATTAGCATTATTATTATAGGGCTTTCTCATATGCTGTTGGAAACCTACAGCTGCACCTGGCATTGACTTATTCCTTTTTAACTTACCCATGTCAACAAATAGCTCTGAATTTGGCCATTCTGTCTTCTTGTTATTTCAGTCACTGTTTTTTTTTTAAAAATGGACCAAAAGAAAATAAAAAAAATCCCGGTTTCCCACCTACCACTTTTAAGTCTTAAATTCCCTTTCTCTGTTTCTGTGTTACTGACTGGAGTTTTTCAAATCACTGGAGCTTCTCCTCCATCTTGATCACTTCATTGCCTTGAAATACAGAAGAGCCAGTGATCTTTTTTCCATTTGATTCATAGGTGAAGGCTCTGGGGACAGCAGAGGAAATTATGCTGGCAGCTTAATACAGATCCATCAGTAAGACTTTGGTATTGATAGTATGCATGGAATGAATCTATTAAAAAGTCAAAGAATAGCATTTATGAAAATACAGCATTTTATAGCAATATTTTGCCTTGGCATCCACCAAGAAATATATTCATGTAGAGCGACATAACATTCAGTGGAGTGGAAAATAGTTTATGTAAAATTGTCCTCACTATGAAATTGTATCAATATACAGGGAAAAAAAGGAGAGATTTTTAAAGGTAAGAAGCAAAGCTGTTCTGTTGCTTCATGAAAAGGCTTTTACATGTGATAAAAATTAGTTTAGACAGCTAAGCAAAAAAGCTAATTCACAGGAATTACCAAAGAAAACAAGTCTTAGGCACTGTGAAGAGAGGTTACATTTAGGTCAGGACCTCATAAATGATCATGACAGAAAATCGTATGCTCTTTTTGTCTGACCTGCATGAAATATCCATGTCTGCCCTAACTCATAAATGATATTAGGTCTGTAGTCTGACTCATTCATAAGCCAGTCTTTGATAATCCTCTGATGGATGATCATGATTTCCAGTGATGAGAAGATATTTATAGTCTGGTGTTTTGGGTACTTCTCATGCAGATAATCTCTTCCCACAGAAACAAGGGAGTGCAACAAGACAAAACTTTTCAGTGAATTGGTTTGATTCCTTCCCAAATCTTTCAGCCCCTGGGGATGTGTGGGAGGCCGGAGATGTGTCTTTCAAGCCTGAGTTCTTTCTGTTCTTCTCCATGCCATCGAAGTTGTGGCTCTGAGGTTCTCATCAGCTGTTGCCATTGGCCTTCAAGACCATGTAAAAGAAGATATAAAGTAGTTAATGCAGCCTTGGGCTTAGGCTGTGTGGTTGTCAGCTCTATTCACTTGCTTTTCTTTTTTGACTGGGCCTAGAGCCAGATCCCCAGACTTTCATCTCTAAAGAGATGGTGCTGGAAGGGCATGGATACAAGTGTAAAGGATTATGCACTCAATTACTTTTAGCCAGATGGTTTCTATGAGCCACAAAATTCCTTTTGAAGATGGGTATGGTGGTTTTTTTAAATGTCTTTTAATATCAAAGATTATTGGTTTATGTCTGTTTTATATCTACTATAATACGGTGGTCTCCAAAGAGATTTATTTTTACATTTCAAATTAAAAAGGCAAAACCCTAAAATTATACTTCTACCTTTCTAGCTGTTATAATTCAGTAGTCTACTACAAAAGCTAAAACTGTCAGGAAGTTCTGAATTCAGTATTATGCCGTTTCCTTGCCCTGTTTTTTACTGGCCTTTACCATGCAAAGCTTACAGTAGATAATTTTACTTGGAAATTCTGGTTAGCTTAGTGGAGCTAGCTTTCCAAAGTTTAGGACAGGACCCTGTGATTTCATACAAAAGACATTGCTAATCTGTTTCTGGTTTTAAAAACAAGCCCAAGAAGCTCTTTGAACTTGAAACCCATAGAAAGTGACTTTTCCTTTAGTTTCAGCCGTATTGACAGAATGTTCTGCTGATGTCTTAGCTATTTCATTCTAAATCTTCCTTTGTTGCATGAACTTTTACATGTGTTCTGTTGTTACACAACTTTTTCAGATATTTTATCTACGACTTCTTTGGGTCATGCAAGCACAGTGTCCAAACTATTTCTCAGAAGAGTTAGTATTACAGTGCTCTGATAATCTCAGAAGGGTATATTAAGCTCCAGAACTGTTTCCCACATTGACATTTTCTTGATTTGACCAATATATGGGAAATCAGAGGCACTCAGTCGGAGTTTAGGTAAGTTTTCTGTGTAGCTTGGAAATCTCCAGTAGCTGCCTTTCATTTCAGTGGTTTTCTCTGAACTTTGCAGTTTCTTATGCTGGCCAAAAGAGGAGACTGTCTGTAGAGACATCTAATGTCTGTACTAAATGTGAAAAAGGCTTGAGGGTCAGTAACTGAGTCTTGCTAAAATGGTGGATATGCTGCATGGAGCTGACAAATACTATCTTAGTTTTTGGTGGAGAAACAGCGTGTTCAGTGAAAATATAAAGTTTTGTATTCTGAATTCTGCAATCTTGATACAGGAAAGCCACCCTCCTTAAGCTGATCTCTGGGTGCATTTCATAACAGCCATTACAGTGGCTGTCACCTTACACTGAAGTGATGATTCAGGTAGTGGCAAAGTCTTTAAACACCTGGATGTATCGCTGTTTCAAACCATGCACTGCAGCAATCAGGACTGAATGATTCAACAGTCAGTCTGTTGTTCTAGTTTGAGGCAATAACAGACCTTTATCATACTTCTTTAAATACTACACACCACGTATTTCAATCCAAGAAATGGCAGTTTAAGAAAAGGGATGGGAAAGTAAACTCATTGTGTCTATATGGCACCAACTTTCATATCATAAGAAGTGCTATTGTAACTTAATATCTGCCTTCAGTGAATGCACATCCTTTGCATGCTGCTGCTGGATATGTCTGTATAGTGCAAAGTAATGTTGTTTTTTTTTTTTCCCTAGGGGTTTAATAGGTTATTACTTATAATTTCCTTCATGGATAATTTTAATTATATAATTTTGATTTCCTTCCTTTGTGGATATGACATTATGAAATTAATGCTAAATTCTTTGTACCCAACAGTGCAAAGAAAATGCAAAATTCCGTCTTTCCAGTTATCCTTGTCAGTGTAGTCAACTGCAAGCCATGGCTAGGTTATAAACAGACAACCTAGACTCTTTCCCCTAAGAGTTCTCAAGCCAAAGGCAGTTTTAATGAAGCATTTATACCAGTGAGTAAAGTGCTTTTTTCTCTTTGTTTTTTTTTTTTTGTTTGTTTTTAGAGGTTTTTAAATGGTTGAGAAACCAAATTGCTTGGACAATCAGAGGAAGATGAGAAGTCACAGGTGAAAATATAGACATGACAGTAATTTTGTTTTTCTTGGAAAACAGGAGGAAGAGGGCTGCTAACACCCTCAAAAAATGACATGATGGGATTTCGTTTAAGTATTTAGAGTGAACATGATACAGCCATCCTTGGGAGCAGAAGCTATGCTGTTGCAGGAATCAAAGTGTCTCCACAAATTGATTACATAAAATGTTCTGTAGAATGGAAAATGGGGAATGGAATCAGATCAGTAACACTGCAGGATCTGACTTTTCGGAGCTGCTCAGCACTCTGAGTTTGCACCAGTCCCACAGAAACCATGTCCTCCATCTGGTAGTGGGGGCACATTGGAATGCTTTCCTGTTCTCTACTTTTTACAAACCCACAGATTAATTATGATTGTAAGGAACCTGTTTGGTGGTGAGTAGACCAAGGGTTTGAAATAGTATGAAAAATTATGAAACATCACTGGGGGAAAAGCCTGTTATATAAAAAATTTGGAATTTACAGGATAGGAGTCCTCCATGTATAAAAATTGTACCCAGAGAGAAAGCCAAGACTGATTCACTATTGCTTTAACCTTCTGTGCTGAACACAAACAAGCTTAAGGTACAAACAGATTGGGAATTAATTGGTGTAATTAACATTTTGTGATCATAATGACTTCTAATCAATACTTCATGCAAATAGTTGTATCGATGTGCTGAAAAATGGGTGCTCATTGTATTTGGATGGGGGTTAAAAAACACAACCCACTTTAAAGTCCTAATGAAATTCAAACCTTTCAGCTCAGGTAAAGTCCTGACCACATCTTTTTCAAGGTAAAAAGAAGATTTTTTAGTGACCTATTTAATTAAAATGGCTCTGATACAGCTGCTGACTAAACTTCATGAAATGAGGTGACTGGAGGATGAAGCACATTCCCCTGCTGACAGTTCCCTCTGTTAAACCCCCTATGTTTCATCATATTAACAAAGCAAAACAGAGAAATCATCACGATCCGAGCTCGCAGCAGTGAAACCCCTTCCCATGGTAGGAGTAGCCTGAGGGACTTGATTCAGATGTTAAAGAAGTAAATGGGTTATCAAGAAGCTTTCAAGGCCTGGAGGAAAGAGTTAGAAGGCTCTTTTTAGATGAGTAAAAGCAGTCTGGCTTCTTCCTCTGTCTTTAGAAATCATCTCCAAATTGCTCCTCAGTTCTTTTTCTTTCTGAAGTTGTATTTAGAATGGGTAGGTTAGTGATAAGAAAAGGTTAGGCAGGAGCTACCAGTGCTCCCACACTCCAACCAGCAACTTTCTCTGGTAAGTGGTACCTTTAACATACCTTATTTGCCAGTAGTTTCAAATTTTTCCTCTTTTGAATATGAATTGGAGATTTGGAAACATAAAAACGCGATCACTGCTCAACTTAAGTCAAATATTTCCTGCATCATCTATTAAGGTATATTATGGAATGAAAAAAAAAAATCTTTTTTTTTGATCCCTGGTGTTCAGAAGTAGCAGGAGTGGATTTGAAATACTGGTTTGTAAATCTTCAGACATAAGGACGCCTCAAATGTCACAGAATTAGTTCTTTGCAATAAGATCAGCATGCTTTTATGGTTGCAACAACTTGATCATCTTAAGGCTCTTTTCCCACCTAAATGATTGTATGAAATATGTTTCAGGTCTTCACTTTGGGTGGTGATGGATATGTTTTCACAGGGTACAGGAGGTTGTCAGTGACAGGCCTTTCTTGGGGCAGTCTCAGCACTGTGACAAGTCAGGACTGACAGATCTTGGAAATACTTTGGGAAGACTATATAGCTGGCTTTTGTGAAACCCTACTCCTGACCAACACTTTCCAAAGAAGAAAATGGTGACAAAGTAGATGAACAAGCATTTTACATATACAGTGTTGATCTTTGTTTTAAAAATGGAGTAAAAATGCTTTTGTTATGGTTTTTGTATTCTCAAAGGAAAAGTCACCTTACTGCTAGGAATGCTGGAGGGGTTGCTGGAGTTTGTTACTACTTTGATGTTAGTTTTGTAAGAGTTGCAAACCTTTTGACGAGTCATAATGAAGCATTAAACTCTTCAAGAGAGCCTGATAAGCAAACTCCCTTAGTCCTCAAAGAGGAGGCAGTTCATGCCAGGTATTGGCCAAAAATAGCTGTTGGGATTTCACACAGTAAGCATGTGTCTCATCAGCATTCTGCAGTGCTGCCAAAGTTTGCTATAGCATGAAGGAGAAAGAAACAAAGAAACATAAGGAGAAGGGGGGGAAAGGAAGCTAATGAGAAGAAAAATTGCTTTTTAGCTGTTCATTGGAACTATTTTGATTTCCCGGTGAACCTGAACAGCATCTTAGGTGATAATGGGGAAAGTTAGCATTTTTGGCACCTGAGGAGGACACATTTGCAGTTTGGGCACTCTGGAAAGACCTAGTCCAAGTGTTTTGCTGAACAGTGATAGAATGGAGTTTCTGTACTTTCCCAGTGTCTTGCTGAATTGGGACCTTAGTCTGGCTTCAGTGGTAAAAGTGTCCCCAAAAAATTGTGGGTCTTTGACTTGAAATGCCACAGGCCACAGTCCCTTATTAGTGAAGGACTCATATTTTATATGTATATAAATGTCTGTTTAATTACCCTAGAAGCATAGAGGGACTTTGAAGTTGCTGTAAATGCCACAGGGTATAAGACTTTCTTCTTATATGACAATCAAATGATATGTCAAACTGTTTGTGTAGTTTGACAGTTTTGGGGTTTTTTTTTAGCATAGGACAGCATACAGTGCAGTTACTTGAGAGAGACATTCAAAGGAAATTTGAGAAGACTCCTGCTTGGGTCTACCTTCATCTGATAATTGCTTTCACTATGTCACTTAGAATAGCAGGATAGCAACTCTTCCTCTGAAGATCTCCCCTCTCATTTGCAGCTCAAAATGCTCTCAGTGTTTTGGTCAGGCTGACAGAAAGATTCTGTTGAAGTCAATGTGTTGAACTCCAAACATCAGAAAGATGCCAAGGTGTGTGCCTGTCACACCTTTTGAAGATGTAAAGCTGAAAGTTCAGAAAGTCACTTAGCAGGACATGGGTGGCAGCTACAGTGCCATTCTCTTTTTCCTAGAGAAGAGTCTCTATTGATTTTTTTTCCTCTGTGTAGATATGGGGTTTTTTCTGTTCGTTTATTCTCTTGCACACCATCTTCCACCAAAAAACTTTGAGTTAAATGGTTAGAAGCACAGCGGTCTCAAAATATTAAATTGTTAGATATTTCATGAAAACAAGCATTGCTAGTGGCCTACCACACACCCAGAGTAGTCTGCTATGGAATCCTTGTCACATAGTGAAGAGTCCTTATGAGCCATAGGAGAAATTTGTTTGGTATGTGATCTATTAGGTGTGAAGGATACAAATGTTTGGGAGCTTTATTTGGCCTCCTGTTTCCAGAACTGCTTGTCTGCAGATAGTGAAAGTTGTGCTGCTTATTGCAGGTAGAACAAATTAATTTTCTGTCTTCCCTGTGTTATAAAGGCCCTTCAGAGCTATAGTTATGATGTTTGCTATCACACTGCGGCCTTCAGTGATGGTAATACAAGTTCAAAACTTCTGTCTGCCTTTATGGCATAAGAAGGATCTAACTAAAAGCAAGATTTACAGTCTCTAAAGCATGTATGCAAAACTTCAGTTGCTCAAGGGGCTCTTCTGCTTTGTCCTCAACACAGCATAAATTATTAGGAAAGATGGGATCCAACTGAAGGCTCTAATGATTCAGCTTTGTTGAAAGGGAAAGTACAAAAAGCTAAAAAACCTTTTCTGGGGATGCCTTTGATACGGCTAAGGAAGTGGAGACTGCTCTGTATCTACCTGAATTCTGCTTCTGAAAAAGATGAGATAAAATATTTCTACCCTTTGTACCTGTAAAAGACACAAAACTGAAATCTAGGGAGTCCCTGTAGGCTTCAGGAGTATTCTTCAGTCCATTTACTGGCTTAGCCTCTTATTCGCTTTCAGACCTGCTTTGTATTTGGCTGAAAAAAAAAAAAAGTGGCTTAAAATCAAAATACTTTAAATACTGTGCCTTAGTAACTTGCTGTGTGCATGGTGTGTGTTACTTGCCTTCCAAAGGACTATAGCCATATGAAGGCAGGCTGGTGTTTCTGCTGCGTTGTGTCATGAGATATCTTTAATTTGTGTAACGCTTTTGACTACTGACAAGTGACATTTCTTTCTGGCATGCCTCCTGCTTTACCTTTAATGTAGAAGCATGTAGTAAGTATTCTGTAAACAATTCTGAAGGCAGGACTGGGAGTGGGGCTTCTAAGCTGTTTTGGCAATTTTGATGTCTTTAAAACTATGTTGCTGGGCTCATATATATTTCTGCAACAGTTATCTGTGCTGTGGTCAGAGCCATGCTAGAAATAACAGCCACATTAATGGCATCAACACCTTTTCAAATCAATTAATCCCTTAGAATTCTCTTGGGGGGAGGTAAGAAAGAGGGGAAGAACAGCAAACCCAAAAATAGCCCTTTGAAAAGAATTGGCTTGAGACCATAAAATAAAAAAGAGACCCGACAAACTGTGCTGGGCAAGTGCAAATATACAGTATTTTGCAGCCTCTAGAGAGCTGTTGGGCTGGAACATGGTGCTTTTGGGGCAGCAACTGGGATTGAGTGTGCATTTAGCAGGCAGAATAGATGGTTTCTTGTGACCTGGCAGAGGGTTCATAGAAGCAAATCAAAGCAGTTGCCAGAACAAGGTGTTTTGTGGAGATTGTGCATGTGTATGGTCTGTGAACCATTGTTTCACTGAGCTGCAAAGCTGAGAGGAACCACCTGGCATTGCAACGGAGTCAAACATGCAGGAGAAGCAGCATTCGGGAATCCTAAAAGCCATTTCTGCTTTTTTAGTTCCTTGACCTTAAATTGCAATAACAGCTGTGAAACCTTCATGGTTCACTTTGTTCTGCTGTAGGTTCTTTTATTTGTCTTCAGGTGGGCTCTGGGAAATAATTGTGATTAAAACACTTTTATCCTACTGTAAGCCTCTGTCTCAATTTATCTCTAAGAACTCCTGCTTGTACCTGTCTGCCAATACTGATGCAGATGGACAGAGTGTATCTTTCCTCTCCTCTTCTCTTTTTTTGCCTGGTGAGGATGAGAATAGACATTTGACTGAGCTGGTGCAATACTTGGTGGGAGTCCTGCTGCTGCACGTGATTCTCCTCCTGCTTCTACACATTTGTTGCCTTATCCTCTGTCAACCTGATGTTTAAAAAAATCTCAGACCCAGTCCTCAAAGCAAGAGCAGGTAGTGCATCATTGAAGAGATTTCAGTGACCTGAAGAAGAGATTTTTAAGAAGCCTGTGGTTTGCTTACACCTCATGTAGTATAAAATCAGATCATTTATATCAGTTATATTTAGGAGTTTCTAAATGTTTGTCACTTTGGCCATGTCATGAAGACACGTTTCATTGGCTGAAGGTGTGTGGGATAGTTGTCTTCATGACACTTCATGATGATTTATACTCAAAGCTTTCCATGTAATTTTGTCCATTGCCTTGTTCTACAGTCGCAGTCTTGAAATAGCTTAAAAAACCCAACAATGACAGACAATATATAATTTTTTTCTTTCTCCTTAAGTGGTTAGTAAATTGTTGTATGCTTTTCTTTTTGTGCCAAATGTATGAACAAATCATGGATGATTAAATGCTAAGGTCTCCTTCAGAGGAAAAGAACATTAATATGGTGGACTGCTTTAGAAATGGGTATCTTCTGATTGATAATGAAATCAGACAATGCAAATCAAGTGAAAATGAATTAAAGCTGATGCCTGGCAGGGTAGTTGTTTACAAGATTCTTCTGTGTGCTCTAATGTGTGGGGTATTTTTGCCAAGACTTACTAAATGATTAAATGATACTGCAATTAGAATTAAGACTGGCAGAGACATTTGTTAAAATTCTGCTATTTCTTCTTCAGAATATAATCAGTTAAAAAAAGGCCTTTGAAAATAACATGAACAAATGAGAAGTCAGGAAGTACCAAATAATCACTTGGCTGCTTCAGTTTACAGAAACCTGAAAATTTTTCCCAGTCAAAATTAAAAATTAAACTACACAAATTATGTCCTCTGTCCTGCAAGTTCACAGGGTGTATGCTTCTGAAAGAGCGAAATAACTGTAAAACTGCCTACTTGTCTGCAGGAGAGAAGCCAATAAAGGTCAGGTTTAACCTTCCCTATAACCAAAATCAACAGGTTCTGAACAAATGATTAAAAAACCCATTTACTGCTCTAAGTATTCACTACATTGAGTGAGATCCTTTGAGCTGGCTGATGATTCTAAAACTAATCACATTTCATTTATATACTTATAAATATTATTATCAAATTATTGATTTGCATAGCCTGAGCATTCAAAGCATCAACCTGGATTAACATCTTATTGTTCCAGGGATGGTAGAGCAGAATGAAAAAGGCAGGCTACAGTAAATATTACAGTCTAAAAAGAGAAATATGATGCCTCAGGGAAGTATAGCAAAACTCTGAAAGAAACAAGGAGGCTGAAGAGAACATAGATGTGTTGTTATGTTTGGTCTGGGGTTTTTTTGCTGGTTTGTTTTCTTTTTCTCTGTGATTGGATAGTGAGGCTGAGGTTGGCCTGCTACACCATTGCCTGCTTCCAGGTCATACAGCTTTGCTTAGGGACTGAGCAGCCCAGCTGTCAGTAGTGAGTTTTTGGGATGTCTCAATCAAGAAGTCCTCACAAGCTTTTCTGAGAAAAATAGACACTCAGTTTTCTGTAAAACCTGGAGGTTTTAGTAATTAGACCAGAATTTATGTTATGTTTTGGAAAGAAAACGAACAAATGAGCCCTCCCCCCCTTTTCCTCTGCACTCTCTCCCACCTGCAATTCTTATGCCTGAACACCAAAAATTGGAGAAAATTCAACTAACTTTGGAAAACCAGACATGAACTGAATTGTCTATTGTAAAAATGGGAGTCTAGAGCATTTTAAAATGAGATTTCTAAAAGCTCTTTAATTTCATTGCCACTAAACTTATATGCAAAGCTTTTGAGGCTAGGAGGATTGGCAGCAAGATGGATTATTCCATTCACACAGTATAATAGTAATTAAATGTACAGTGAAAGCCTTTATAAGATTCTGCCAAAATTACTGAAATTATATTGAGCCAAACTCGTGACTAGTGCAACTCCATCTGTGTCAGTGATCCTGCTACAACTGAGCACGGAGAGATGATGAGTCATGAGGAAAAGTGTATTTTCAAGGAAACAGAGGGCAAATGGGTTATTGTAGTACAAACATGAAGCAAGTTTCTAAAATTACGTTTGACAAAGGACAGTATCCTTTCATATTTTCCCAGCTGGTTAAAATTTAACTAGTTTCAGGAGACGGCGTGCAGGGTTTGGTCAGAACTGGTGTAGGGAGGGGAAACCTTTCATAAAGAATTGCTAACAAATGGGATTCAACACTCAAGAGGCTCAGATGGCCTATTAATTCTGGTTCTGGCTTTCTTCCAAAACAACTGTGCTTCTCTTAATTCATGGCTAATTTCTATCAGAGATACCAAGAGACCATTTCTTTTTTCGACAGGAAGCATCCACATCACTTAAATGGATTCGTACGAGGGGCTTTAGTGAGCAGACATTGATTGGCTCGTCTCTGGGGCCCAGCAGAGGCCCGACGGGTACTGGTTTGACACAGGCAGCAAATGAAATACGACCTCCTGTAAACGGGCCTGAGCTTTTGGGCCTTTGTGGAATCCGGTAGCTAAGGACCTTTTCAATCCCTTTTAATTAATGAAGTGATTTGACTTGACTGAGATTACACTTACAGTAATGAATTAAAAAGTAATAAAAAGAAATCTCTTAACAAATATGCAACAGGGAACAAGGACCAAATTCAGTACATATCTGATCCCCATTATATATCTTGTTTCTGTGTGCACTTCAGATCGATAGTTTTAAAAGGGAGGCTCTTATTTTCCGAGCACTGACATCTGCATACTTCATTTTTTCAAGTGCTTTTGTGTAGAAGATTAAAATTATGATGACCTCATATGCCTAGATGATTAGTTTAGTCCTTTCTTATCTCTGCTGTGCTAAATCTCTCTATTCTTCAGGATTCTTGACGTCTTATCCTAGCCACTTCTGTGCTGTATTTTTCTCCAGTGGTATGGCACATTTTTAGCCATGTTTTGCTGCATACCAGTGAGTAATGGTCGCTGTGTATATTTTGTGATGGGAATGCAGTCATCCAGTGTCACTTCTGATGGGCACACAGTGAGTGTGAACCTATGCTCAGTCCAATTTAAATGATTCCCCTCTGTATTATGTTTGAAATCATAGTTGTGCTTCTCCCTCACCCCTTCATTGTATTTTAAGGTAACATGCTGTAGAAATAATCCTAAATTTACTTGGAAAACGGTCACATTTTGACTCTGGTGGGTATGTTATAATTTTGGAGATGTAACTCACTGTCACTAGCTTTTCTTCCAGTCTGTTTTGAGTTCAGGTATGATTTAAGTCAGTGCAAGCCTAGAAAAGCTCCACAGTAATAGTTTGGGGCCATTCTGACCAGGGAAAGAGCTGTGGCTAGCTCAGACTTCTCCCTGATGTCATATTTCAAGGAGTCAGAAGTGTCTTTCTTGCTGGCTGAGAGGATGCTTCACTGGAATACCTGATTTAAACATTCAAGTCAAAGGTGCTGAAATTGAAGGAAAACCTAAGTTGGTGGAATAAATAGATAAAAACCTCTGTATTCTTGGCTGAAATTGTGACACCTAGGGGCTTTTATGGATACAAGTGTATTTAAGTGCATAGATGAGGTTAGCTAGGTAAAACCATGGAGGAAACTTCATTCCAAGAGTTCCATTTTTGCCCACAGTATTGTTTGCTTGTTCATGGACAAGTATAAAGTGCTGTGTGTGAGCATACCAAAGTGAAGTGTGACGCACAGGTATCTTGGAGCCTTCCACACACGTGATTTCTACTGTGCAGAAATGGCAAGGTGACTGTACTAATTGATCTGCTGTATTATATTATAGCATGTGCTTGAACTTCAGTTAATTCAGTTTTTCCTTTTATCACAACCGGTTGTCTTCCTCTGCTACAGCATAGATTTATTCTGTTTTCTAGAACCTGAAATTCCTCTGTCATATATTGTCCACTTTTTTTTTCTGCTGTAAAACAGAAATGGCATCAACATAAGATTGAAGCAGAAAACTTACAATTGTTTATCAGATTTTAAAAAATTACTTCGTCGTTTTGACAGACTAGAGCAAAAGAGGAGAAGAGATGTCATAAAGGCCTTGTGTATGATCCACTGGGAGCTCATTAAAAAGCAGTTATACTTAGGTCCTATTAGGTTTTTAGGATGAGAAGCATCTTAACATGTAGAAAATGAGGATTTAGACTGGTAAATACTGAGTAGTAGTACAGCAGTAGGTTAAATAACAAAGCATAGTTTGCATTACAACTTAAGTTTTCAACATTTATAGCTTGGTTAAGATGCTGCTTAATTACACAAATTTGTAAGAAACATCTCCTTAATTGCTACTGTAGCAGGAGAATCTACAGATTCTCTACAGACAGTTGGTTATCCTCCACTTTAATCTGTTGTCTATTGCTTAAAAGCGAGTGATTTAACATTAAAACCCCCTCCTGCTTTCTGGCGAAGTTTCATTGCAGATTTAAGTTTGGAACTACAATAGCTTTAAATGCATATGTAGGCTTTTAGATTAATTAGAAATTAGGAGTCATCAGTGGATGAACAGCTGCACTTAATATATGTGATTTTACTGTCCAGGGATGCCTAATGGACACTCTGAAAGAAGAATTAATCCATAGGTTACAGAGCTACAAACCCTACCTCCAGTAGGTTTTAACTGTGTTTTGCTTTGAAACTTACCTCCAGCGCTTTTAAGCCAACACTTTCCCGTTGGCAAGCGAGCTCCCCGAAGATTTAGTAACTCTTTTATTCCCGCCGTTATTCTACGGCGGCTGCCGCAGTTCGGAGCTTGAATTTACTGCAGCGAGCGCGGAGCGCGGTGTCCCTGCGAGCTGTGAGCGGGCGGGGCACGTCCCACGGCCCCCGGGCTGCCGAACCCCGCACCCGAAACCGCAGCGGAGCTGCCCCTGCTGGGGGCTGTGGCCGTGCGGGACGGGCGGCGGAGCGGCACCAGGTGGCAGCACCGCACCGGGGATGCGGAGCCGCCCCGGGATGCCCGGCACGGCCCCGGCGCTGCCCCGCGGGTACGGAGCCGGCACCGCTGGAAGCGTCAAACCGGGCACGGGCCCCGGCGTCAAGCGTCAGCTCGGCTGAAAAGTTTCTTCTCGAGGAAATGCCGCTGCTGAGCGTGGTTGGAGTGGTTCTTGGTCGCCTGGGAAGTCCGTGGTGCAGGGAGGGGAGGCGAAGAAAACGTATCGATGTCTGAGCAGCTTAGAAAGGTGCAAGTCAGATAGCGTTATTAAAGTGCTCCTCACAGCTAAAGATGCTCCTGCGTTAATAGGTGATTGAAAGAGGAAAATCGTGTAAGAGGTGTCTCTGTAGGAGATGGCAGGCTGACCGGAGCATGGGAGGATAGAAGTTGCCCATAAGTGACAAATAAACATGTTTACAGTACATGTTTACACTTGCCTGTGATTGTGGTACCTCACCTTAGTTATCTAAATATCCCGGTGCCACGACTTTTCTGTAACGTAGATATGCATTAATTTTTCTATAGGTGGGTCTGTTGGATTTGGTTTTTAGAAAGAGTTTGATTTAACTGGCAAATGTCCTTGAGAATAGAGGAACGTGCCAAACTGGTTGGGTAGAAAGGATACAGAGATATCAAGAAGGAGGGGGAAGAAAGAAGAGATGCATTTATTTGGCAAAGTGTGAAGCGGTCACTATGTTTAGCTACCCACCAGAGAAGGTAGTGATAGCAAGAAGTTTTTTTAAACTTTGATTATATTCAAGTGGCAAATGGAGGAATGATACCGGGGAAGGTATGTGAGTGAGACTACATTAAAGTACTTTATCAGCAGCATTTTAGGCAATCTAGATTTGAGGAAACAACTGTTCAAATCTAAAATAACGCAGAAGAAAAGATTCAGGAATGACAAAATAGATAAGAAAAACCTATTTTTCATTCCAAAACTCGGGAGCACAGTGGGACGAAGAGGGCTGGGAGGAAGGAACAAAATTTTATGGAATGGTAAAAAGTTTGGTATAACAGAAAGCAAGATTATACGGAAAAGGGAGTTGAAGGATTATGCTGAGAATGAGAAAGAGCCAAGGAACAACTTAGATCTCTTTCAGGAGAACTGGAAGAGGGGCAGAAAGAATTGGAGAGCCACTCTCAAATTTATAGTATTTTGCATCCTTATCAGTATGTTAGCAGGTGAACTGCTGAGAGTTCAGAGAACCTGAGTTTGGAAATTAAGTTCTTTGTTGGAAATATGTGTGTTTTATTTTCTAATGTGGTAACTTTGGGCTCTGCAACCCATTTACCTTCAGTTTCCCTTAAATCAACTCTTTGGGTGTCACAGTTTGATATTGTATCTGAGATTTATTGGTGAGATTTCTGCTGTGCTGCCATATTCCAATTCCAATGTGCACTGTGTTCCCTGGCAGTACTCGTTTCTATGATCCCTCCAAAGTCCTGTGAGAAGGTGATGACAATATTTCATAAGTTTCCCCCCACAGATCCAGTGGTGCTTTATGATAGCCGTCAGCATCCTTATTCTCAGTGTATAAATAGAGGCTCTGTGCCAAGGACTAAAGGGAGACATGAAAGACAGGTCCATTTAGTTACTATTGAGCATGACTGTCTGCATGTACAGTGAACCTGCCTGGGAAACTTCTGCCTTGGTGTTTGCCAGAAGGTACACCCAAGGAAAGATGTCCATACTGCTACCTACGCTTTCTTAAAAGTGAGGCTGTGATCTGGCCTGGCACATCTGTTTTTGTGACATCTGTGGCTTCAGATTATGCACATTTGCTTTGATTTAAAAATTAAAAGAGAATAAAAATTCAGAAGAGCCTAATTTCAGAGAACTGTATATCATCCTAAATACACTGCTGGGTCACAGTGTGTACTGCAGCACTTACCTGTGGCAATATTTACATTATGTTGCATCTTCCCCACCTTGTGCCACGTGATCCTCTCTCAGCACATTGCCTTCTAGTATTGTCTAAATAAATACAAGACGAGTCAGCTATAGAAATTGAGTTATTTTTACTATTTTCATGTAATAACTGTGAGCCCTGCAGGCCTAGTGCTGGCAAAATACCATAGATTTGTCATTTGGAAGCAGAAGTTTCAGTATAATTTCCCAAATAGAATTTTGGTCCCCTCTGCTGCACTGAATTTGTTATTGTCGCATGTTTTTCCTGGTGTTTCTAATGAGCTGTTAATGAGCTGCTAACTATGTATGTAAATTAAATGGGGTTAGACATTGAAAGGTTATCAAGAAATAAAATGCTGTATAATACTTCAAAGTGTTATAAAATAAATTAGTGTATTTAATTTTGCTGGCACAAAGCTGATATTTAATAACCTATAGCCTTAATTCTTCTAAATGATGGTAATTTAAGACATTTTCAATCTGCACCCCGAGTGACATAGCAAACAAGTTCTTTCATTCCCCTTTCATTATGAAGATATATTTATAGTGTAGGTGTGGGTTCCTTTGTGCCTCAACTGAATGATCAAGTTATTAAAGATAGTTCAAGACCAGTGAAGCTTTCTGTAAATGTTTTTGTTATGAATTAATACAGCAGCTTAAGAATGCGGCAATGGCGAACGCTTTGGCTGTGGTGATCTTTTGGAAACTATGGTACTGTCAGCTCCAGTTACCTAGCTTGGCAGTATTGATTATGTTTTAGAACTGCAGTAACAAAATGTTGTTGAGCAGGCTCTACACAACATGGGGGTGCTGTGGTGAAACAGCTCTTACTGCAGGCTTCCATCACCTTGTAAAGATGGGACAGCACAGCCTTTCCTTTACTGTCACAGCAGAAAGATCTTGAGGAGCTGGTGAGGAGCAGCTCTGAAGGTTCACTGATGAAACCAAGATATTTCCTGTAAATATTAATGTTTCTATTAACTGCATTGGTATGGTAGGACAAGGAGCTCCTTGTTCTCTCAGTGCTGACCCCAGAGCTTGTTACTCAGAGCTCATATGGCCTCCTCAGCTGTGGAAAGCTGAACTTCTCCGTGGTCTGACTGGGCAGGCATTAGTTAGGCTGAACAACCCATGCTTCAGTGCAATTTTCACCTGGGCATTTTATGTATATACAAAGCTGCCATACATCAGTTCAGGACTGTACTGCTCTCACTGCATTAGGAACAAAAAAAAGGTCCGGGCTAATTTTGATTTTGGGCAATTAGGAAGCTGAGAAACAGTACCAGAGTGAAAAATCTAGGATTCTGCATCACAAAATGTAATTTACTCATTTGTTTGACAAGTGTAGTTTAGCTTAAATAATGTAGAATAATACTTGAGAGTATGCTAGCAAATGTTCTGCAGTATGTATTGAGAAATTAATGAGGTTGTGGTAATATGAGACCTTGCTACCACACTTTGCTATTAAATGTTTGCTGAAAAGTAGGACAGGGTGCAATTCTTTATGGTGGCTGACTTGTGAAGAAGTCTGGTTAGTCTACTAAGGATCTGCATTATCTGCCACATCTCAGTGTAAATGGGTATTTGCTGCCTTATATTAAATGCTACAGTTATGTACAAAATGTTTAAATCTGGCTTTTCTTTGTCATGAGTTGAATGTTTAAATATTTTGCAGAATATTATGGTTTGATTAATAATAGTATTTGTTTTGGAAACCAGAAGAATCTGTAGACAGAAGGAAAAGCATAAATAACCATGCTGCATTTGCTTCTCATAGTTTCACAGAGTAGCTGAAGGAACTTCACTGTATTTTACTGCCATACCTAGCTCAGAAGGATGGACTTATTCTGCATTTCACTCAATTTAGAGATCTGGGATTAGATCCTTAACTATACTTCTTCAGTGCTTTCATGGAACCATCCATTGTGTCACTACGTGACACTGAAACAAAGAGAATTTTTTTTTTATTGAGCCATCCTTGTTGCTTGCAGAAAATAAGATACATAATTTATGTTCATTTCCCAGGAGATTGACAATTTTGTCCTAAAAGCCTGTAGGGACTTTAATACTCCAAAGTCAGCACTCCAAAAGCTAGTAACATAAAGCAGCACTCCACTGCAGACAAACTAATCCTCCAACAATGTTTCATTCAGTCAAAAAATGCTGCAGATTGGAGGTGTTACTGCATGCCTGTGTTTTCAAGAGATTATTGTGAATGAACCGTATTTTCCACTGAATAGTAACAGCAAAACAGCCTACCCATCTAAATGTTTCCCATGGTAATTTTGCCCTAAATGAGCAAAGATTAGGAAACAAATAATTTTTTGTTTTAACCTTTCTCACTTTGAGTATGCAAACAAAAGCTGTTGTGGAAAAAAATATTAATATTTCTGATTTAAACTTCTAAAGTGAAATTTATATTACGATGCTGATCAGTTCTCCAGCTGATTAGATCCTGAAAGCTGTATATGTTTTTATCTTGGACTAAGTCTGAAAAAAAATTGCTGAGAAATCTTGTTATAATACATTTGAATTTATTTTACCACATGTATCTCTAGAAATCAGCCTCTTTCCCCATAGATGTGTTTTGTTCTGCAAAGTCAATACCTGATGGATCTTTTCCAGTACACACAGTTTTCTATAAAATTTGCATAAACAAAACATAGTGCTTTGGACAAAAATTATATCTAACATTGTGATTTTAGTGTAGTATCCTGTTTTTCAGATGTCCAGTTATGTGCTTTTGTGTCTGAAAGAATTCAAGTGTGTCCTGATGACAGGCCCAAATATTTAAAAAACCAAGACCTGTCTGCAGAAAGAGGCAGCTGTTGTTGGTACCTCCATGGCTGAGATGACTGGTCAGTTCCTGATTCTGCCATTCCCTTCATTAAAGGCTTGAGGCTGATCCAAAGGGACTCACGAAAGGGGTGAGGGACATAGCCTTGTGCTAATCTTCCCATAGTTTGAAAGTCCCTCAAGTTCTCCCCACTTCAGTGAAATGCACAAAGATAAGGGATGGTCCAATTTCCAATCCAAATGAATAAATTTTTTCCATAGCAAAACTCTCAAATCCTAGCAAAGTATTGTCAGATATGGAAGGGACCCATAAACTTGGCTCATGGGCTTGATTTCATCCCCCTGACTGGGGAAAAACAGGCCTTTAAGGTGTGCCTGCTGTGGTACATATCCAGAAGTTGGACTGGGTAGCTGTCAGCTGGATGCTTTTTCACAGACCCATAGTTCGTTCTTAAAAGAAAAGATCAAGCAAGGTAATGAAACCAGCAGAACAGTTAATCCAAACCCAGGGATGTGTCAGTGCCTCGTGAAATCCACACTACCAAGTAATCTAATGACACAGTGGCTGCTTTAGCTACGGACTGCTCTTTATCTCTGTTCAGGTCTTACTGCTTCTTAGCAATTAAATGTTTTGTTTTTAAGGCTCAGAGTCCAGCTTCTCAGAGCAGAGATGAAGTTTCAGCCTAGACTAAAAAGGCTTTTCCTGCGAGGTGCCATCAGGTACTGCAACAGTACGAATGGACACTTACAGCTGATTAAGCAGGAAACAACTCCACTGATGCACACCACCCCATCTGGCATTTTATATGGCTGAGATTGAAGATGAGGGGATAAAGGTGTGATAATAAGGAAAGAAAAGTAGTGGTGATTAAATGTTTGTACTGGTAAATGTTTTATGAAGAAAACAAAATGAAAAGGGGGGGAAGGAAGAAAAGAAAAATTACTGTATGGGGGGTGTATTTATGAACCACAGCCTTCTACGTATAAAGTGAGGGGGGAAAAGGGTCTTTTAGCCAAAGGAGGTCATTCCATGCAAACCTCTAAAGGAAAGAGGATTTTGGAACGATAAAAGGAAGGGGGAGAGTACACTTCTTACACTTTAATGATTTCTTTGCTGCTCATAGATAGGAACTGGAACTCCACACTATTAGCCACAAATGGCATTTTGAAATGACTTTTTTTTTTTTTTGGGCAAACCCAAAAGACATTGCTAAGATTTACATTTTCAAATATATGCTGACCTTTTTTTCCTCTTTCTTTTAGTTCATTTGTCATCAGTATGTAATTGAATCAATATATTTCCTGATCAACCCAAAGATTGAATAAGGTCATGGGAAGCCATGTGTGGACATTAAAAATCATTATTTTACTCAAAATGAGCAGAGATGGCATAGACCATTCAGAGTTCCAAATGAAATTCTATTAGATTCTATTACACTTTTACAATTATAGAGACGTTCCAATATTACAAGGGGAAATGAAGTCATAATAAAAAAGCCCAGAGGTGTATTACAAAGAAATGGGCATACTATTTTTCTAGTTAAAAACTTGATGAAAGGAGCTCTGCTACTTTTCAGTTGCTGAGATGTGACCTTGTTCTTAAAAAAAAATAAAAATACCAGGAGCCAGTTTTTTTTGTAACCTTTTACACTTCTTGTTTCACAACCTGTTTGTAAGGAGGACAGGATGTTTAATCTGATTTTTATTGTAAAAATATTTATAGAAAGATACACAGATATATTTAAATACGAATCATTTTAGTGTCTGACACTGGAAAAGTAGTTTTGGGGAGCTGCTTGCCTGTTTATGGAAGTTGGAAAGATAGGAGCTTTTGGCATGTAAGGGACACAAATGTGATAATTTTATGTGCTTTTCCTAACTGCTCCTCTTTACTTCCTCTTTCCACTCTCACTAAAATATTCGGTCATGCTACAAATCTTGGATTTGAGATGAACTTCTTTCGATTAGAATTTTTTTGGGAAACCCAAAATCAGTGTCTGACAGAGAACCCATTCCTACATCCAGGATACGTAGTAGTGCATTGATCTTCAGCTAAGAATGAGGTTATTGTAGAGTTTTAAAGGCACAGTCATTATCTGACCAAGAATTGTCTCATCTTGGCATTCCATGGAGAAGAGTGGAAGAGAGCAATTTGTGGAGTTTTAACTCCATCCCAGACCTGCAGGAATGGGGGAAGGATTTGTGTATAATCTTTTTCCAAGAATCAAACACACAGTTTGCACTAGTTCTATACTTAAATGTTGGCCTAAATGTCAGTGAACTGTTTCTCTACTATTGTATCCAAAGAAATAAGGTAAAACAGTGAGA
This sequence comes from Chiroxiphia lanceolata, assembly GCF_009829145.1. Lineage (NCBI taxonomy): Eukaryota > Metazoa > Chordata > Aves > Passeriformes > Pipridae > Chiroxiphia > Chiroxiphia lanceolata. The sequence continues at coordinate 12,209,751 of NC_045642.1, forward strand.
CTGTTCAGAGACAAGTCAAATGAAAAATAAAGCAATGACATGTTGCCTGAGATATGCAAGAAATAGAGAAAAATGGTATAGTGTGTTCCAATCCCCTATCTATATAACAAAAAGTTGCTAATGCAAAGCAAATACAGAGGTAGCATAGATCAAGCATGAAGCTGGAGTCCTACTCCTCCTATAAGGTGTCTGAACATCTGCTGGGAAAATCAGAGTTGTACTGGGAGATGCTCTTTGGTGCAGATATAGATGCATATACATATAGGATTCTAGATCAGCACAGGCTGCAAAGGTAGCTCAGTTTCTATGGGGGCATGAAGAAGGAAAGAGGGTCTTCAGTGGAACTTTTCTAGACTCTGTTAGATGACAACTTCAAATGGCATCTATTAAAACCCTAGAATAAAGTCAATTACCCACCACAAAATAAATTATAGCAATTTTCAGAAATGAACACTTCAGAGTTCAAGTGGAGAAAGTGAGATAAGACACAAAATCTCTTTCCAGGGTTTGGGACATTAGCAGAGCCACTCTGGAAGAATTCATAGTAATTAGGTCACTACTTGTTTCCTTTTTTGCATGGCTAAACGCAGAAGCTGTGATTCGAGGCAGAAAGAAGTACTCGAAGAACCCCCTGGTAATGCCAATGAGTGCTAGAGTGTTAATCTTCCCTAATGTTTACAATGTCACCTTTTACAATATTCCCTCAGTATCTGAGCTTGTTTCTGCAAGTTATGAAGTTATCTAGGGACCTCCTGGTACTTTCAGCACTGCTACACCATTAGTACTGTTTGCACATACAAGTCATTAAATTGTGGCAACTGAGCTGTGCTGCTTGGATGGGCGCTTTCTGAGCACATTTATGACTCAGCCTTTACTTTTAATCATTGCATAAATGGAATCAGTTCCTAATTTTGGGATATAGATCACAAGTTTACTCTTGTCTCTTGTAAGCTACCAAGAAGTCTGTTTAAATGTGCAGTGAAGGATAAGCTGTCTAACATATTCCATCTGTGCCATTAGGGCTTTTTTCCAGATACGTGTTATGTATGAGATACTATCATAGAATCACAGGATAGCCTGGGTTGGAAGGGGCCTTAAGGATCATCTAGTTGATGATCCTCCTTGCCATAGGCATGGATACCTTTCACTAGGCCATGATGCTCAGAGCCTCATCCAACCTGGCCTTGAACACTTCCAGGCATGGAGCATCCACAGCTTTTCTGGGCAACCTGTTCCAGTGTCTCACTACCCTCACAGTAAAGAATTTGTTCCAAATATCTTACCTAAACCTACCCTCTTTCAGCTCGAAACTATTCCCCCTTGAACCATCACTACATGCTCCTGTGAAAACAGCAGCTCTCCGTCTCTTGTAGGCTCCCTTCAGGTGCTGGAAGGCCACAGATGGGTCACTCTGAAGTTTCTCTTTTCCAGGCTGAACAAACCCATTTCTCTTAGCCTGTCCTCATAGGAGAGGTGTTCCAACCCTCTAATTGTCTTGGTGGCCCTCTTCTGGACTCACACATCCTTTGGCTCCTGCTCTTAGCTGGCTTTGGGTTAAAGCAGTAGCTGTTTTCTTGGTTCTTGATAGCAAATGTGCATCTGCCTTTTTGACCCCATAAACTTCAAAACTGATTTTGTTTTGTTTTGTTTGTTTGTTTGTTTTTTCCCCCTGTACAGTGGTGATCCTTTTTTCACTTGGGGAAGAGACTTTCTAACAGCTTGGTGTTTCTTGGCACCTCCTCAGATCTGAGATATCTTCACAGCTTTCAGCCAAATAGTTGCAGAACATGTATCAGTAGCAGTGGCTATTGCAAGTGAATACAAATCTAGATTAGTTCAGGCACAACATCGCCAGAGAGTCAAGGGAGGTTATTGTCCCACTCTGCCCTGCACTGGTGTGGCCTCACCTTGAATATTGTGACAGTTTCGGGCACCACAATATAAGAAAGATATTAAACTATTGCAGAGTGTCCAAAGGAGGGCAACAAAAATTGTGAAGGGCCTTGAGTGGAAGCCGTGTGAGGAGCAGCTGAGGGCACTTGGTCTGTGCAGCTGGAGAAGAGGAGACTGAGGGGAGACCTCACTGCAGTTACAACTTCCCCGTGAGGGGAAGAGGAGGGGCAGGCACTGATCTCTGCTCTGTGGTGACCAGTGACAGGACCAAGGGAATGACCTGAAATTGTCAGGGAGGTTTAGATTGGATATTAGAAAGAGGTTCTTGCCCCAGAGCCTGGTTGGGCACTGGAACAGGCTCCCCAGGGAAGTGGTCACAGCCTGACAGAGTCCAAGAAGTATTTGGATGATACTCTCAGGCGCATGGTTGACTGTTGGGGATGGTCCTGTGCAGAGCCAGGAGCTGGACTTGATGATTCTTGTGGGTTCCTTCCAACTCAGCATATTCTGTAATTCCATGACTTGTCTCATGGAAGTGGCAATCCTGGTAATGTATCTTCAATATTATTAACACTTCTTGCTGAGATAAATATATTTTTAACTGGCATTGGTTACGTATACCTTAAAAAGTCCTGTGCTAAGCCCGTGAAAGGAGTTACTACAGAATGAAATGATGAGGAAGTAAAATTTCTTAAAGAAATGTGTAGCTTGTATTAGATTAGGCTGAAGTCACCTCCAAAGCAAGAGACTGATGTTGAATCTTGAGCATAGATTTCTACCCGCTACCTTGAAGTTGTGCAGTGAGATTTGTTTTAGGCCCGTTGTGTAATGAAAATATGTGCAAGTGTCCTAGCAATTTTTAAATGGGTAAGTAATAATTGATGAAACAGTCAATTGCTCAAATGACCTCCCCACACCTTCCTAGCAGTTACTGAGACATTAAAGTGACAGAGATGAGATCAAGCTAGCAAATGGGAAAGTGTATTGCTGTCCTCTCTGGATGATTTTCAGTCAGAGCGACTATTTCAAGCCCAGAATACTGTGCAATAGTTTTGAAAGCAAATAACTATTGAAAACCTGCATTTGAATGCCATGACTGTTTAGGGGGCTTTTTCACCTATAAATACTCAAAGCTTTGCCATTATTCTTGCCCTCTTTGTTCATTAGTCAATGTGTTTTTTTTCTGTATGGAGAAAATGAAGGAAACTATAGGAAAAATTACAGAAGTAAGGTGTTTGCAGACTTATTTTGCTTTCCAAAAGCTTTTTTTACCTTGTAAAGTCCTCTTTTTTTTTTTTCTAAACCAAAACCTTTCTCTGGCTCTATTCAATATGCTTCCTTCTCTGCAAATACTAACTACAATAATTCATTTTGGCAATGACCTTGCAAGAAAACAGGGGACTATTTTGCACTAGTTTCAGAGAAGCTGACTGATTTGAAGGGCAAATTTTGCTTTCCTGTCTTGTACTGCAATAGTACCTGCCCTCCTTCATGAGGAGAGCTATTTGAGTCTGACCTTAAATGATTTGCTGAAAGCCAGAAAAGCAGTCAGTGTTAGAGTGGAGGAATTTTGGCTTCTAATCTAGAGTTCAAATGACTAAACCATATATCTGATAAAATGAAACTTAAACCTGTGACACTGCATACCGTACAGCACATTTAAAATGCATTTACTTCCCCACCCCAGGAGCTTCAATAGCTCCAAAATAACTTTTAAAAATAAATTGTTTATTGAAAGATTAAGGGCATTTTATTGACTTTGCAGTTATGGCCAATTTCACTGCATTTTTGTGACAGTATCTAGTCACAGATAGTCTCTTTCCTACGTGTGATGGTTTTATTATGTGAAAGAAGCCTACCTACTGTTTATCCTTCTCTTGCTCTCATCCTCACAGTCTCCCAAGTTCCCCCAATGCTTTGTATGTCAAACGATCTTCCTGTCTCAATTCAAATCCCTCCCTAAGAGATGACTTCTGTGCAGATTTCCTATAAAGATTCCCCCAAGATATCCATACTGATTTGAGACAGGACTTTCATCTATTGTAGCACGTGTCGTTGATGACACAATTTCTGAACCTAATACTTCTGTGCTCAGAATAGTTTTGAAAAAATCTTTAAGAAAAAAATCAAACATTCTTTTTTTTTTTCTCTTTTGCTTGTCTTTTTTCACCATGCTTCTGTCACAAAAAAGCTCATTTTAAAAGCAAGGTAAATGAACAGATCGACTTCTAAATATGCAGAATAAATGTTAATTAGTTCAAAAGGAATTTAAATATGAGCATCTTTATTAAAATCTTATAGTGCCCTCCACATCCAAGTGCATGTAGAACCACAGTGAAAGTGAATGCCTCCATAAACCTTTCCACTTTGCTGACTCTTGCAGCCTTCTTGACCTTTCCTTTCCTGTGTGTGGGCTCAAAATGGAGCTGGGGTGCTTTTGCAGCCAGTGTCTACATTATGAGGAGCAGGGGGAAGTCTGTCCCTTGTGGGAGGTTCCCGACCTGGGAGTTTCCTCTGTTCAGTTTTTTTTAAAGCCAGAGTTTATTATTGTGCAGAGTGGTGCCACCTCTACCTTTTCAGCTCAGCCTTTGACAAACATTGAATTAAAATATTGCTTTCCTTTCCTACTTTTTACTTAGTTGATTAATTTTCTCTCTCCCCACTCTATTGACTTCCATATTATCACAGATGGATTTCTTTAAACTTTTTATTTTAACAATAATATGGGCTGCTCCGTTTTTGTGGATATGGGTGCAACAATGAGTTGGGAAAAAGGAATGCATTGTGTGGTAGTTGCACATATGACTGTATTGAACAGTCTTCTAAAGCACCTGTATGCTGCTAATCTCTGCAAATCAGACAGAATTAGCTGACCTTTGGTCTGCTCTGGTATGGCAATTACTATGTTCAAGGTACTTTCTGGTAATGTGAAATTACTACATGAAATCACAGAAAATGAGGGGGGAGGGAAACCCTCGCAAATGCTTTTATTCTGTAGTTTCTAAACTGACTTCTCTTCTTTTTTAAATGTTTATTACATTTTGGAGGGGGAAATTGGCCAATAATAGTGATGCAAATGGCACTTTCTCTTAACAGAGATGGGATGGATATTAAACGCCCAGAGCCCAATAAACTCAAAGGAGCTCTGTAAAATGACATGTTGTTGCATGAGACTTTGTGACTTATGACCACTGTGCAAGTATAAACAAGCAAGCACACATAAATATAGACTTCTATGGAATTGTGGTAATTTTTAATCATAAGCCTAAAATGCTTACAGTATTTCAGTCTGCTCTTTTTGAGTTTTTGACTAGTGTCTGTCCTGTGGCTTCTGTTTGGCTTAATCTGCAGTAAAAGTGGAGTCATGGCTTTTCAATTTCAGTCCAAGAGGAGTTAGATTTTGGCAGGTGGTCTGAAAATATATAAACCTAAACAGTATTTCAAAATAAAAAAAAAGATATCCCTTCCCCCCCAGTTTGTTTTGGATCCTTTGAACTGGAACCTCTGAGATAATAGGTGCATCATGGATATAGATCTATAATCCATGACCTTATTAAAAGTGATAAATTAATATTTGCAAACCTAATTGCCTCACTAATGTGCACCCACACCTGTCCTAACTTACTTCTTCCATTTTTCAAACTGCCAGCGAAAGCAGCTGATCACTGTTCTCTGCTGAAACAAATCTACATCTAGCAGGCAGAGTGAAAAACAATATCCTACTCACACACAGAAAAAAAATGCCATATGGAATGTAGATAGAAATAGTTTGGAAAAAAAAAATTGTTTTAATCTAAAAGCTTCGACCAGAAAGCTGTTTAACTTACAGGCTTCACAGATGTACCACCTTGAAGCTAATGGACCGGGACCAGTATAAATGAGAGAAGAATCTGGTCACTTGTGTCAAAATACCCAGGACCTCTTTTCCCTTGGGTACTGGTTTCATTCCACAATGACTCTAGTGCTTCACATCCTTCTCTCAAGCACACTGTTCCATTAAGCCACAGCCTCTCTGATTCCTACCTGTGTCTTACTTGGAAAAGCTCACATTATCAGTGAGCAGGCACCTGACCAAGTAGAATTTGAAACAATAAATACTTCTCTGTCATTTAGCAAGGCATATTTCTGCAGGGTCGGGTCCTGTTAGATTTCCTCAGTAAAGCTGAATTAAATCTCTGTGTGGCCTCTGTGTAACCTTCTGGTGATTCAGCAGGTTTTGAAGGAGTCATGTCTCTAGCTCTTGTTTCTAATATGAATCTGTAATTTTGTGGTTAAAGGAAACAAACAAATACTTTTTTACCCTCTTCTCCCTGAATTCTAGTCCAGAAATCCAGAATGCATTTTAGTTCTTTTGCATATGATCTAACAGCTCCTCATCTATGCAATGTTTCAGTTTCTTCTGATCATCTTATCTTTGTAAATCAAGTATTAATCCCACTTTGCACTGTTTTCTCCAATGCATTTTATTCTGCTAGGAACTAAGTGTCTAGTATGCATATTGGTCCCAGTGCACAGGTGTTTGGAACAAAGTGATAAATGGGAATATATTGATTAGGAAACTCACTTAGCTCTAATTTCTCAAATGTCACTGAATAAGAGATCACTCTCATATGAAGCAGGATTGTCTAGTTTGAGTACTTTTAGGATTCTTCTGTAATCCCAGATTTCTATTGCAGAAATTAGTAGTCATTGCTAATAACAGAACAGAGTAGAATCTCTTCAGCGTCTTCAGACTTGCTTCTCAAATCCAAACGTGTGCAGTACTTAACAAACAAACAAAACCAGACAAACTCTTACCCTCCCCTCCCACCCTCTGAAACCCCCAAAATCCCCAAAAATCCCAAATCCTCCACAAAACCGCCCTATGCGATATTTCAACCTAGTGCTATGGCTTTAAAAATTAAAAGATGCTTAAAAAAATCACACCAGATACGAAATTAGAGTTGGGTTGGAAATCAAGTGGAGGGTCACACTGAAGAGGGTAGGGAATCGAATGAGAATTTCCTTAAAGAAAGTGAGTATATTTCCAGAGGCATACAATGGGCTGTTTTAAAGCTGACATTGACAGAAAGCATGAGACATGGAAAGTCAGACCAAGATAGTTAGAATCCTGTGTGTAAAAGCCACAGGTGATTCTTAACAGGCAGTAAATTTGTGGAAGGATAGATATTGCCATTTTTGTGGCAAAAACAATGCTTTCAGTTTTTAGCAAGGTTTTAACTTAAAAAATTAACTGAAGAGTGTAATGCAAAGAATAGGAGGATAATTGTGAATTAGGAGCCAAATTATGCCAGGCACAATTGAATAAGTTCTGACTTTTCTTACTGACAGACATGTATATTAATAGTTGGCACTTATTGAACCAAATATGAATATTCATCTTCATTTATATTTCAAGGCCTTTCATTCCTCAAGGACCAGAGTGCTTTTGACCAATTTTCATCCACATTACTAAAATGACAGCTTTCACTCCTGGGCCCTGACAGAGGTCTGCAGAATTCATTGGAGGTCCTGGGAGGAGGGAACCAGCTCCCGCTCCCAGCTGTCCACAAACACTCATTAAGAGAGGCAAATATCCAGCAGAATCTCTGTGAGAATTTTTAATCACGCAAAGGCTCTGCTAATTAGGTAGCTGATGGGGCATAGAGAGCACAAGGACGAATTCTTTAAACAAAGGACTAGAAACTTTAAGAGCTTTAATTACTTGGGCACAGAGTTCATTTCAGAACTTGGGAGCAAATTATTCTAATAACAATAAGACCAAGTAGTGGGCCATATTAGTGAGAATTGTGTGGAAAAGTTCAGTCTTCTTGGGCTGTCACAGCTGTGGAGAATATTGGAAACTGAGAAGTTACAAAGGTATTAATAATAAACTTCATTGTGAAATGGATTTGATGCAGAAGATTTCCTATCAATGTGGATTCTGTTCTTTTCTGTGAGTGCTGCTTTGCCAGGGAGTATTGCACTGTGTCCTAGACCTCAGAATGCTTGCGGAGCTCAAGAGGTGGATACTTTTACACAAATGAAGAACAATGGGTATTTTCAAAACAAATCAAATCCTCCACTTTTGTTCAGTGCAGCAGACCGTCTCCAAAACCTAACAACTGGAAATGTGTTGCTTTCTTGTAGGTTAGAAGAAAATCCGTTTCACTGGCTGAAAATCATGGGTTTGGTTTCTTGCTTGTAAAGGTGTATAAATAGCATGGCTGGGTTGTATGGTTTCTCCCGGGACACACTTCAGGCTAAAACAATTTCCAGGATCCCTTTCTCCTAGGTGGAATAAGGAAGAGACAGAAATTGCTAAGGAAAAGGAAGATGCGGAAGATTGAAGGATTCAAATTAGGAAATGGTGCTCTTCTACCAGTCAAGAAAAGAATATAGAATGTATACAGCTCTCTTTCCCTTGGAAAATAGAAAACAGCTGGTGTGCTACTCTTGTTATTGCTGCTGAGAAACCTTATCAAGCTCGTTTGTAATTGAGCACAAGGGGCACATTCTGCCTGTGTACTGGATGAAAAGCTGATTTTCTTTGGGCTGTATTTAGGGTGACCAGGTGGGAAGGAAAGGAGACATTTGCTGTCTGCTGCAAAAGGTTTGCTGGCCTTGGACAAGTATGCAGCCAGGATAGGGTGAACAACTGTGTGGTACATCTGCTTTATATTGGAAATCTTCTGTGAAGATATGTATTGAATTTTCTTCATTTTTTTTTAGGAAGGAATGGTAACTTGTGTGGTTACCTCTCTGATAACGAGAAAGCTGATAACTTTTTACATGTTTATATACCTTTTAGGAAAGCAAGGGGTTGTTTCTCAGAAGATTTGGTGCAAGTCACATGCAATGATTATACACTTATATGTTAAATGCTAGTGAAAACTTTAATATTGAAGAACAAATTATGTAGCCATGGGACTCTGCTCACTGCTGGTGGGGAGATGGCCTTGAATATGTCAGCTGAAAGTTGGTAAAAGGACAGGTGTAAGTTGTGATAACTGAGGGCTAAGTATGCTCAGCAAGCAAGTGGTGGACTGGTGTTCAGAGCTGCAGGAATAAATTAAAGAGGAAAGAAAGATGTATCTGCACAGAGAATTGGTCTGAGATAAAGCTTCATGATTACTTTTGAAACTTGAACAAATATTCTGCTGGTGTTTGATATTAAACTTATTGCATGCTTTATCCACTGCAGAGGAAAGGCATTGCTAAAGAGAAACCACTGCAGTCTGTGGTTGTAGACAAGCTTTCAGTTTGTGTGGACTTTCCCCACGTGAATAAACAGAGGTCTGAGTGCAACAAACATATAGCTGAGTCGTTCCATTAGGAAGTCATTCTGCCCGCTGTGGTCTCCCAGCCATTTGTGAGAGCAGCTAGAGTAACAAAATGTAGTACTGGCAGAAGAGCTTTTTCTTTTAATTGTTGCTTTTTGGTTTTCTTTTATTTCCCAGGAGAGCAGGTTAAGCTGACATGCAGGACTAATTCTGTCACCTTAGATCCTAGTATTTCTGTCAGCGGTAAGAACAGAATAAACAAATAGCAGAGGGAGAAAATGTGAACGGAAGATGGGGAGAGAAGAGCCCCATACAGTATCTTCTTTTAAAACAATCCTTTTGTAATTTTGAAAAGCGCTTATGTTTCAGGTACACTGTGCTGTTATTCTCTCCTGGGTCCTTCGGGAGAGTGGGAATAGTGTACTTTGAGGCTCATTTCATTTGCTGCTCTGTTTTTCTCGCCATTGCCCACCTGCAAGTCTGGTCTTGGACATGCAGCAGACCAAGAGTAACTCAGTATCACCAGTTTGATCACACTGCATTGATTTAGACTGAAAAAAAACCCCAACCCAAAATTTCATAAAGCCCAGAGTCCAAGAACCCAGCTGAAAGGAAGTAGGGTTGTTTTTTTCTGCATAAAAATATATGCAATCTACTTTTAACAGTAAGTACTCTTATAAATGTTATTTTAGTATTTTACTCTTAAAAACTATATAGGGCAAGCATTTCACACTTACGTTTAACTTTTTTTTTTTTTGAGTAAATATGTTTTGTGGCAAAAGTATGTGGTCCTGCTGTGTCAGCTTAGCTGTTGTGACTCGGATGAGAAGTAAACTTCCAGTTTTTTGATAGTTCTGTGTGTCAGATCTCATTACAATCTCTTTTCTTTACAGGGGTAAAATGTCTTTTTCTTCTTTCTGCCTTTTTTATTGTAGATATTAGTTGTCCATTTTTTAAGTGTATTCTGAAACTATGTTCTTTCAACATGCACAGAGATCCTTAGCACAAAGAAAATATGTAAGACAAAAAGACATAAAAAGTTCTGTCAGTGCTGCACTGAAGTTTTGAGTACGTCCATTTTAAACAGATTGTCAATATCAAGATCCCAAAATATGAATATTTTTGCACAGAAAGGTAGCTGTCCATGCACATTTGTCAACTGCTATGCTCTGTTTTCTATTGGAAAAACAATCAGTCATCCTTACAATCACTGTCCAGTGCAAAGCTGATCAAGAGGCATAACCATTAATTCATATCTGTCTGTAGATGTTAACTCTAAAGGTGCATGTAGTTGGTATGAAAATAATACAAATATTCAAGTAGTTGAATACAAGAGTCTTTAGAACCACCATCATGTCATTTTGAGGGATTTTACCCTGAAATAGCAATGTGAAGGAGCTGGTTTAGAGTTACAACATGAAGAGGAAAATAATCTTGGAACTGCAGAAACTGCAAATGGCTCTTGAGTGTGGTTTCTTTGCTAGAAAAGGAAATAGAAGAGAGAGAGAGAGAGAGAGATTTCTACTCATATTTTAATGTATTTTAATTGGTTTATGTCAAGGCAGCTCTGTGAAACTGTTATGATGCAAAAATGCTGGAATGCCTAATGCAGGAAGAAGAACTGCTTTCATATTCTTATCCTGGGCCCCCAACAAAACAATAAATCCTTCCCTTCCATTTCAACAGTTAAGAGTTAGATGGATTCTTTTGAGGAAAAATATGTTGAAATTATGAATATCAGCAAATTCATTGTTTGATAGCAACACTGATAGAGATCAGCAGGTTTGTATGGACAAGGCAGACCTAATAGATCCCATACTGATTACAGGTTTAAGATGCTGATTGAGAACTTTCACCCTAAGTGATGGGATAGTCCTATTCTTCTCCTCAGTAGGATTTCCCTCTCTCCATTTGAAGCTGTGACTGAGCCTTTGACAAATGTTCAATTTGGAGTACTCAGGCTTAAAATGGAGACTTTTAAAAATCTTTAATTGGGGCTAAGCGCTAGTTCGTCATGCAGTTCATTGTTTTGAACAAGGAAGCAGGACTAAAGAGTTAACTGCTTCCAATTGTAAATACATCAGTGGCAGGCACATTACAAAGCTCTATACAATCCTGTGGAGTAAATGGTGGACAGCTCATCACAATTAGGCATGGTCATAATGAAGAGCCAGAAGAGAGAAAAGAGGGCATGGGGAAAAACAGACCTTTTACAAATGTTTTATATGAAGAGAAATTATAGCTAAAAGGGATAGTTAATTAGTTTAAAGAATAGATGGTAATACCTTCTCTTTGCAGAAGAAGAAAACTTTGAAAGCATGGAAAATGGGTGAGCTTCTAGCTGCTGATCTGGAAAAGCAGAAAACAATTCAAAGCAATACTGTACGTGGGTGTTTCTCAAAAGAGACTGTGGTGGGAAGTGTGTGATCTGAGTGGTTTGCACTTAGCAAGAGACAGTGGGCACTGTTGTGTTTGACAGAGACCCTGCATGTAGCCTTGTTTTCACTGGAATGCATCTGTATTATTCCAGGTGCTTATCAGAGACATAGATGTTTATGGTTTGCTTCCCAGCTTTGCATACCACTTAGGAAAGCGAGGCCCACCTGGCTTGAGTTGAGAGGGTTGGACGGAGGAGCAAGGTTACAGTAAGGTTTGTGTTCTGGCCTTTTTCCAGTGGTCTGCCTAACTGGTCACCTGCAAAAACAATGTGCATTCTGAGATATGTTATTTGGGGAAGAAATAAAGAATGACAATCTGCATCTGATTATTGAACAGCACTGTAGGGGTAATCTCAAATATTGTGATGTCTGTAAGATACAGCCTGTGGGACACTACTTGGAGGTGAAGCTTTTTAGAATCAATGAATTTTGCACGTGTCTCTTCCTAGTATGACTACCATTGTGTGTATCTTGGATAAGATGGATCCCTGTTAATAGAAACACACACACATACGCTCCATACAGATTTTCTGCTGTTTGGATAGGCATGGAGTGCAGTCATGTCCCACTAAAGCTGGTTGACTTTCATGCTGCTGAGATGAACTTACTTCTTCTACAGTTGACTTGGGTATTTCTGTATTCTGAAATTTTTCTCAATTTCTGAGAATTACAGAACAAATGCAGTCTTTATTTTGTAGTCGGGGATTTTGGAACTACAGCCATGACTCCCTGTGACAACTATGGAGTCAGTGTTGGTATTAACACTGTGTCTGTCACGTGGTAAAAAATAGATTATATTATAGTAGTGAACAGGATAAGGTTATTATTTCTCAACCCTTGCTGCATGTGTAACATGCCTTGTGCTCACAAAGAGGACAATTATTTGCAGTAAGAGCCTAATTCTCTATGTTTAAGTGGGTGACTGTTATGGGACTGCTTCGGTCTCTTTTGTCCCAGGGAAAGAAAAATGGCACATAGGGAAGCAAGGAGGAGATTTGGTATTGTAGTTGTGTTCAATCTGTCTCCTGGCTTACCTGGAGTTCTTCTGTAAGTTGCCTACTTCTACAATGTCTGTCAGTCTACAAGGTAAATAATATTCAACTGCATATCCTAGGAGTTGTGGTGTTGCCTCAAAACCCCATAGAATCTGCTTTGGTTTGTGGTTAAAGAGGAGATAGACAAGATAGAATTTTAAAGTACTAATTTTACTGCTATTGAAATCTGCAGCAAGACTTGTGTGGAAACAAAGCTGGGCCTGGTTTTGGCACTTCAAAAACCTTCCTGTAAAATATTTGATTATTTTCATCAGTTGTACATACTTACTTGTCCTGGCTTCGTAGACAAAGCTGTAGCAAAAAGATTGACTTTCATCATTGTTCTCTGCAAACCCAAAATCAATATTTCTCTGTCTCTCCTTTTCTTTAAATCATCTCTGATAAGTTCTGCTTTAGCATTTGAATATGTGCAAATAAGATGGATTCATGCCCCCAATTACATTTGTCTTGTACGTGAACAAACAGTATGATTAGAAATTTAAAGGATAAAATCTGTGCCAGTGCCTTTATCAGGAGTTATGAGAATATAAGCCATTTAAAAATTACATTTTATTGGTACAAATGGATGTAGAAGGGAAACCAGAACCACAGAAGGCAGGTGTTCTGCTGAATGCTCACAAGGGCTAATGCAGGAGTGGAAAACTGTAAGTAGTAAACAAATTAGCTTCTTGAGGTCTTTCCAAGATGTATTTGTATCATATAGTTTAAAAATGAAGCAAAATAACATTTGCTGGGGTCTTGTGTTTGTTTAGATTTAATATAGGCCTGGATGTACACTGCGGGATATTGAAAGGGAGAGTGGACGATGCTGCTAGGATAACAGACACACAATGTTATCCTGAAAGAGACTTGTGTCCTCTAAAAACTATTATGTAGATAAAGTATTGGATGAAGTGGCTGTGTGAAAATCTGGAAAGAATTAATAGGGTTTTGTACCATATTAATACACTTAAAAACCTATGGTTAAATAGGAAGTTGGAAGAAAATGTTTTTTTCCACTCAACCTTCTAAAAGTAAGTTCTTACTATTGCTTGCATATCTATGGTTATGTAGAGATTACAATTTCAATAATTTATTCAGTTTCTCTGCAGAAAGCTATCCTCAAGCTGTAAGAAAATCTCTCTAACTCTGGTCTTTATGTGGGTAGTGAGTTTGTACCAGATCAGTCCCCTCCTGTCATTTTACAGAAATATCCGTCTTGGAATGGGAAGACTGTGAAGTTTGAGAAAACAGAAGGAAAGCTCTTTTGTACACTACCCAGGAATGGGTCAGAGAATTAAGTATCTTTAAAAGATAGATTCAGTGAGATTTTATTTTATTTAACTGTGTGGTTTAAGCAGGAAGACAAAGTTGGAGGTGATCCAAACCCAAGAATATGTAACATGAGAACATATTTGAAAGAGAGAGCAAGAGCTGGGCATAACAATAAAAAAATCTAAAATTTTTGAAGAACATATTGACATAGTGAAGGGTAGCAATTAATGGAGGCCAGGCCTATAATACTTTTTTTGCAGTTTAGGCAAAGTTTTAGTGAGTTTTTCTGTCAGTTTGTGAAGTATAAATGAGGTATGTGGGGAAGACCCACAGTCAGTAGACTGGTAGAATTCCAATGCAGAGATGGAATGGATCAGGACAAGACTTCCAAGTCTCTGCTGATTTGCAGCTTAGCTATGGGCAATTGCAACACAGAGATGTCTCTATTACAGAAGTTTTGGTTCTTCTGGAGGGTTATCTGGTAATAGTGATCACAGCAGCCTGACCACCCTGCCTCTGTATGGGTGGTTAGTGTATTCACATTGTTTTTATACCAGACTGTGACTGTAAACCAAGCTTTTTCATGGGCTGCCATTTACATGAACAGTAATATTCACATTAAGCTTCAGTGTCTGCAAATGTTTGCTAGCATTTAAATGCTAGCATTCAGCTGGAAAGTGTTCCTTGTGACCAGGTATTTTTGTCACATCAAAACCTACCAAAACTCCTTTAACTGTAAGATTTATTCATAATTGGAAATTCGTTATTTAATCTAGAGTTTAAATGTAGTTACATATGCCAACTTAATGCCACAAAATAGCCTAAGAATATTCTTAAGCGGTATGTCAGCTAAATTTTATTGCAGTTCCATTAGTATTACCATTAAGCAGCTGACTAAAGGTCATAATGAATACTTACTATTTTATATCACCCAGGAGGTACTAAGCACAGCTGGAGTCTATTTCACTACTTGAACACATATAATAGTCGACAAATTGTCAATCAGTGGATATGTCCATCTTATCAAAGTACTTTGTCTGCCCAAGTATGTAGCAATTCTTCTAGTGTGCACTGCATAATAGACAGTAGATTTTTTTTTTTTTTAAGAAAGTTCTTACTAAATGACTAGTTGTTGCAGTTCTATTTAAGTACTGCCTATAATGTGGTTGTACTGATATTTCAGAAAAGCAGTCAGGTCTTACATGATTCTTGCCAAGCAGCTTAACAAGTGGAGAAACAACTATTGAGATTTCTAATGTTCAAGATGATGGAAAATTATTCTAGAGATTTTGCTTTATTGATGAGCTGGTGGTACTGATTTTCATACTTTTCCAGCAATATAATTCCCCTACTGATGTCAAATTCTGCTGGAACAACAAGAAGATTATGCCCTTGTTGTAATTTTTTTAACATCTGTTGCAAAATAGGCCTTAGCCCTTAACAAACCAATTCTGTGCATTTAGAATGGATTTTTAAATGATAGTTTGTGGAAAAAATTATCAAAATAGATGACTTACTTTATATGAAGACTTCACTTCTTTCTTGTGAGAAGATAAATATGATCATGTGGAATTGTGTGAGCAGGATGGACTTAGGGTCTTTTCAGCTGTTGTTATCTATCTAGTATGTTCTCTCTATTTCAACATAGTTTGCAATAGGAAGACCTGGCTTTAAGTCAAATTACTTGATCTTTTCAATTACTAGTTTCTCCTGTTTCCAGTGGATTTTATGAGTACACAGAACTACATAGGACAAAGGGACAAGTTCTTTATGAAAAAAATTTCCACAATCCTCCCGGTCCCATTTCTTTTCACTACAGAAACTCCATGAAAACTTCAGACTGCATTCAATTACACATTCATTTCGGCAGCAATGACACTGTAAATCTACTCATTTCCTGCAGGGCTTTTGCAATATGTATTTTAGCAGACATTCAGCAATGATTGACTTTTGATCTAAAAGGAACTAAAAATACTTTATTATCAAAAACTGTGTGTGTGTACGTGATAGTGGAGAAAGGTTAGCCCTCAGCTGTGTGTTGCTTGAGTGTTTTTGGCATTAACTTGTTCAAAAGAGAATAATTTACACTCAAATATGGTTATAATAACAAGCAAAAATAGTGTCCTCGTGTAGAAGTTTATAATCTAAGGCCCTCAGGTGAGTGAATTGCTTTCCTTTTCTTCATAAACACAATTTTTCTTCTTCTCAGTAGCATCCCTTCCCTCTTTAGTCCATTAGCACTAGGCAATCTCTTCTTGTTAGCAGCAAATTACAAGACAAGAAAGGGTTAAATTTTTATGTAAGAACATCTCCTTGGCCTTATCAGTCTGAGTATTTAGGTAATTCAGCAGCCACAGTTCAATGGGGTTTGATTTTCAAGTGTTGCTGTTCTCCACACCTCATCCTACCTGAAGCTGGGAATGTAACTGAGGTCAGAAAAGAAAAGGGATGTCTCAGAGGTGTCCTAAATCTCAGGGTTAACACCAAAGCATGAGCTAGTCAGGTGGTCAGCATCTCTGTTAGTGCACAGCAGAGCTACAAGTTGAAACATTGCCTTACCATAAAGGGACCAAACAGATTTGTCTTAGACTTCCTTGTCAGAATACCCTAAACTGGAATACCTTAATCTGAGGAGAATAGTGAATCTACATCGAGATTCAATGGACATAGAAAAATGCAGATGGAAAAAATGGAAATGAAAATTGAGAGTTATTTTGAGAGTATCAGAGACCTAAAAAGCCAGAAGTTCTGTACTGTATAAGAGAGAAATAGAAGCCACATTTGTAATAAATGGCTAATATGCTATATACACAATTATATATCAATTGACATATGTTAAAGTTCTTACAAACTAGAAGTAATGAAATCTGAAAATTGAAAAGGGAAGCGAAGACATGAGGGATCCTGCTGACAAAATCAAGGACAATGGGTTTTGCAGCATGTTTAGGGAGGAAAAAGAATCCCCGAACTATCCAAAAACCTGGAGAATTGTATAGATCATGTACTAGATGGAAACTTCCAAATTCTTCATGCTGCAGAAAAAAAAAAGATAAATAAATACTTATGTTGAATTTGGAAAGAAACGTGATATTTTGTCAAAATACTGTATCAGTGCAATGAACAACTTTAAAATCCTTTAGTAGCTTAGTTAAAGAGGGCCTTTTAAAAATAAACATTTTGGTTTTAATTCAAGCAGGCTTAGGTGACCGCAGTGCAAGAGTCCTAAAGGACTTTGCCAAGATAATTTCTAGACAACCTGTTTATTTTTATTAAAGCATGTGATTTTGTGTGTATTTTAAAACATAAGTCATGAAATTGTGCTAGTGTTTAGAACTGCAAACAGTATGGTTTTGATTTGTATAGATTTGTCAACTTGCTATTGATTGCAGGCAAATTAATGGGAAAGTTGATTGTTAATTCCATAAAGAATTACAGAATGGAATCCTAGGTAAGGGCTGTCACATAGTTTTATGATGAAAAGACCTGGTAAAATAAGCTTTCAGTTTTCTCATGTGGTTATAAGTCTAATAAATGTACTGTGTAGACATAGAGTATTTAGTCTTCAAAAAACCCTTGACACCATGTTGGAATTAAGAGGAACAGTAGCACTTCACATGGTCACTGTGGTATCTAACAAACAGAAAATGACCTTATTGGCAGATGTCAGAGTAGTTTTCAGTGAAGAGTGTTTACTGTTTGGGATGCTTCCAATAGCATCCTGCTAGGACTGATTCTGGCAGTGTTTGGTGCCATCTTCAGTGGCTGGACACCACGTCAGAACAACCTGGACAAGAACATTTTTGGACAAAGACCGGTGGAAAATTATGAGAGAGAGCATCCTCAGGTTTTTATGTGACTTCATGTCACATGGAATCTACCTTCTTCGAATGAAATGTATTTTGACACACTCAGGTACAAGGTTGTACAGAGGAGACAAGTGTCAACAGAAATGGCAACTGCATCCTGTGCAACAGTTACTGACTTAAAAGTTTTTGAGGTTACAGTGGCAAGAGTGCTGAACTGGAGCTCCTGGGGAAGTGTGCTCAGAAAGGCCAGTGGGATCCCTGGATGTGGCAGTAGTGGGCTGGAAAGTGATTTTTATCTCCTACAACCGAGTAACTAAGTGTTTTCCAATCAATACTTTGCTAACTGTTCTCTTACAGACCCCTTGTATTATCTGGAGATGCGTCTTGTCTTTGTCATTGTTGTTCGTTCTGCTTTAGCTCAGTGTTATAGGCAGAATGTTATGAAGCAGAAGAACTAAGGTACACAAGAAATTTCTTGGAAAAAAGCCCCAAAGTACAGAACTTATTCACATGAGATGGTCTGTGGTCAAGGCAGTAAAGGAAGACTTTTGTGTCCTGGAGCTGTTACTGGTTTCATGCAGCTCTTCTGAATGACTTGGAGCTGGTTTTGACACCACCTGCAGGGGTGGTGAGAGAGAAGGTTCTGATCTCTGCTCTTGAGATTGATTTCCTCTGGGATATTGTAGAAATCATACTCTGAGCAGTGGTCTCCCATCCGTAAAGTAAAGCCAATGCCTCTTCCCAGTCCTGGAGGCAATCTGAAGGTGAACACATCCATGACAGTGCAAGGACACTGCAGCAGTGAGCCCCTTGGGGAGAACTGTTGAGTAAATGAGACAAGTGCCTTATGTAGGGGGATAAAAATGAACCTGCTAAGAGGAATGTCTTCCTCACAAATGCTGAGGACAAATATCAGCCAGTCTAACTGAAACTTGACTCCAAGTTTGTTTTAAAAGTATTTTTAGATGCTTAAGACTTAATTTTGAATGTGTTGGCATTTGTGCATTTGTAGAAGTGCTCCAATTCCATTTAAGCGTTGAATATCCATTTACATTCAAGAATGTATCACTACTTTATTAAATATATACTCGAAGGTTCTAATACACTGTATTCAAGTAACACTTCTACATTCATGTATACTTTATCACTTCTAAAACATTTACTCCTCTGTAAAACATTTAAGTTCCCAGCTGTCTGTGGTAGCCGTGTGTGGCCAGAGAAGACAAAGATTAGCTGTTTATTAACACGTTAATTAATGTTTTAAAATTCAGCAAGTCATTTCAGGTGACATAGATACAAAGACATCTTCATATAGAAATGGTTTTTGACTAAGTATAACTTACTGGAAGACAGTAAGCCTACATATATGGGAAGACCAGAATAATGCTCAAACTGCTCAAAATAAGTTATGTATTTATTTTAAAAATTGTTTACTTGTAAAAATTCTAATGTTTTTCTTGCTTTTAGGTAGCCAGAATCTTATTAACATTTTTTTCCAAATTATTTGCAAGGTGTAGTAGCTCAGTTATTCAATAACTAACTGACAATAATTAGCCTATTATGATGATTAATGCTTATTCAGGACATTTAATTTGCATACTATAAGCACGGTGAGACAGCTAATTTGAAGTTATGCCAAATACAGTATTTAGTTTTTATATACAACATTCGTTTGCCTTTTCAAATATAAAATAATTGACAAGAATAATCAGAGTTGTGGATGTTAGGTCAGCAAGTTTTCATTTCTCCTTCTAATAACAATGATGTGTTACTTAGTGAACCAATTAGCAAGGTAAACTTTACTTGCATTAAAAAATGCGTAAGGCTAAGGAAGAATTTCTAAATTGTAGTTAATGGAATGTCAACAAAGATGCATATTCTGTCATTTTCGCCCAGGTGAGAACCATCTGTCCTAGATAGATAGCATTCCTCCAACTTTTCACAAGGAATAAGGATACAAGGTCATTTTTATACACTTCATAATCAGGACTGACTTTATGAAAGTCAATTAAGCTACTAGGCCTTAGCCATAGTTTCAAAGAAATAGACAGTGAAAGAATAAATGTCTTTAATCATGGTTACAAGAAACCTTCACTTTTTTTCCCCTCAAGAAGTGCCTATGTATTCAATTGGAACTTGCATCTTCTTCAGGATATTTGGAGGGGCAAAATTGCTTCTGATTGCCCGGGTTCTTTGACCCAGATGGTAGAGCACACTTTAAAATGCAATGCTCTTTATCAAAGATTTCAGTATCTCTGGATTTGAAGTGTAAGTCTCCTTACGTGTGCTTCAGAAGAAAAAGCCAAAAGGTGAAACATGTATGGGCTTACAGGGGAAAGAAAATATCCACAGTTGTGTCTGGAAAGCAATCTGATACCTTTGGAAGATAAGGGAAAGACATGTTTACTGTAACAGCTAATATTTTCTTTAAAGTCTTCCTTAGGTTTCAGCCTTTGAGACAGCCTGCATTGCAAAATTCCTGCATGGGAACCATAGAAAAGCAGATAACACCTCTAAATTGATTTAATGGTCCAAAGAGTAGTCTAATCATCTCTGCTTAATAAACATTTCTGCTTGTTTTCTACAAAAGGCATTTCTGGCTCTTCTTTCCAGCTAAGCAAGTGGCAGTGGCTGGACTGTGGGTCACTGATGAGAAGCAGAAGGGTCTATCTTTTGTGAAGTGCCCTAAATTTATTTTTTTTTTACCATCTATCAACCTCAAATTTGAAATACCTGGGATATGTTGCAGGATATTTGTTCATGTTCATGCCATTGTTTGCTCAAACTGCTGAGAAAACAGAAGTGTCTGGATGCTTTCTGACTCTGAGGAATAAGAGGAGAAGGAGGAGGCAATTGTTCTCCTAGAGGTGATGACAAAACCTGAAGCCTCTGTCAGTTGCCCAGGGTACTTTTTACCTTTTGTTATTTGGGAGAAGCTGGCAGTCTGTATTAATCTGTATAAAAATAGTGGACCTATTTCTGTCCACTTGATCTCCCCTACCCTGAAATGATCACAAGCTAGCAGTGCAGGTTATAGCCTGCATTCACCCCAGTACTCCCACTTTCTTGCTGAGGCCCAGTCATAGCATTTACCACTCTCTTGCGAGGAGCCAGTTAGTGTGTCCTGGATCCATTAAAGTAGAACAGAGCAACTATGTGTGCATTAGTAGACTAAGCAAGACCAGGCATGGGCTTATATATATTCACAGGGCTCCGCTGCTGCCACAGTCATGGTGTGGGTTTTGTCCATGCCACCTAGGCTCGCCCTCTCCTCGATGATGCTCAGGTGTGGGTCAGGGCTTTGCCTAGGCCTGAGGCTGTTTCTAATGTGCAGGATGAATGAGGGTTGCTCCCATGGTGGGGTGGAAAGAATTTGGCCCACAGATGGGAGCAATGCCACACCACTTAGGGCTTTGTCCCTTTTTGTTTACAACTGCAGCCATAGAAAAATGAGAAACTGTTCACACTCTTTCTCAGAATATGGGGAATCACTGGTTGTCCACCACCTATTTAGATACCTCTTTCTTTTATTTTTCTATTAAATCTCCCAATACTTCATTACCACCTTTGTAACTTAGAGGAGTGAAGGGACCAATTTAAAATCCATTGGAAGAGCCTTTGGCTTTCTCTAGTGGCTCCTGGATTAGGGCCAGGGGGTATAAACTGCCAGTGGCAAGTTTTCAACAGTGCTCCCTTTGTGGGTGCTACTGCTGGGGCTTACTGAGGTGGCTGAACACTTTAACAGAAGTGATTTTGGAGATTAACCCCATGACAAGCTGTGTGTTCTCAGTGGGAACTGTTCCCAATTTTTAAAAACAGTTATAGTTCTCCATCCAAGTATGCGGGACTATCACATTCTTCCAACACAGGGAAGCTTGAGAGAGGATTTTTGGGGCTATGCTGAAGCTCCCTCTGTCTTTGTATTCTAATCCAACTGGAGATTAATTTGTCGCTTGCTTTATTAGCTCCGTATTCAAACACACACAATGCAGCTATTTTGTGAGCTTACTTCTGAAATAGATTCTAGCAAGGTTGGAAAAAATTAGCCTCCTAGCACTGCACACATAACCACTTAGTACTACTCTAGTCATGCATTAAAAGTACTTCTGATCTGGTATTACCAGGGAAAATTAACTGTAAACTGAAAGGAAAAGCGGCACATCACACTTCAGTCTCAAACCTGTCCATTCAGTCTTGGATCTATTCAGATCTAGAGTAATATTAGTACATTAGCCAGTAATTTGTTACAGTCAAAAATCATAATTTTCTTAGTTTGATCAAAACAGTTCTGATGGAATGCAAATCTCCATGAAAAGTTCTGGCATGGTTTAAATGGTCCATTTCATACTTCTGATCACTTACATAGAGCTAAGGACTACCCAACTTGAAGTAAAGTTAAACCAAAGCATGAAACATGTTCCTGAGAGAGGAGATGCCTGTGAAAAGTCAGTAATACATTAAATTCTACCTGTGCTAGTAGTTGGAAAGTAAAGAGATTTTATTACTAATAGATAAATCAAACTGATGAATTATTGCAATAAATTAATTTTTAAAAAATTAAAACAGTTCGTATTTGAAACATGTTGAAGCTCAGAGAGCAGGTTCACAGTAGGTTTTCTAATAAAGTGAGGTTTTCTGTTACAGATGTAACAGAAACATCTGTAACAGATGTAACAGATGTAACATTGGTAGTTGGGTTTCATTGTTGTTGTCGAAAACTCAGCTTAAACCTGCCCTTGTGAAACTTGGAAGTGCTTGATATAGTTGTACAGCCTTGAATTCAAAATGTACAAACTAAAAATTAGGCAATGTGGAAGTTGCAGTGATGTTTTCCCAGTCTCCAGTGGCTTGTGGCTTGCAAAACGTTTTTTCCTATTTCAGTTGTGATTTGCTACATTTTGCTCTCATCTTTTTAAATAACATGTAAAGGTCCCTTGTTGTTTGTGTATCACTGATACAATTCTTCTGCAACCAAAAACAAAGAAGGCAGTAGTGCTTTGAATAGAGGGTGCCTGATTGATAAGCTAGTTGCAGCCAAACCTGCTCTGGCTAATTGTCTTTCAAATGCCCTCATTAATCAAAAAGAGGAGTAACTCTGACAGGAGGGCTGTCACTGTTTTCATGATTTCCTACCACTCACCTCACAGTGTGAGACCTGGCTGCGTACCCAAATCATGGCCTTTAAAGCAGTTTTAATGCCTGCTCACTGCAGAGCACACCTGGCTTTGGTGGGATGGGGGCCTGCCCAACTCTGAGCCATGATCTATCCCAGGAGACCAATTTAGCAGTTATTTAATGATTCATAGCTTGATGTCTGGAAATGAGTGCTCCACACGATAACATACATAAACAAATTTAATTAGTTTTTGCCTTTTTTGCATAAGTAGCCACTAGTGTATTAAAGCTGCAAACAAAACAGGTAGGCTGCCTGGAAAGTCATTGAAGCTGGTTAACAGCAGATCTTTGTAAAAGACTGTGGTGATTTCTTTCAACTGCTGATAGTCACTGATGCCTCTTTGGTCAAGTCCTGAAGTTGCCAGGTCTTCTTATTAAGAACGAGGGAAGCAGCTACCTCATCCTCTATCTAGGTGTTAGAATTGCATATCTACAGGAAAAACTGTCAGTCCCTTGTCTACTTCCCTTCAAAGCTACAAAACATAGTATTTTCTTGGAACTGCTTTAAAAATACGTGCTTCATATATTTCCTGTTTGCAGTCTATTACAAGTATTATTTAGTAAACATCAACCTGAGTTAATGTTCAGATATAGGGATTTTATGTATTTGCATTTTTATTGAACATACATGACAATATTGCAAAATTATTTCTAGTTCTGCATGCTAAAAAATAGGGCAAAATACCTAATGCTTAAGAAAGCAAATTTAAAGCTTAAGGGAGAGTTTTTTTTTTTTTAACCTTCTTTTGCAACATTGCATAATTAACACTAGTGATGTATGAAGTGTATGGGGGTTTGTTTCTCTGCTGTTAAGTGTTTTGTATACTCTGTGGAGCAGCATTCTAGAATTGATAGTCCAGAATAATATCTTGTCATTCTCCTAAGCAATATAAGTGAATATGTTTGCACTAAAAAAATGTTGTACTTTGCATATATTCATATTAAGTGAAATTCTTACTTTAATAACATTTCAGGGCTGAAAATTATTCAGTAAAACACATACAAATGTTTTATTCTGGAGGATTCTTATGAACTCTACACAGTAAAGCAATATAGCTGGTCTTTTCTTCTTCATTTGGGAATAACTTCCACCTATGAAGTGCAATATTTACTCCCGTGAGAGGTGCCTTTTTCTTTAATAGGGAACTTTGATCACAAGTTTTTGCAGATCTTGGTTTTGGATTGCAAAACGCCTAAACCAGACACCTTACTTTGCTGAGCATGCACAGGAAAATCTTAACATGGAACATGTCAGTTCCAGGAATCCTGCAGGCATAACTTTATAAACATGCTTGATCTCAGACTTGAGCAAGTGGGACCAAACTTGGATTTAAGATGATATTCTGCTATCCACAAATGAAATCCTGTCTCTAGCAAATTCAGTGGAAACTTAGTTATTGGTCTAAGTGGGGCCAAATTTTACTTTTATTGAGGTATTGCCAAATTTGAAAGCAATGTGGGAAATACCTCCAATTAGAATTTTGGAGACGGCCAAATAAAGTGAAACAAAGAACTTCATTAACAGCCTGCTGGGTGCATTGAACTCGTGATCATGTTCAGGTTCGAGCAACCTCCGAATGGGAGGGATGAGCCATTTTAAGACCCTTCGATTAGCATGGCCACTCCCTCGCTCCTCCCATGCCAGCCCTTGCTTTTTTCTTACTTACAAAGTGATCTTTGCCCTCTAGTGCAGTCCACTGGTTGTCTTCATCCACTGGTTGTCTTGGCTGCATGGTCCCTTGGCAGGGAGCCCAGGCTGGTCTCACCACCTGACGTTCTTCCCCGCTCGCCTTCGCACTGTAGCAGTAAGGAAGCAGAACTGTAAGTAGGAGTAGGCAACAATAATCAGCCATAGGCAACCCCAAGCAGAACTGTATGTAGCAGCAGGTAGGCAGAACTGTAAGCAGCAGCAATAAGTAACTTTAAGCAGAACCACGAGCAGCCCGCTAGTCCTTGACCACAAAATGGCTCCTCAGCTTTCCAAACAAAATGGCCCCCAGTTGTCTTGGCATGAGGCAGCCATGGAAACCCCTGCCTGTAATAAAACCATCTCTTATTTATTTCCCACAGCAGTTTAGACTGGGAGAGGAGGTGGGGACTGGGGACAAATTGCTTTTCACATTTTTCTTTTAAAAATTTAACAGTGACCATTGGTTCATTTGTGCCAGTACCTCCCAATACCCATCGGAAAATGTGTTTTCTCTGAATCACTATTAATTTTATATCATGGCATTTTATTTTATTATGAGAGACAATGTCCGAAGTGTTGTGATTTATAGGACATGTGTACCTGGGCAGGTACCGCCTCCTCTTTTCTCTCCTTGGTAACCCAAAAGAAAGAACTTTACAGGGATATATTAAGAATCTGATCCTAAAGTTTGACTGACTTTAATGAAACCAGTACCATGTAGGTAAACATTTCCAAAGGCCCATGATTAATTTTATGAACATGTTCAATGCCTGTAAGTTGTGCTCTATGGGCACTCATAAGGATTTCTGATTAGTGTCACTATACCCCCTATAAATCTATTTCCTTGAGACTTTATATCTTGGTAATAAAAACTTGTCCTGCTGTGAAAGGTCTCAGCATAACGGCAGAATTATTACTATTCTCACTGCTTTTGAAAAGCAATCCTTGCCCCCATCCTCTAGAAACGTAACCTTTTTTTTTTTTTCTGTATATAATGCAAACACAATACATTTCTGCTTGTTCTTTTTTTTTAACTGAAATTTGTAGGTCATTAGCTGCCATTGTATTGAAAGCACGAAGGGGAATCAAACCTAAACTCATCTATAAAAATAAAACTTTGAATAAAATAGTTGCTGTGCTTTTTAAGAAAAGTATTTGGTGATGCATTAGTGCTCAGAGAATGTAAAATATTCTTCAAGAGACAGAACAGAACTGAGGGATTTGGAAATGTGTAGGAACAAGAGATCTTTCGACAAAAGAGCATTTTTGTCAAATTCAGTTGTTAACTTTAATTAGGTAATCCTAATCAGTATACACTTCCTTTCTACTGTAGATTGTTGTGGACTGTACAGGTACAACCTTGTAACTCTTATGTGGCTGCTTGCGCTGATCCCTGGTAGACTTAGCCTGTAAGACCCTTACTGGGCAGCTTCTGCCTCTATTTCTGTTGGCTTTTTCAGATTTGCAGTCCCAAAATCAAGATGGCTTTTTAAGATACAGTGAGGAATCAAACTTTGTGCCTTTTCAAGAGCTATGAGAGGTCACACAATCTTAAGACTTCAGGTTTGGGTTCCTCAGGCCTTGGTCTGTTGTGGAAAGGAGCCCTTTCGGGCTTGGTCGTCTAAAGATTTGTATATGTTGAATATAGATCATAAGTCTGTTAAGGAGCACAGAGATTATTATTCTACAAGATCCACAAAATAGGCAATACAGTGCCTAATTGCTTTTGAGACTGGCCAGAGCCTGCTGCTCAGTTAGTGTAGGTACCACCTCGACAATTAGTGATTGCTGTACCTGCTCCTTAGAGAGAAGTAGTGCTTGACAGTGCTGCCTTCTGTGTAACTGGTGATATTTTTGCTATCCAGGTAAATGAAGAGTTTATTTTTGTTCTGACTGGCTTTCTAGTTGTAGTGATTCCCCTCTGCAGATAGCTGAATAAAGCGTTTCCATGGGAAATAAATTATTAGTGATTTATGTTTTAGATCTGTCTGTAGAGTATTTGGGGTATTTGTTGTTGAGTAAAACGCTGTGCTGCTCCCATTTGAGATAAGCCATGGGCTTTAGCTAAGCCTGTGCTTTAACTGCATTCATTTGTGGGACTGTTGTTATGAATCATGGCAAAAAACATTGCAGAGTTCTTCCCTAAAAGTACTGTTAAGTGTAGCATATGCTTGCAGGTAGTTAAGCGCAACAGTGTTTAAAAGTCCTAAAATTCAGGAAGTGACTAGGAATTGGTAGATGACAGTCCCAGTGCCAGTCAGGTGTCTAGAGCCAGCACTACTCACAGCCTGGCAGATTCTGCCTCTGCATGAAGAGGAAAGGAGAATCTGCCCCACGTCAACTGCAAGAAGATCAGTAATCAGATCCCTAATAACTTGACTGGCTGCTGTAGGTGCCTCTGAGCAAATGGATTTCATTGTAGCAACACAGTATAGAACAATATTGTAGATTAGGCAGACTGAAATAAATGCATAGAACTGAAGGAAAGTGATTAATTTTTTGATGGTTTCAACTGGTCACGTGCTAAAATTTATTTTCTTTTATTTAGTGATAATAGTTTTGATGTATTAAACATGGGCAAGATTATGAAGGAGCTTTCATTACTAGTAACTAGAATATTTCTTCTTACTTTTCCTTTTGTTTTTCTTGTATGTAATTTTAACTACTATTCTAACAGTTATTTCATTAGCTGCAACTTTTTTTAAAACAGGAAAAAATACCACAAACATACAGAAACAAGGTGGTACTGTAATACTTCAAGGAACATTGTTTTTTTTTATGTATTACAGAAACAATGTTGGTGGTTCAGATCTGGTGAGAAAGAGAAGGGAACACATCAGTGGAGAAAGACATACACGGTAAGAATTTGTCATTAAAGGAAAAACATATAGGACTGTCATTTAAGTTAAATGCTGATGGATCATGGATTAGATTCTATCTGAGGGCTCATTTAGCCTTAAGGTATAGAGTATATCCGTGAGTACAGTGTTAATGGTGAGTATTGCTCTAATGGATCATCTGTCCAAAAATAGTAATTGAAAGGACCTTTCTGAATTTGTAACACTAGTGTATCCCACGGGAAAAATGCATAGCTGGGAAGATCTCCATTATGAAATGGAGATGTATGGAACAGTTTCTCTCTTTGAGTGTTGTCCTGTTCTTTATATGTTTGTTGATATGAAGTTATGAAGGCTTAGTACTAAAAATTGAAATTTCATGTCAGACTTTGGCAGAAAAATGTAGTTACTACTGAAAGATGCTTATTGGATTTTGGTTTATAATAATAAAAGAATTTGGAGTGAAAGTGCTTCACTGGTGGATTCAGAACAGTTATTTGGTGGGAGTCAGCTCTGGATAGGACAGAAGAAACCCAAGAGTTATTACTGTAGCAGAATCAAACTGATTTTTGCCTTCTTGAAGTTATGACTGATTAAAACAAAGACATTGTCTCTATAAGGGACAGGATTATGAAAGTCAACTGGAATATAATCTGGGAGTTTGGTGTGAAAATTTTAGTTTCTATGAACAGATGTATAACATTGCTAATTTGTCAGAGATACTGGGTTTGAGCTCTGAAAATTGTTGCTAAAATTCAGATGTCTTCACCAAGATATCTGAAATATAGATATCAAAGGCTGGGGAAGTCACCCTAGATTCACTTTACAGTCAATTGAGGAAAAATAGGCACCTTCAGAGAGTGATTCATCTCAGCCTAAAATAGGCAGGTCAGACAACTTGCCCCCTAGAGATGCCTGTTTCTCTCCATTGACTGTAGAAAGCCTACAGTGACAAACTAAGAATTAAATGTCTAACCTTTTGATGTCTAAAGCTAGGTTAGATGAATCTCACCGTGTGTTAATAAGGACAGGCTCTGCCAGCCTGTACTGGTGTTGAATAACAGCTCCCTTGGGGGTGCTCCTCTTTCTGGAGGGATTTGAAAAGGCCTGACTGAGAAATTCTGGGGGTCCCCAAGCAGAATGATTCCACTGATGATTTTTGAGGTGTGGGTTTTTTTTAGTTTTGTTGGTATTGGGTAGTTTAACTGGGGGGGGGGGGGGAAGGGAAATCTGGGGGTTTGTGTTTTTGTTTTTTCCGTCTGTGGAATCTTAAAAGTGAAGGTGTATTTTATTCTGTTGAGGGGTAAAAGTTGCTGTGGGACTTTTTTGAAAGCAAACAGCTGTCTATTATGAGATGTCCAAATTTACCTACACCATTTGTAGTGTTGCAGAATATAGCTGGTCTGGCTACCCTCCCACTCCAGTAAGTATAGCAGAACTGAGTGGGACAAGACAGAGTTTCTTAAGGGCTAGCAAAATATGCTAGTCTTGGAAAATATCTGTGAGAACTACATTTGTAATCAAAATCCCTGCCATAATTCAGAAAAAAACCCCTATTTAAATTAAAAAAGTAAAAAATTGAGAAGGACATGAGAACGAGTGGTGGTGCTGTTTTACGTAACACTTGCTATTAACAGAGCTAATCTAGGAAGGATATAATGTTATGAAAATATCTAGGGAGAAATTGTGGTTGTGGGTAGTTTACAAACTAGAAGAACAAGATCGATCAGATGATCCCTGCTTACAAAGGAATTGCCCATAGCATTCAGCTTTACTGTGATAGAGTATGTTCAGCCTTTTAGGTCACTGGGTACTTTTCATGCTGAAGTACTGTAAATACAAACCAATTTGAACATTACAGGACCAAGAGGGCTTTTTGCTTCTTCCAGAAAACCCCAGATGTGGGAGGATGGAAGAAGTCCCAGTAGGATCTATGACTTCTATTTTCTGTTGTTCAGAGAACCTGCCAAAATAATTAGAACTTTGTGCTTGAGGTCATACTGGTTCAGTGAATTCATACCTGAGCTGATGTTTTCAGTTACAGACTGTTCTGAATTTTTTTCGGTCATAGATGGGGCAAAGTGGCTCAATAGTTCAATACACTTGTAACCTGCTTTTATCTTTTTTTTTTAATAGTTTTTTTTTCATGTTTTGACAAATACTAAAAATAGTACATAGATTGTCCCAAATCTTGAGTGTACCAGTGGATTTAAAAAGAAAAAGTCTAAGGAGATATATGGGCAGGAAGCTTAAATTTTTCTTTCGCCTTCTCTTGCTCGTATGTCCACAAACTAAGTCCTTTCTCATTTAAACATTTCCCAGTATAACTTACCATGCCAAATGCTCTTTTTGGGGAAATATGTGTATGAGTTTAGCTGCTCATAGTTTCCCAAGAAAACAAGAGTAAAGTGCATGGAAGGCAAGCTTCATGCTTTGAACTGGATTTGTGCACTGGCTTCAGTAGCAGTGGTAGGATTTCTAAATAGACAACATCAATGAATATTTTTAAATTTAAATTTAGTAAGCATGTTGTATAATACTCTGTATCCCTCTTCAAACAATTCAGAAATGAGGTAGTTCTGAGCACGTGCTGGCAGTTTGTGTGCGTGTTGCTAATCGGTCTTGTGTGTACAACCATATTGACAAAGGAGGTCTTGGGCTTCAGTGAGGAGGTCTTACCTTATTAAAAGTGTTCAGCAGACTTGTCTCCATACAATGGGCTGCTTCACCTACATTTGCTTTTCAATTAGCCCTGTGTTAAATCCTCAAAAATCTTTGAAGGCTGTTCTTCACTCCTGTAATCTCTCTTCAATGAAAATGAGTAGCCACAAAGAGAACTAGAATAGAATTCAGTCTCTTCTGTGTAAAAGCTTTAAGAACTGATTAAAGCTTGACTTTAATGCAGGTATGTGATAACATGACTGTTATAAGGCACCTTTTGACCACAGAGCAAACCAGCTGAAATAAACTTGGGCTCTCTCATTTCTGTTATTGAATCTATTTCTTATCATGCAAGGCCTTCTTAATTAATGGGGAAAATCCTTCATCAGAAAGATGAACAAAATTGAATAGAACTGAGTATATTAATGTTGTGAAAGGGCAAACTTCCCTGTACTTCTGTAGTCATTACCATTTGCAACCTGGAGGCAGGTAAAACTATTGAAATACGAACATTGCTTCTAAGGCAAGTAAAATTGGGGAGTGGGATAATTCTTTCAGTAGAGAAAAGAATTTTACCTTAACAAAAAAATCAAGGATTGTCTTTCCTAGATTGGGATGGCTAGCAAGTAGTTTTATATACCTATTTTTGACTCTGTTCACTTGGAGTGTAACTTATTTACTTGAAAAATGTCTATATGGAAACATATAGTGGAGCTTTCCTAATTACTCTAATTTTCAACACAGTAGCAGTCTTGACGGTCTTCTTCCAAGACTGCTACGATCAAAAAATAATCTGTATTTTGAGTTTCTTCCTGAGCATCTTCCCAAGTTCAATTCCAGAACAATCACAGCGTTGTTATGCTTTAAAAATAATATCTATTTGCGTGGGTTTTAAGAGGTGTTTCTGGGCCTGACATCCAGTGAAATTTCTTAGGTTGTTGAAAGATTGGTTTGAGTGACTCTTAGAAGCTCGGTTAATGCAAGGGCATGGTAATTTTTGCCCTCACAGGATTGATGACATGATTAGCCTGTTAAGAAGGCTGTGACAGGACTACGCAGGTATTTCTTTGCTATGGACCCTTCAGGAGTTAGAATATTCATTGTGTTGAGAAAATACTGTTGGATTGAGAAAATCACTGTTGGATTCACCAAAAAGTTCCATCTTTTTTTAGTGTTATCCAAACGTTCTGGTGATAGAATTTTTTTCTCTTTCTTCTGTGTTGGTTCAGTGACTGCATGTGATTATTTTCCCATAAATTCATTTTGGAACTCTTTCCTTGTTTAAGTGAATTTATCAGTTGTAGCAAAGCATAATGTCTAATATTTAGAAGTAAGAGTATTCTGGGTGTAGAAATTAAATGCTCAGACTTGACAAGGTTACCCTGGAAAAACTAGATATGACATGGCTGTTGGCCTAATTAGCTTATTCTTGTTGAGCTTAAATTCTGTTGTTAGTAACAGTGACTCGAGTAAACACAATGGAAATTTTCTTGAAGAAACAAGACGAGAGATAGAAGGACATACAGCTGCTTATGCTAGTTGTTCTAGTGAAGGCAATATTTAAATGATGGTAGTATTTTAGTGATGGCAGTCTTATTTTCACGATTTTCCATAGGAGTACATTTACATTAGTGTTCTACTTCAGGTGAAAGGTGTACTTGCTCGCACTTGCCCTGCCTTGGGAGAAGTAAGGAAGCTCTGGAAGTGTAAGGCCCAGCACACTCATGTGGGTAAAAAGCCTGGGAGGTGAATTTATAAGGATTAATCCAAGTCACCTCACTGCATGGGTACAAACTGTCATATATCATAGAACCATAGAATCAGCCAGGTTGGAAGGGACCTCTGAGATCATCAAGTCCAATCCTTGATCCACTACTTTCTCTCTGTTATTAGCAAATAATCTCTTTGAAAGACAGATGTTTCTGTCAGTTCATTTGGTTATCTTTACTCAACATGGTCTTCAAAACTCACATTTCCAGCTGCGATGGACTGAAGTTCACTGTACAATGTTCCCATTTTTGCCTTATGAAGGGAATGCAGCAGGAAATCAGTTTCTAGTATTACTAACTTACCAAGCATGTTTTGTTTTATTTCAAACATGACTTACCTAGGTTTTACTTTCTTTATATCCTTCTCCCCATCTTATTTGATTAGTCTTTCATTAGTAGGTCTCTAAAGTTTATTTGCAAGTGAACTTTGGAAAAAAAACAACCAACCAACAGCATATTATGGGGAAAACTTTGGATGCAAAGTTGAGTTGTTGCAACATTTTTCTTGAACACCATTGTGTAATTTCTGTATAAGGTTGCTGCTGCAGGTACTGCAAAATTTTGCTGTATGTTGGCATGATCTTAAATGAAGAACTCAAATGGCTGAAATGTAATAGGACTGCCTATAATTAGAGAAATGGAAACGGGCAAACACTGGTGATACAGAATAGAAACAAGTTTTTGGTTGGGAAGAGCAGTAAATCTTTTCAAAATAGAAGTTTTAGACATTTAATAACCTCTGCCTGCTATTTAACTGACAAATATAATCTAGTGTTGGGTAGAGCTCTTGGTCACCTTTGCTGTTTGTAATAAGGGAGGATCAATTCCCTCATCCATAGGTACAGTATGAGTTGTGAAACATGTCAGTGACATTAGAGAAGACCTGGCACGTCAGCACCTAACTCAGGTGGTGGTGTGTAGAGAATCTTAGCACTGGAATGTGCATATGACCTTTTCTGGAAAGAAGAGAAGTTGGCTCTCAGTACATAAATAAGAATATTTCCAGTTTGTTGGACTTTTCTGATAATAATGCTGAGAAGTGAGCAAACTCACTGTGTTCTCCAGGAACACAGTCAGTCTCTTTTTCCTGTCCAGCAAAGTCAAAGGGTGAGAAATCCAAGGAAGTGTTCAAGGCCAGGTTGGATGGTGTCCAGGGCAACCTGATCTACTAGGTATCATCCTGCCTATGTCAGAGGGGATGGAACTCAATGATCTTTAAGTACTCTTGCAATCAAAGCTGTTCTGTGACTCTGTGAAATTAGGTGCTTCCTACTGGAGTGGTCTTCATCAAGCATGGTTCAGCATAAGCTCAAACTATTAGGCCTTTAACACAGAACTTTTTGTAGGAACTCACTGTGTGTTTCAAAAGGTTCAGATATGTATTCACGTGGTCATGTATATTATTCTCTGTATATATAATGTTTCACCTTGGATCTAGAAAATGAGCCCATAGTCACATATAATACAAATGGGACAGATTTTAAGAGCAAAACTTCATAAAATTGCAGTATCGTTTTAAAGCTGGAACTGCCATAGGCAGAAATGCGTCACTTTGCTTTAGCTGATGCCTTTGTGGTCCATCATTTCAAAGAAAACACTGCTGGGCCTTGGAAATAATCTGTCTGAAGCAGTTATTTACCCACTAATGTGTTAGGATAGCTGAAAAATAGTGATGGTGATATTCTTTTAGATAGAGCTGGTCTGTGATAGGAAATGAGATGCCAGCCAAACTATGTCACTCAAGTCTTTGCAGCAATTCTTTCTTGCCTACACTGATCAGCAATGAACTTACTACACTGGCTTTTAAAACACCAGTACTAGAAATTGTGACTAAGTCTCTGCTGAGATCAGGGAGTCATGACAGCCACTCCTCTATTTTGGGTATGTGTGGGCTAAGTTTGTTTAGGAGATTTTCTTTCCAATCAGCTCTAAAAGTTCTTTGGAAAAGGGAAATACAATAAGAGGATCTAAAATTATCATAAGGATTGGAAAACATAAGGATTAGAAAGCAAACAAACCAGGCTCTCACAAAAATACCAAATTTGAAGACTTCAGAAATAATATTCTAGGCTTACTGAAGTCAGCAATAATTTTGTATTTTCAGAATTGACAAACTAATATGCCATTCAGACTTGGGTTTGAAAACTCATTTTGGATCTAATTTTTTTTTCTTAAATGTTACCATATTTAGGTGCAGTTCTGAATCACTGCATGCTCCGTGTTTGTCAGAGAAATGCTAAGTGTCACATTTAGTTCCTAATGAAACTCTTGTATGTGTTTGTGTGTAGCCTGCAGTTTTACATTCTGTCCAGAGATGGAAGCCGCTTGCTTTGACAAGGTCAGGTTGGGAAGGAGGCCACATTCCCTGAATAAGAAAGCCAGGAGGCCAGAGCATGCCATTTCATTAGACAGCCCAGGACTCTCTTACAGAAAAGGAGGGAGAATGAATGCTATGGAATTTAAAATAACTATTTCAGCTTTTCTGTAGCCTGGAAAACGTTACTCTTGGGCAATATTCTGTTAATGACCACTATTGGGCCAGATGTTCAGCACATGTAAATGAGTGTGTATTTCCATTGACTTCAGTGGAACTAGGCCAGCTTACACCATCTGAGGATCTGTCCCCTCAGCTTTCTTCCTAAACCAGTAGTGATGTTAGATAAGGAGATACAGTATTATCTGTCATAGTTCCAGTTTCCTGTAGAGGGGAAGAAGAAAATTAATGTTCATATTTGCTTCAATGTGAGAACAGATTAAACTGTGACAAAGTATCAAAGTAATTAAAATAATCAAATTTAAGAATGTGAAATGTAACAGACTTGCTTTGTTTTACAGTGGGTGTTTTCTCTGTCAAAACAAAACTTTATAATTTCTGGATGGCTGGCTAGTTCTCAAAGCTTCTGATACCACTTGAGCCAGTGGAGAGGAATAAATTGAACATATTAACCTGAAAAAGATCCCAACTTTTTGTTATTTGTTGTTGAGGTTATTTTTTATTTATTATTAAATTAAGGCAGACTTGTGCAGGGGCTTTAAGAAATGGGACGAGCTCTGTGAACTGGGTGCATTCCTTCTGCCTTTCTATTCTGCTCCCATTCAGCAGTTATAATGGTAATGAAGTCTAATTACAAATGCATGTGACTGCCTGTTGTAATCTGTCAGTGTGTTTCTGAAAAACCTTGTGCCAGTTCAGTATTGGTCATTAGATAATAAGGATTGATAAAACGTAAGGGGCAAAATGTTAAAAATGCTACTATCGATTAGAACGCACCTTAATAATGAAACCATGGGCCTGGGGACGAAAGCCATGGATCATTTTGACAATTCGGCCTTAGATTGTGGATGAGACAGAGTGGGGACAATTAATCCCTCAGAGCCACAAATCACAAATAAAGTAGTTGCAGCTCATTACAACCTGACCTTGCTAAACGGCCTTGAAAACATAAGTGACCTTCTAGTATTTGAAAAGATTGCAAAGCTCTATTGAGAAATATTTCTTTTTTTTTTTTTTTTTTTAAATGCTTGGGAACTACATGACTTAATTTTAACAGAACTATCTTGATGAAAGAAGCTTTTAACTTCACCATCTTTCATGAACCAAATTGCTAGCATCTCATGGAACTGATAGCGGTACTGCAGGGGGAGTGTTTAGGAAAGATCTTAAAAGTCAAAAGTCTTGCTCTGTGCAATTAATCAGTGGAAGACTGTGCTACAATAACTTTGAAGAGATGATAGTTTCAATGAACTATCAGTTAGGGCTTTTATAAATATTGTGGTACTATTGGAGCACTGCATCATTACAGGAAAACATACTCATTTGCACATTACAGCCAAGTCCAGTCCCAAAATTTGGAAATATGTTCAGCAAAGTTTTTCATGAACTCTCTTCATTTTCCCACCTTAACTGGGAATAAGGAGGGGACATGTATTTTGCATCTCTGTCCATTGACATGCTCTGCAGATGTTCTTTGGCCAAGTGACTTGAGTGCCTTGTCATGGGCTAGTGTGTATGGAAATCATAAATATTATTGCATGACTAAGCAAAGATTCCACAATAAACAGTTAGATTCACATCCCTAAATATTCTGTTTAGAATTGAATTGTACATAAAGAACTGTGTTTCTGATGCAATAGTCTGCCTTAATTTGATCCTTAATGCTGAGTCAGATTCGCCTTCTTCCTGTGGTAGGAGGAGACACTCTTTCAGCTCATTCCTGAGAAGAGGTAATGACCACAATCCCTGAGATTGTCTTAACTGTGCAATGAGTTTGGAGCACTAACTGATATCATTGTGCTTTGAACCAGGCCCATGTGTGACTCTACTTATTACTCCTTGCTTTCAGTGTATCTGAATGAGATGTTTCTAAGTGTCCTCATAATACATGAATTTCAGCCTCTCCCCAAGTACTGCATCCCCCACACTAGGTAAATACAATTTCCCTTAAGATCCACTTTTTCCTCTGTACAAGAGATGGAGCTTTCCATGAGGATCAGTGGTCTTTGCCTATTCTAGACAAGAGATAGGGTCTGCTATGGCACTGAGGATTACTTATTAAGAATGCGCTGCCCACACACTTCATGGTTGTGGTAAGAGAGTTTTGACTATCATGCCATCAGTGATGGCTGTGGGGGATGGAGGCAACAGCTCCAAGTTTCCCAATTCTTTGATGTTTAGGCAAAAGCATCAAGTATCTTGCGGTAGTGTGGAGCCACTACAATAGATCATAGATTACTGAAGCATGATGAGTTGAGAAATGGCACTTGATATTTTCAGCAAAAGTGAAGTTTTCAAGATAGCCCTAAAATGCAGCCCCATGTAGACGACATTGCAAAAAAATCTCTGTTGAATGTATCATGAGCACTGTGCGTAATGTAAATTATTGCAGTCCTCTAGCTGTGTAGG
This sequence comes from Chiroxiphia lanceolata, assembly GCF_009829145.1. NCBI lineage: Eukaryota > Metazoa > Chordata > Aves > Passeriformes > Pipridae > Chiroxiphia > Chiroxiphia lanceolata. The sequence continues at coordinate 12,246,494 of NC_045642.1, forward strand.
CAGTAAGGTGAAGGAATCTCCATGCTGCTGCTAGAGGAACTATGAGAGCCTACTCTCACAGCAGGTGGATTTAGGTTTAGCCATGGTAGAGCTCTGTCCTTGACACTGGGCTTGGATAACAGTGCTTTGGCATTGGAATGAGAGAGAAGGCTGTGTGGTATCACCATATGTAATACATTGATATTGGCTCTCCTCTTATCAGCTTGAAAGACAGATGAACAAAATGAATTCCTTGGAAGCTCTTTTAAATTTTTTCACAATGATAGCCAGGGAAAAACTCGGCCCATGCCCTAGATGTAGCTAAGTTACCAGTTCTGGTCAGAAAGCATTGTGGCATTTTCAATATCTCAATAGCTGAGCAGTGACTCCACAGTTCGAGTTAACACTTCATCTCATGACTTTCCAGTCAGCAGCCCCAACTGCTTTCCAGAGATTTTTTCTCAAGAGCTTCAGCTGTAGTAAAGGCCTCACAACAGTGATAGCACTTGTAGGGACATGCAGTGGGACACAACTCGATTACTGGACACAGAATTGGGAAACTGGAATAAAATTATTCCTTGTAAGAGAAAAATAATTCAGCAATTTAATAAGTACATCAAGACACTGTGAGTAATTCAGTATAGAAATATGTGACCAGGACAATCAGGGCTATTACTCTGACACTTCGAATTTCAGCATTTCCGATAGCATCAAAGGTGCTTTAAGAATCAAAACAAAATTTCTTTTACCTTTCTTACTTAGTAGCTCCACTTAGTGGCTAATGGGATAACACCTTTCCCACAGCTTCTGTGTTACCTCCTCACATTCTCCTTCCCTCCACTCTGCTGTCTCCTGCAGGTACACGGGCTGTGGAATACTGCAGTGGTGTCAAAGGCTGACAAGTGCACTAATTGCAGAGTGGGAAAAAATCCCTGCTGATTCTCAGCTGAGCTATCCTCTTAGCAAACCTTGTGTCTGTGAATGTTTCTCTATCAAGTTCTTGTGTAGTTCTAGTTTTCTTTGGAAATTCCTTGGTCGTACGGAGCACTGAATCATAGTAGCTCAGCATGGAGCCTTTCCACCTTCATGGACAACACTCTTTCTGCTCGGATTCAGTCTGGCCTCCTCTGCAGGCTTCCTGCTGTGTGAATCCTCATCGTGCTTCATTTGATTTCTGGCTTCCGGGGATAAATTTCTCTCCCTGTATACTGCATTTACTGAGGTATGGGGGGGGGACACACAAATTCTTCAGAGGAACAGAGAAATCTGACTTCAGTAAGGTGAGATGACAATTTGTTCATCTTCATATAAAAGCCTGAAATAAGGTAGAAATAATTGAAGCAGAGGAGGAATTTTTGTGTTTCCATCATGTGGAAGGAGCAGAGAAGTGATTGTCAGGTGCATATATGTGAACATGAATAAATACTGACCTTTCAAGGTGTAATGTCTAATTTCTCCAACCAGAAAAACTCCTAATAGCTTTCCTTAAAAAGTGGTTGTTTTGGAGAATGGAGTAAGTGTTGTGGGTGTACATTTGGCATTTGTGTGTGTATTCTGCCAGTGCTCTAACTTAGCTGCATATATCTTGCTGTCTAATACAGAGAGCATTCCAGATATATTACATATGGCTATGTAATATATAAAATATTTAGGCATTAGGTAGGCTCTTTAAGTTACTGTAATGAAAACTAATACTTTTCTCCTTTGTATTTAAGCACTTGTCTTTCTTGTAGTGTGCTGAAGCAGCAAGGTAAGTAGGAGTAGTGACTCCCAGGTCCAATTTGTAACCATGCTAGATGCTGTTTGGATCATACTGTCTCAGAGGAGCAGAGGGCTCACTGGTGGTAGCTTCTCTGGCTAGCCATGGGACATTGCTGGGTAGGAGAGAAGTAGAAAAGCTGATACATTGGGAAAAGGCCCATGCCATTCCTGTAGGTAGACCATGGAGCAAAGAGATGCCTGTTTCTGGGGCACACATTTGACATATAGAAAATGTCCCGTATTTAGCTGCAGCTTTTTTGTCTTTCTTATTAGGTGAAGACCACATCAAGTGGGCTTAGCTGCTTTTCTAAATGCACAAGGTCTGTTTCCCTATGGAAGCTCCACTGCTTCATTTGCTTTAGCTCCTCATCTGAATGAACATTGTTAATTTTGCTGTCCTGTCACTAGAGCATACTCCAGCAGACATGCAAACGGTGTCTTGATTTAGCACAGCTCTTTCACCATGACTGTGGCCTGAATACCCTTGGGAATTAGCATCTTGTTTTCTGCAGGTTTTCCTCCTTCCTCCACTCAGCATTGCCCCAAAATCTGCAAGCTACTCTGACACCCCTCTGATGCTGCCACTGTGGCCTTTCTCAGAGACTTAATAGCTTATATTTGCTGTATGCATTAGTCTGCTACTACAGTGGCTGTAACTTTTGTACTCAGAAGTGGGGCAATGTGAGGTCTCTCTAGTGAGTATTTTGAGCATTTATATTGCCTAAATACCACTAATCATCTGGCTGCAGAATAAACATTTCTGGGTCTTTGTATATGCAGAAGTAACCTGCTTTCTTGGTTCCCTCCATTTTTAGTAACTGCAATTCATTCATATTTGTCATGAGTTCCCAAGTATCCATATCCAGTGATCTTTACTACTTAGAAATCCAATCATGTTTTTCACACTGCAAGCCAAAGGTGATGCTTCACCTTGCTTTAAATTGGTATACTGAGCAAACCTCATATTGGATTGCTTTGATGAACCACATGGATCTCAGGCCAGGTCTAAATCATGCCAAATATAACTTCTTGCTTAGGTATTCTTTTTTTTTCTTATGTAAGTCTATAAAGGCATATACAAGCTCTTCTCTCCCCCTTTTTATGTACAATAAAAGAAGCTAATGGCATAACAGTTAATGTTGTCATAAGTGACCTATTTTAAAACATTACTTAGAGTTACTTATTTCAGCACTATCTGTGCTGAAATTTTCTGTTTTGGAGACCTGCATCAGCCCACTTCTGTCTGATTGAAATGGGAAAAAAATCGTATTCTTTTCAGAAAAATAGAAGGCAAAGTAAATTGTGTGTCTTCTTGTATGTGTTTGATAAGCTCCATGACAGTGTTCTTCAGCTTCAATCTAAAAGTTTTGTGGAATCATTATCTTTTGCTGCTCTAGTGAAAATCCATTAGGGAAAACACTGAAAAATCTATGTTTTCACTTGATCAGTAGAGATTTGGTAGCAGCTGAATTCCCTGAAATCACTGTCTGGACAGCCCCCGCCAAACACGATATTGTAGGTGTTGTTTAGGATTAGATTTCACAATTTTTTAGGCTACTGTGGCATCGAGTGCTGGAAGTTCAAGCACGTGCCTACCCAGAGCAGTGCTGCGTGTGCTGCTGGGGATGCTGAGGCAAGGAAGTCAGCTCCCTGCCCCAAGCAGAATGCAGGCCAACAAGACAGAAAGTGAGAATGTGCCCTTAGGCTTTTCAGGTTCTGTTTTTATAGTTGCTCAAACCGAGGAGGAGGGAAATCTCCTTAGCTGTGGAGCTGTGTAAAAGGGCTTGGCTAGTATTGGGGCATGAAGAGGAGCAAGAAAAAACTTATGTGGAAGTAGGGGTGGAAAATGCTACCACTGACATAAGAGATGACAGAAAAACCAGAGGAGTGTGGATATGGGTTGTGGCAGGAGGCTGAAAGAAAAAATGTAAGACTGGGAACCTGAGGGTAACATGTAGGAGAGAGACCAGGACTAATGAATAGGATTAAGAAGAGGAAAAAATACTGCTATGGTGAGTCTGAAGAAGCCATGGAGTATAGTACTAAATAGAAGATTAGAATGGGAAACTAGGACTGGAGGAGTTTAGGGGTTGCATTTGCAAAAATACTGGCACAAGGTGGGGACTGGGAATGGGGAAGAACATGAGAAGAGAAAGTATTTGCCATGGAAAGTAGTAGATGGCCACCAAAGGTAGACCTGAGAGGGAAAGCCAAGATACATGGTACCCTGTGTCCCTGTGCTACAGTGTGTCCCTGGGAAACCTGTGTGCCTCCCAGCCCTCCCTTCAGCCTGCTCCATGTGCAGGCTACCATTTCTATTACCACTCACATGGCCAAGCCTCTGCTACGGACCAAGAAGTGCCAGCCCTGTATTTCAGTATCACTGCCATTCCATACAATAGGTTTTTTCGGGCTTTCTTTTCTCTTCCTTTCTGTATTTTTTTTAACAACCTATGAAATTATAGATAAAAGGGTACAAAACCATGAACGTTGCAATAAAACCAAGAGCTAAAAAAAAAAAGGAAAAAGAAAAAAGAATAATGATGTCCATGAAGCCTTAATTGGGCCCCCTTGTGTGTATACATTTTGATACTGTCTCTAATTACATGGTCACACACTGCTTTTCCCATGGACCCCTGCATCGTTCTGTGCTCTAAGTAGAAGGTGATTGCTGAATGAGTGCAGCTTTAAGTTGTTTTATTCTCTCTGTTGCACGGGTAGTCCCAGGCTTACCTTACTGCATACTGCTCAAGACCAAAACAGAATTACTAATTTTCTTGTGCGTTTTTCATTGCTATCTGTTTTGCAAACGATAACATTTATTTTTGAAATAACACTTGCTCTGAGATGGGTGGTAAGACTCTCTACTCCTACATGTGGAAAAAGGGGATGCAGGGTGGTTGAGTCTGACGTAGCAGGGGCCTGATGTTTTCCTGGCTCTCCACGGTGTAGGTCATGCTCTGTGTTCTAACCAGGCTGCCCACTGACTCCAAGTTGCAGCTGGTGGGTGCAGAGTCTTCTGTGATATGGACCTCTTTGTCAGGACACAGAAAATGAAGATTCTACAAATAATGAGTGCTGTGAGAAGGTGAGCATGTCTTCAGTGGTGAAGACCAGCTGTAACCTGCAAGGGCAGAACTGCAGAGGGTTAACCATGCGACCATTCTTTCCCTGGCTTAGTCCCTCGCCTTATTTCTCTCTGGTCTCCTGGTCTCTGCCATGGGCAACTGAAGGTGGTGTATGTAGGCAGTGTCCTTTACTGATGAGGGCAAATTCAGTGTTGGTTTGGATTGGATGATGCTGGGTTCATCTCGGGAAGAGGTTGTTGTGCAGTCAGACACCGTGTCATCGTGGGCATGTGCGGGAGGGGGGCTGAACTAAGATTGCACAGAAGATCTTAATTATGGCATCTGAAAACTTCTGAGTGCTTTGCTTTGCAGCCCTAATGTTCTTCTAATGTAGTTTGTATGTACATGTGTTTAATATACATTGTTTCTTCATTTATGAAAAGATGTTAACAGGCTAGACTCTTCAAATACTTCCATAAAAATTCCAAATTTAGCTTTCTGAACAGGTTTTTGAAATCAATACAGAGAGAGCTGCTAACAGGAGGTAAACTACAAACCACAAACACTTTCAATAGGATAGCTCTTTTTATATAACATTTGATATCATTTTCTCAGCATGATCTCTACTTTCATACTGTGATAGCTTTTACCTGGAGTTTAGATGATTCATTTTTGTAGTGGATACTTAACTTTTATATGAGGAAAATGCAAGAGAAGCCAGCACAGCATTAAATGAACTATAGTTGCAGCATTAAATGAACTGCAGTACAGTAATAATGTTGAATGCTCAGATCCTTGCCATTGCACAGGGTTGGATTCATGAATGCTCTATTGATCCATAAGTGAGGAGATATGGAGGCCTGAAATTTTTCTCACAGCTTTTGGCATATCTAATTCAAATTTTAAAAGTAGGTTGGGCACTCAGGGCTTGTTTAGTCATTGTTAGAAATCCTTATACGATTCTTCTTGAAAATTGACAATGATTTCCTGTTGGTGTAGATCTTGGAGAGTCCTGTGACTATGTTGCTGTTTTGCCCTCATGTTTTCTTTCTCTGAAGTTCTTAAAATGAATTTAGAAATCCTAGTTTTGCACCGACTTTTAGAATAGTCACTGAGAGGAGGGTGGACCTTTTTTTAAAAAAACTTTCATGTTTATGATGATTATTCTTTCAAAGAGATCCAGATTTTTGTGTGGTTTATATGGACTGCATGGAATTAAGTTTGTTATTTTAGCTTTTCTGGTAAATGATCACAGTAGTTGAGGCTTTCTTGTACTAGTCTGCCAAGACTCTGTTTTCACATCCTTGTAACTTCTCATGAACAGTTTTAAAATGAAACTTTCTATATATGATTCCCAATCAGTTTTCATGTCTACATATTTCCTAAAAATGAAAAAACTAAAAAATATTGTTTTAATTCTGTTGAAAAATAGTTTAAAGATAAAAATTGAATAGTTTGCCTTATTTTCTCTATTCAGCTCATCCTCAAACTCTCCTCCTTTTCTTCAGGTTTTCATCACACTCTTATTTCTCTTTTCCTCTCCGAGAAACATACGTGTGAATACAAAAATGTGAAGTGGCCTGACAGTCACATGCTATTAAAAATCTGTCAAACTTGAGCCTAATCATCAGAAATCATCTCCCCACAGTTTCTGGAGATAAAGAACAAACTGATTAATAACACAGATCAGATAAGGTGGAGCTGGACTCACATTTTAAAATTCTGGTAAAGATTTTTCTTTCTAATTTAGTTATTGCTTTAGAAACAAACAATAAGAGAAAGCTTTCCTCCTCACCACAAACCAAACATCCCTCACTCCTTTCAAAACAAGTGAGAAATCTTGTAGGTCTTCTACTGTTTTTATAAACTGAGGATCAACCTGATCCTGTCAAACAGCATCTTGCAGGACTTGCACTCGGTCCAGGTGAAGGTGTTTGACCCTTTCTATATTTGTCATAATTAAATATTGTAAAGCTATCTTAAAATGAATGAGACAATTGTCTGAGCACAACAAGCTTTGCCAATAGGTGCTGAAAGTCCTACCCTGAGGTTTCATGCAGGTTTGAAAGCAGCTGCCATTGATGATTATCTCCTGTACTTTTCTGTACTGAACAGCATACTGTGTCAAATCGATATTTCTTCTGCTCCCTGAGGTTCTTAATTCACATGTTCAGAAAACGTCATGTTTTGTATTCCTTGAGATACACCCTACAAAACCTCAGAGAGACACAGAAATGCACATTAAAGGCCCCCTGCTTGCACCCCATCTGTATGAGCTTATCACCGAGAACGTGATTGATTGAGTTTGCTTTACAACTCCAACTTTTTTGTGTAGGCACTGTGCTCCCAGCCTAGCTCTGTCTCGAGACTGTTCTATTTCTCCTGCTGGAACTCAGGAGAAAGATTTTACCTACAGCATGTTTTACAGTGCACGTGTGAGTGTTGTACCTCACTTCTTCCCGCTCTGCGGTTTAAAAATGGCATATCTGAACTCACTTCTCAGAGGTTAAAATTATGCCCAACCTTAAGTAGAACGGTGCTATTTCCAAGGCCTCCTAACATAATTTTTATTTCTAGTGGTGTAAGGATCCTAGTCAGGGTCACAGCCTGGGCATGAGAGCTGCTGCACAAACGTGTTATGACAGTTGCTCTCCAGAGAAGGAGCTGTAACTCCTAAGAAGATGACTGGCTGTGCTTTAGGGTTTCTGTCCCTTAATGTCAGGTTTCAGTGCATTTGCTGAGATTGGTGAAGCAAGGCTGATTTACACCTGCTGAGGATTTGAGACTCTCAAATTTAGATTTAGTTGTTTAAAGCAACAAAAATTTTCAGGATCTTTTAGGTGATTTACACTGTAAATTTCTTGAAGGGAAACTAAATGTATTTCCATCAACCTATCTTTTTCTTGAGCTATATAAATTCAAAAAGATCCTACTACATAGCTGAAGACAGCCATATGTTTTAAACCTTATGAGGCATGGAGTGAGGGTAAGGGGGAAGACAAATGTGTAGAATAACCAGATACTGGGTTTTCTGACAACCTTTTGGGAAATGGAGCCAAGTACATATTTCTACTTCAAGAAATTACTATGTACAGCAGATTTGATGTTGCAGTCATTCACCTTTCCCTTCACAGAATCTCCATTCCAGACTAGCTTTCAGTGCCCTACTGTCGCATCTCAAAAGTGTATCCAAACTGAGTAGTGCTCAGGACAGGTACCTCTCCCTCCTCTCCTTGCTGTTCTCTCTCTCTATGCTCTGGGAGTGATGTTAAGGATTGTTGCTCTGAATGGGAGATGCTCTGGGGGAGTGCAGTGTATGAAGCAAAAGCTGCTATAAGGTACTGTGCTTGGAGGCAAAAAACTGAGAGCTTTCTGCTCCACAGCAAGTGTGGCCCAATGCAAGCAGGAGTCAGGAAGGAGCCTTGGCAGGGAAGAGTTGGTGCCTGGGAGTTGGTCCTTAGAGGTTTGTTCGTGGCAGGAACAGGCCTGCCACTGTGCCCTGATCCTCTGCTCCAGGTTGCTTTTTCTAAGTGGGCACCACAGCAGAGCAGCTTCACAGTAAAGCTGTGCTCAGTTCTGGAGTTTGGAGAACTCCTTCTGTGAGGTTTTTGCATTAGGTAGGGAATCTAGAAAGAATCAAAGCTGGCCAGAGTGGAATCCCAAAGCTTCCAAATCCTGGAATCCCTACAGTGAGACTTCAATCACAAGTTTTAAATTTGAACAAACAGGTCAAAGACACTCCCAGTGAAAACCTTTTAATTTAATTAGATTTCCTCATGTGATTAAAACTGCCTTTGATATGGTTTATTAACAGCTTCAATTCCAAATTAACATCTAACCATTATATATTTGGACATTGGTCTCTGACCTCTCCTTTTCATTTTAGGATAGGTTTCAAGGGAGTCTACATCTTGCTAAGCAAGAGGAAATAAAGGATGAACAACTGTGCCTTGCAGAATATCTGCTCAGACCCCAAGGGTTAAGATTTGTCTCTTACTGCATGCAAAGATTCAGCAAATGGTAAAATTATGTGTTATCAACAGAAGGGTAGTTTGCTCTAGTTGTTTGTTTTTTTTTTCTCCCCAGTGTGGACACTGGAACATACAGAGACTATTAAATGAATAAGAATTGTGTCTATGTTTATATGACCCTTGTTACAAGAATTTGAATTGTCTATTATTAATCTCTTAAAAAAAAAAAAGGCAGTAGATAACTATCAGGACTGCAGATGAAATTACTAAAAAGCCAGATAGTTTAAGTCTGAAGATCAATGATGAACTACATATTCTTACAGTCCCAGGAATCCTGGTGAGATGCTGTAAAGAGGGCCAGGCACAAAGTCAAAATCAGATTAATTTCCTTTCATCTTCAAAAGTAGCATGGTATCAACTTCACCTTGAGCTAAAATTTGTCCTCTGATCTGATAAAATCATTATTTGCCAATAAAATATGGGACAATTCTCCTACCTACTCCCCCACCCCTGCTGTGCACAGAGGCACTCTGTCTTCAGTTACAGCTCATGTGGAGTTGTACCTTGGTGTGAAAGCAGCTTTGATTGCCAGCAGAAGCCGCAGCATTACCCGAGATGATACCTCTGATTACCTGTCTCGTAGTTGTGGCCGTAAAGGGCTTGACATCACAAATTAAGGGCAGTGTTTCACTTTCCATCTTTAATCTGCTGCAATTTATTGACTGCATCCAGGAGTTGTCAATAGGAAGAATAATTAGGCTTCTGTCATCAAGTGAGACCTAACGAAATTACACCAAGAACTGATGGTCAGGCTGATTTTTCAATCAGAACTAAAGGAATGATTGTTATGGGTGTTCATCCCTCCACTCCTCTCCTGTTTTCAAGTGCAACCCGTCATCTCATCATAAAGAAAACTCTCCCTCGGGCAGAACAGCTGACAGCAACTCTTTAATCTGCTGATTCTGATCCCAACAGCATTCTGAGTGAAGGGAAAAAAACAAGTGTATTTGACCCTTGACAAACTGAGCTGCAATATTTACTAGGATTTAAAATTATTGTCTTTCAAAGGATTTTAGGGTAAGCACGTATTTATTTAAATGATGATTCTTTAATTTATCTAATTGCGTTGGGCTTTTTTTCTTTTCTCCTATTACTCATTTTACTATTTTCTTGTGACACCCAGCTGCAATCCAGATTTACAATCAGACTTTTTTTTACTAAAGTTCACCAAAAGGTAGCATTGTATCTAAAAAAGTCCAGTAATGACATTTGTATTTTTCTGTATGTAAAGCTTGCCTGAAATCACACTGCATGCACAAGGTAAAATAAGTGACTGAGGAAAGTAGCAATAAAGATGACCTGAATTTTTTCAGTGAAATAAGCGATATAACATGTTGAAAAACAAAGAAGACTTTTAACTACTATAAATTACTGCTTAGAGAAACTGCCTTTCAAAGTTCTTTTCAATATTTGTAGTGGGCCTATATACAAAGATTCTGTGACAAAGCATATATATGTTGTTACACATCAAACTGAATGTGTCCCCATGTGCCAAATAATATCAGACATTATATCACACAGACAGTATGTGCCCAAAATAGAGTAATAGGTCTGAAACAGCTTGTTGTAACTAGTGGTATTATTATAACACAGGTTGCTAGGCTATCATTTTGTGTTCGTTTACTTGAATAGCAAGAACGTCTTTGTTCTGGCCAAGCTTGCCTTGGAGTCACAGAAACTCAGGAGAACATGTGACAAATCCATACCTTTTTGTAAACCTCCAGTTGTGAGGCATATCAAAGGCTTGAGCTTTGCTGCTCTTCTATTTTGTCCTGAGATGGCCCCAAGCACTATTTCTTCAGGCAGTGGATGTGTTCTGGACCTTGGGAAAATCGGACCACACCCTTCTTCTGATTTCTATCCTTGTTCTGCTAATAAATTGCACAGAAAAAGCTCTGTAGGTCTCCAATATCACAAGACTCAAAACAGAGTTACTTCTTGCTACTTAAAAAAGATCAAGTCAGGCACAGTCATGGTGCATGTTTTGGTCTGTTGCATTCTAAATCTGATTTGACTTTCTACACCACTTAGCAGTTGATGTGGAGGAGCAAGGTGAGCAGGAAAGGTCAGATCTGTCATGCTGTTCCAGGAGTCAGTCAGTGGGACATTGCCATTATATCCCAGGTCTAAGAGTTATGCTGAGCTGACCAACTACTCATTGTCATACATGCCTAGTCAACATGGTTAACTTCTGGGCAAGGATTTTCATTTTAATATCAAGTTTTGAAAAGTAACATGAATATTAATAGCAACTGATCGTCATCATGCTCATGCAGCCAGATAGCTTTTCGCTCACTTTTACCAGGAATATTTTCAAACTTTAGCTTTCAGAAAAACCCAAACTGCTGCTGCCCAGAGAGATAGGGAACACAACAGAGGATATGACCTTTCTGAGTGTTTTCTTATCAGGCAGCATAAGTACTGTATGTCCCACTAAGCTGCTTCAATAGAACCTTGTCAAGTTATCACATTACTCGACATGTTGCTGATAATGAATACATAAAAGCTTTAGATATTGAGGACTCTGAGGAAATAAATAAGATTTACTGAAAAACTACTCAACATATATCCCAGGGCCACTTTATTTTTTTTCCATGTGGATTGTGTGCTGCCTTTAGTCCCTTAGATAAATAGGATGATGCAAGAGTTTCAGCTTCTTGAAATGTAAAGTGCAGATGTGAGTAGATAAATGAAGAAAGTAAATGGTCATCTATCTCCATTGTGGAGAACTCAATCACGTTGTAACCATATCAGTCTCATTCTCCAAAGCTGCCTGATATTTTGCTTTTCTGCTACCACATGTTCCTCTAGCTCCGGTTGGTATCTGCAATATCTTCTTTTGTCCTGTATTCTTATAAGGGTTGAGTGTTGGGGAAGAGTTCATATTCATATTTGTAATTTTGCCTTAAGGTAAATTAATTCTTGTGACTTTGAGGAATTAAAAAACAAAAAACAAAATGCAGTGGACAAAACCAGGATCAACAGCATTAAAACCTTGTGTCACTGTGATAGAAAGTGGCTTTCAGATTTAGGTATGGAACAGTACTTTTTCAGAGGCTGCCCGGGGTCTCTTGGCTTGTTCCCTCCCCAGCAGGAGGGAACACACAGGATGGGAAACTTCAGGCACTGCTCAAGAGGAATAGCGTGACTTACCCCCTCACTCCATTTCTGAAACGGTGCATTGGTAGTCACATAGCTTTGGAATGGTTTTGGTTATTTGATTTTATGATTTATCTGTGTCTGGAAAGTTCTGTGTCTCCCACCTGTTCTGAAGACAGTCTGATGCGGGCTGAGATTTCACATTTGCTTTATTAGCAGTCTCCCAATATACTTGGGCAATAAGAGCTGACAGCCTTGAGATTATTTGTTGCAAATAAGCATCTGAAGTTTGGATGCAGTTTTTGATAGCTACCAAGGATTAATTCAACAAGAACTGTTTGTGTACCTTTGATTGTAGAAGGTAAATTAATACCTTCTGAATCTGATCTCCACAAATTCTGACTTGGAAGAACCGTAAAATCCATGACAGTTTTCTTCTTAACTAAATACCTAATCAAGTATTTTTAGTAATCTCTACTCTGGAAATATACATTCTGTTGCCTCTCTAATTCCTAATTTTTCATGTTAATATTAAATGGATCCACTCCTTTAGAGAATATGACTTTGAAATTTACTTCAAGTTTACTCATTTAGTAGACTACTGTATGCTTAAAGCATAAAATAAGGCACTGTTATTTTCCCATTTTAAAATTACTCCAAGTGCCTGCAGTTTACTAACCTAAGAAAAGACACCCACAGAAGCAGTTCTTTATTTCCTTCCAGTACCCTGAGAGGCATCTTTCTCCGGAAGGCTGTGCTTTAATTTTGGGCTGCTGCTGTATGTGAAGAGACAGTCTTACTTATGGCGTCTTGGCTGGTTGAGACTTTTTCTTGTGTTGAAAGTCACCTCTTGAATTTGACTGATCAGGAAGAAGTGGGAAGCACTATTATGGCACAGTGGCTCGCAGTGGCTGTAAGCAATGATATCTAACAATGCCCTGAGGAGCTAGTTAAAAAGTGCCTCACACACTCAGGAAAGGGCTTTAATGTAACTGCATTAGAAAGCTGTCAGTTGCTTGTTGGGCAAAACAGACTTTTTTTTGTGCTGTAAGGATTATTGAAGCATTTGTTACACAGTAATTTGGAAATCATAATAAAACATTTCTAATTTTACTTCCCCCAGCAAACAACTAATGGATCTGGTGCATAGAAAGCTCAGACAGCATGCTATAGAGCCGTGAAATCTTGCTCATACTCCTAATTGGGAGGGCAGGGGATAGAAGCTGTAGCTATTTTTTTCTAAGTGTCCTTCCCAGAAATAGAATTTTCAAAGGCAGAGATAGGAAATAACTTGGTATCTTTTCAACTCTTCCACCACCTTAAACTCTCAATATGTTTGTACAAATACATTTTAGTGTTGTTCAAACAACATGTTAAATGCTGATGAAGTGTGAGAATTGTAGTAGGTGACTTAAATGTTGCCAGTACTCTCCCATACAGATGGGAGAGTACTATTTCACATATTGGTGAAATATTGGTGAAATAGTAGCGGATGAATAGATTTTAAAAGGTCCTAAGAGAGTGACTGGCAAGAGATGCTTTGTAGAGGACATAATTCAGCAGATCTCTGCAGGCCAATGTCTTACACAGTCAAAGAGGAATGAGTGATACTTAAAAGAAAAAAAAAATATTTATTTTTCTAAACTGTTTCTTTATGCTGGATAACTTGTCTCTTTACCACATTAGGATTTCTTTCAAGAATTCTCTCCAGAACTGGAGAAGTAGAAATATGATCCAAAAATTGTGCACAAGATTTTTGTAGCTCTTATAAAGCTAATGTTGAATAACCTCAGGTCCAGATACCCAAAGATGTATCTTGATATTCTTCAGTTAAAATTTAAATATGGATTTATAATTAAAAAAACCTCAACAACAAAACATAAATACCACACCATAAATAGCCTCACATCAAGAAGGAAAGAAAGTAGTGTGATGATTTGCTGAATTTCAACCTGAAGTCATAGCTAAATCTGAGCACATACCACTGAAAATGTCAACTGTTATTTTTCGTGTGAATTTTTGTAGAATTGGCATTCCCATTCATCCAAAATGTCACAGGCCTAAGGATATAGTAATGATAAAAGTGTATTAGGGAACTCGTAAATCTGTTGAATGGGTTTGCACTTGGAAATCCAGAACACTTAGCTGCATCTGAGTGGAAGCTGGTACACTCAAAAATTTCAGGTAAAGTTCACATGTAAAAAAATTCTCCCAAAACAAAAACTAAAAGCACCCTATCTTTGGAAGATCTTTTAAAAACTATTGATATACAAATAATTTTTTTTTTGGTCAGCAAAGACAAAATACATTAATTACATCATATATTCCAAACAATATTTGCATGAAGATTTGCTTTCTGGGATTTTAAGGTCAAGATGAAAATTGTCTTATGTTGTCCATCAATCACACTTACTGGAACAAGTCCTGGAACAAGCTTATATTGTTCAATCCTGGATATTGGATGAGTTGTAGTAGAGTTTGACTCATTCACTTGATCATGAAAAACTCTGCCAGCGTGTAAGGGGGACAGGAACCCTTAGCTTCAAAGGGACAAGCATCAATACCTATGGCTAAATCTCCAAAAAACAGTCTGTGGCACAGAGGACAAAATTGTTGGGACCACTATTGTAGAGAACCCTACAATTTCTGACAGATACAAAATGGCTACTGTAAAAGAATCTTTTTATTTATTTTAGATTCAGAGCTTTTTAGAAAATTTGTCATTCAGACTGGAGTCCATCTTTTTCAGCATGGAATTCCAAGCTGGACTTGAAAAGCTTAAAAGTATTCTCTTTCACCAATTGCTTATGATTCTATGTTAAATATCACGATGAAACAAAGTGTTGAATACGTTTGTTTGTTCTGATATTTTCAATATATGTTGTTAAACAGTGGCTGTTCAGCTAACAGTGCAACACGTGACACTTGACAGAATACAGGAGAGTGAGAAGGAAGTCGGGACAGAAAAGATCAAATGCTTGATTTTATTTTCGAATAGCAGCACATGAGAGATTTCTTTAAGAGAGCAAAGAGGAGGAAAAAAAAAATTGTGGCAAAGAGCAGGAGGAGGAGGAGAGGAATACAGAAGGCCCCGGAAAAAAGTGGAATCAAGTTTCTGAAAACTGCAACCTTTACAAAGAATTCCCTTGGATACAAATAATGTGCAGGTGTATGAAAGGGAGAAGTGAGTTTAGAATTAGGAACTCAGAATACCAGTGAGCATTCAACAATGAATCTTAGCAAAGAAAAATACCTGTTGCTGTAGGAACTCCAGTTGTGCCTCAAGTACAATTGAGAAAGGACAGAAGCGAAAAGACAGACCTATTCTTCTTTCTATTCAGGAAGGGACTGGCCTTCCCTTCTGACAACTGTCATCTCAGTTTGTGCAGTGTAGCCCTTGATGAGACCTGGAAGGATGCTTGATGGTAAACTGTCTTCAAGGAAGAACAGTTCATTACAAAAAGCTTTAGAATTTGGGCCTCCTTAACAGCCTTTCAGATAAAAGGGACAGACCAGTCTTTCTTACGTGATTTAAGTAAGAGTGTGATCACTGAATAGATCTGCAGGATGGCAACAAGGACAGAGATTTATATAAGAGCTTTAAGAACAGAGGTTTAAAATTAATTAGTCAGCGGTGAACCTGTGGAGCATTGGGAAGGAGAAGTAAAGGAGAGACCCACAGTGCTGCTTGCAGGTTAGTCTGAAGTGAAAGCTCTTGGGGTATGGGCCAGCCTGACAGAGTTCTGCTAAAAGGAAAGAAAAAACATTAACCTGTGTTCATGCCTGGATTTAATTCCACAAGACACTGCAGGACCTAAAGCAAACCAGTTGGGACCTAAGGTACATCAAGTAACATTTAACCAGTTGTATGTTCTTTTTATGACTTCTGTTTGTGAGGGAGATAAATGCATGTCTTAGGCAATAAAACATTTCCCTTGATTATAGCAAATGGTGTTTCTTTTCCCTTGTGGAATGTAATAGGAATATCAATGTTTTATATGTCATATTAAAAAAGCCCAAGTTTGATAAAAAATGAAACACATTTCGTAGAGTTGTTATCCCAGGTAAGGTAAAGTACCATTATACAAAGTCATGGGAACAGAACTGAGTAAAGCAGATTCACTTACTGTGAATCCAACCAAACTTCTGCATACTGCATCCAAAATCCAGACAATCTTGGAAAGAAAGGCTAGTGACCAGGCTTTTGTAAATACCACTGAATCTCTAAGCAAAACCAGATGATATGTTTTATCAAAAGTAACAACTGTCTTGATAAAAGCAGCAAATGGAATTTTAAATTGAGACACAGAGTTATAGAATGGGAGGGGTAGAGAGGAAAACATCTGAGAGAGCGAGAAGAGAGCCAGCTCAGAAAAATAAGCCTGGGAAGTGTGTCCAATTTTTCTAACATTTCTAATCACTAAGTTCTCCACAGTTGTGTGGGTATCTGTGAAAGTAGAATTTGTCCCCAACAGAGCTGAGCAGATGTTTTATTTCAGGAATGTAAATATGTAAAATGGATATGCCAAAATATTTTCTTTGATGTGGGATAATAATACCAAAAGAAAGGGTGATGCAAGCTTGTCTTTCCCTTCTGCATAGTGAACTGCAGTTTTTAATTTAGTTGTGTGGCTTCTGGGGGAAACCATTCCCAAGCCTGCCATTTCCAGGTATTTGGGTCATTTCCCTTGTGACAAAACCAAACTCTCCCAATGTGTGCTTCCAGTCTGTACACCAGAGATACTTGTGCTAGTGCAGCCAAAACCTGCTGGCTTGGGAGTTTGCCTTAGGGGAGGAACCCTCTCCCTTAGAGGAGGCTTCCCAGGTCACTCCCTAAGGTAGTCTGGAGCAAGGTCCTCACCTCTGGGAGACCCACCTGCAAGAAAAATGCTGTCATCACCAGCCTGCTTTACTGGCTGTTCTGGACAAGGCCAACCACTGCCAAATTCTTGTTTTAGGTGGCAACAACAGAAAAGTGAGTGCATGGGATGGGTGACTGCAACCCGCTGGGGAGTGCAGCGCATGTGTGGGAACCTGAGGTACCCTGGGCACTTCTTCAGTGAGTGTTAAATTGTGTCTATGCAGTAGGATAGTGCCAACAGGAGGAACTGAGAGGGCATCAAGACTATTCCCTTTGTTTCAGGCAAAGAGTTTGAAGTTATATATTTCATCTTAGGTTTTAACAAATAGATATTTTCAGAAAAAGGCAATGCAGAATTGGCAGTGGGTCTCCTTAAAGACAGCTCTCTGAATTTTCTTGTTAACATCCTACAAATATTATCTCATTGCAGTAAATAAGAAATTTTCTACGTGTTTCTAGTGCATGTGCTATGTTTGACAAGTTCTGCATATTCCCTAACTTCTGAATTCTGCTACCAGACTGGCTCTTGCTACTTAGGACACAGGTTTCCAAACACCTGATTGTAATATAAGCAGAGGTTTCGTGTATAGTGAGGCAGTGTTTTCACAGCTCCATACATGTGAATGGAGGTGTTTACTATGGTTTGAACTGAGATTTCACTGCAAAATTAGGCAGAGTAGTTTTCACGGTTCATTCTTGTGAAATGAGATTTGTTGTAGTGGAGTTTTTTGTTTGGTTGGGGTTTTTTTTGGTAGAATGGCATTTATAACAGGCATGCAAGAATTTTTTAAAAATAGCATATTAGTTCAGCATTGAAAGAGAGCATGACATATTTTGGTTAGGGGCTGTCTGGAATGAAGCACATGTAAAACGCTGAGAGCTGGGCTGATGGCAGCCAGCTCAGGTTTGGCATTTCTGGTTTGGCATTTTGGCATCAGGTGATGACTGTGTCCTTCAGACCTGCTTTGAGTGGAGTCCAGAAGGCTGTAAGAGATCCAAGCCTGCCAATGTTTTCTTTGAATTGCTTTTTAAGGTCTAAAGTACAATGTCATTAAAAAAAAAAGGATGTAATCAGTATTTTATGGAATATACATGAAGTCCAAGGAACAGATTTCAGACATTGTACATTGGCATGATTTATTTTATTTCATGTTTCATGTACTCATTGAGTTCAGTATACTGTGGTTTTACATTTGTGCAAGTTTACATTAGCTGTAAATGTGACCTCAGAGTGTTTATGTGTAATGTACTGAAGCTTCTCAAGTTGACAATTACCAGGATGTTTCTTTTGCTGCACTACAATTGAGAATCAGAGATCCTACAAGATAAATTTGTGTAGAATTTCCTTTATCTAGATGTTGCAAACCAGCTAGTTTAGCTTATCTCTTGTCACGTTTTCTGCTATGCCAGTTGGAAATTTTTCATTGGCAAAAGCTTTTTTCTTTTCTAAAAAGTCTGTCTTCCATTTTTGTGAAAGTAAATAATTATTTCCTGAAGATTAATCCCAGAAATGTTTATATTCAGCAAAGTCACTTCTGGCCTCTAGTTTCATGGGATTTTGCCAGTAAAAACTGGAAAGCCTTACAGAACTTGAAAATCCTACAGAAGAAACCACACAAATAAATTTTAATCTTTTTATCAAAAGATGACAGTTATGCAGAATTAGGGAGCCTCTAGTTTTTTTAGTAACATTATTAGATGCTTTAAGTTTTGCTCAGCTGCATCCCTCCTCTCCAAATGCTAAATGTTATAATTTTAAAAATATTGTTTTAACATACATCGTAGCTCCTTTTGAAATACTAGTCCACGAAAAAGAGACTGTGATAATCTGCATTCTAAGAGAACACATTCTAAATTGTAGAGTAAATGTGTTTTACTAACTATAGTTTGTACTGCTGCTAAATTAAGACTTTATATTTTAAAAGATAACCCCATGTGTTAGAATTTTTGTACATGTAAATATCTGTGAAAGTCTGGGTGACAAACCCCAACCCTTTTAGCCATATTAATTTCTTAATTAATATGTCTTTGACAATGCTTCGCAAAATATTTACAGAATTAAAAGGGGTGTAATAGTTTTATAGGGTTAGCAATCCTCTAGAATTCCTCACGAAACTCTGCCTTCCCACTGTGCCTGTATATATAAATGTCAAAATAATGCAGGAGACTGCGTGTGACATCGTAGCAGTGCCACAGCTACGCCAGTAAAGTCACATCAAAGACTGGGAGCTCTGCGGTGCCGCTGCAGTCACGTCAGAATCGCAACAGATAACAGTCCATCTGTAGTCACAGCACACCACAGACACTTCACATTCATGATGGATCGCAGACACCTATTAGGATGATCACAGACATGCCAGACTATCATTACTTACCCTCTAGTAAAATTTTAGTTGCATCACACAGTATTCATGTCATCCCATGGATTAGAAGATTTTACTCAAATTTCCTTGGTTTTGCTCCTCTGTAAATAGAGTCAAAATGCCAGGTAGGAATATCCTCCTATATAAATCTGTTGTATTACATGTCAGTTCTGGTTTAGTTTACAGAAGAGACATATCTATTTCAAGAAGTTTACTGAATACTACAGTGATTTCCCCCCCTTCCCCCGTATCTACTCAGATTTTTTTTTTTGTTTAAGAGAAAAAAAATCTCACTGCAAAATATGTTGTCAGAAATTGCATGTGTTATAATCATTGGTGTTGGAGACCCAAGGTATAACATCGATATT